>NW_011494899.1:2197533-2231924 GCF_000754665.1 Bison bison bison
GACTCCAGAAGGAGGCAGCCCTGCCGACACTTTAAATTTAGCGAAACCGATTTTGTATTTGTGACCCCTAGACTGTAAGATAATCAATCTGTGTTGTTTTGAACCTCCACGTTTATACCAGTCTTTTTTTTTTTTTTTTAAACATCAGCCACGGGAAACTAGCACAGAGGGTTACTGTAAGAACTGCATGGGATGATGTGCATGTAGCCCGGCGCCTGGTACCAAAAAGTGCTCATAAGCAGTAGCTGTCATAATCGTCATCATAATCAGCATTGTTTTTAGCATCACTCAGCCTTCTCCCTCCTGGATGGAGGAAAAGGCCTTGCTACACAGAGCGATGCTCCCGTCTTTTTTCAAATTGAAGCAAATCTCTGCAGTTTCTATGCCTTTCTTTATAAATCATGTGGCCCTGACTTTTCATGTTTGTTATTTGTTGAGTCTTTCTTAGGCTGGAGAAGAATTTAGATGTTTGACTGTGGTTTGGGAGGCTCATAATTTCAGGGACACAGGGAGTGAAGGACAAGCAGCACAACTAGACAATATCCAGGGCTGGTTTCTATAGCAATATTCACTGCGATCTCACTGTAGTGGTGAGACCAAAGATAGGAAGATGATGGCAGAGGTCAGAGGTGGTCATGGCTGGTTACTGTAGTGACAGCCCTACGGTGCAAAGTACGGTGGGCTTGCCCAAGGGGGTGGTTCCTGCAGATAGCCTAGAGAGGGAGGAGCCAAGGGTGTGGGCTACAGCAGAGCTTCTTGAATATTAACATGCATATGAATATCTAGGATCATTTTAAAATGAAGATTCTGATTCAGTAGGTCTAGGGTAGGGTCCAAGATTCTGCATATCTACCAAACTCTCTGGCAGTGATTCAGCCACCAATCCATGGACCACACTTAAATAATCAGGCCCTAGAGAGTATATATATGTGTGTGAGTGTGTGTGTGTGTATAATGAAAACTGGGGTATCTTTTTGATTTATGGTTTCTCCAAATACATGCCCAGGAAATCAGAAATGGTGAATTGTGTTATCATGTTTAAGGGGGAGAAGGTGAGGCCAGGAGGGTGAGCGCTGTAAGAGGGTGAGAGGCCCAGGAGACAACAAAACAGAAGGAGGTGTTTGTACCTGGATCTCCTGATTAAAGCTGGGGGGTGGTGGTATGCTATACTGGATTGGCTAAACCTGGGTCACAAGCCTGCACCAAGCTGTAGGGGAGGTCGGGAGAGCAAGTTTCAGCCTTTATCAGGGGAGGTGGGTTCCACCTCCCACCAGGATTCTCCTTCAGTTTCCCAACAATCTTACAAAATATAATCTTTCAGTCTTGGGGAGTTTACTCTGAACCAAGCACGCATCTTATTGTCTGATAGGTATTTTATATTCATGACTGTGTTTAGCATCATCTTGAGAAAGTAAATACTCAAAAAATACACTTGGCAATGGTTATATCTAAGTAGACATTATCTCCAAAGATACCTAAATAGACATTTATCCAAAGAAGACACACAGATGGCCAAAAAAGCACATGAAAATATGTTCAACATCATTGATTATCAGAGAAATGCAAATCAAAACTACAGTGAAGAATCAACTCAGTGGTCAGAATGGCCATCATCAAAAAAATCTACCAACAGTAAATGCTACAGAGTGTATAGAGAAAAGGGGAGCTTCCTACACTGTTCGTGAGAATGTAAACTGGTGTAGCCACTATGGAGAACAGTATGGAGGTTCCTAAAAATCTAAAAATGGAACTACTATATGATCCAGCAATCCCACTCCTGGGCATATATTCGGAGAAACCATAAATCAAAAAGATACCCCAGTGTTCATTATACACACACACACACACACACACACTCACACATATATATATATATATAATGGAATATTACTCAGCCATAAAAAGAATGACATAATGCCTTTTGCAGCAACACGGATGGACCTAGAGATTATCATACTGAAGTCAGATAGAGAAAGACAAATAGCTGTGAAATCTAAAGAAATGAAACAAATGCACTTATTTACAAAACAGGAATAGACTCACGGACACAGAAAACAAACTTATGTTTACCAAAGGAGAAATGTCGGGGGGTAGGAATAAATCAGGAGCACGGGATTAACATATGCACTACTATATATAGGATATGTAACTAACAAGGACCTATTGTACAGCACAGGACACTCTACTCAATATTCTGATAACCTTTATGAGAAAAGAATCTGAAAAAGAATGAATATATGTATATGTATAATTGAATATCTTCACTGAAATTAACACAACATTGTAAATCAACTGTACTCCAATAAAACTTAAAAATATATATATACTTTGTGGTGGTTAATTTTATATGTCAGCTTGGCTGGGTCACAGGTACCCAGACATATGGTCAAACACATATTACCAGATATATAGTCTGGATGTTGCTGGATATTGAAAGTATTTTTTAGATGAGATTAACAATTAAATCAGGGAACTTAAAGCAATTTATCTTCCACAAGGTAAAAGACATTTGTTCTTAAGAAAAGCTATGACAAACCTAGACAGAGTATTAAAAAACAGAGACACCACTTTGACCTCAAAGGTTCTTATTGTCAAAGCTATGTTTTTTTTTAGTGGTCCTGTACAGATACAAGAGTTGGACCATAAAGAAGGCTGAGCACCAAAGAATTGATGCTTTCAAACTGTTGTGCTAGAGAAGACTCTTGAGAGTCCCTTGGACTGCAAGGAGATCAAACCAGTCAATCATAAAGGAAATCAACCCTCGAATCTTCATTGGAAGTATTGATGTTAGAGCTGAAGCTCCAATCCTTTGGCCACTTGATGTGAAGAGCCGACTCATTTGAAAAGACCCTGATGCTGGGAAAGGCTGAGGGCAAGAGAAGAAGGGGTCCACAGAAGATGAGATGCTTGGATGGCATCATCAACTCAATGAACATGAGTTTGAGCAAACTCTGGGGTATAGTGAAGGATGGGGAAGCCTGGTGTGCTGCAGTCCATGGGGTCACAAAAAGTCGGACGTAGCTTAGTGACTAAATAATAACAACAACAAGATGGGTAGGCCTCATCAATCAGTTAGAGGCCTGAAGAAAAAGAAAGACTGATCTCTTCCAAAGAATAAGGACTCTGCCAGCTCACTGCCTTCAGATCTGAGCTGCAGCATTGACTCTTCCCTGAGTGGATCATACACACATCCTGCTGGTTCTGTTTCTCTGGAAAACTCTGCCTAATACACACCTGCAATGGGTGCCATGGGACTTAACTGTCTGCAGAGAGGTAGCCTCCTCTTTCTACATGGATCCCGCCCCCTTCAGCCTCATGCACAACTGGCAGGGGCAGGGAGGAAGCCGAGGCCTGGATCACAGAGGACCACTTCCTAGCATCCCAAGTGTGCCCACAACTCTTGGGAAATGAGACAAAGGAATCATGGGTAGGGTAAGGCCAATGCTTTTAGGAAAGAGCAAGCCATTAGGTACCAAAGCACAAGTCCTTTGCTCTGTGAAAGTCCATATAATTACATAAATGCCCTGAAATGGGGCAAGTGCCAAGGGGCACTGGTGAGGAGGTGATTTCTGCTAATAATGCCAGCAGGTACATGTGAGTGATCACCCGACCTTCTTTGTCTTTCCTGTCACACATTCTGAAGAAGGTGATATAGAGGGCTGGGGGTTCATGAATGCAGTACTGAGGTTCAAGCAGGTTCAGGCAGAGCAAAAATGGTACACAAATTATAATAATCTCCTCATCTCCCGGCTGCCAGCAAACAGCTGCACCTCCCCTAGCTTCATCTTCCCTCCCACCCTGGAGAGGAGGGACTCCTCCAGTCCTACCCACCCCCCACTTCCCTGGGCACATGACTCCATCACTTCTCTCCCCACAGTCCCACAGCTCAACCTCCACCTCCTCTCTGGACTTTCTCATCAGCATTTAAGCGCTCAACATGTCTCTAACAATTTGAACCGGAGAGCGAGAATGCTGGCGAGCGCAAAATTCACAGTTCCCCTGAATTTCAATCTAGGTCCTCGGTCTAGTTTTCCGTCTATGGCAGAGGGAGCTCAAAATCATCTGGGAACTGAATGAAATGCATATTCCTGTGTTTCCTGTGGCTGCTTAACAAACCACCACAAACTTGGTGGCTTGAAACAACATAAATTAAGGGCCCATTTTATGCTAAGCATGGGTCTGAGCATGAAAGGAAGCAGAGAGGTTATATAACTTGCCTAAGGGCACATAGTTATATGCAGCAGCACAGGCAGACAGACCTGGAGTTGAGGCTAGTAACTGCATTCTGTCATCTGCAGGCAGTGGCTACAGTATACACAGGCTGGAGCTGACGAGGAGGGGACAGAGTGGTGGAGTGAGGTGGACGGGCAGGAGGCAACCCTGGAGAGAGACGAGGGAAGAACCACCCAGGGCCTTGTAACTTCTGGACTAAAACTGTAAACTCCTAATACTTGAATTGCAGTTGAAAAACACAAAATCAGAGAAACATTTGAAAAGAAATATTAAAAATGGGTTGACAAAAATATTCACTCTGAGCATGCAAAACAATGGGTTCACCATAACTGTTTGTTTAGAAAGAGAGCGGGGAGTTTTTTATATTCTGGCTGAGATTGCTGGCTCTCACCTTATATGTGTCTTCTTTCTGCTTTGTAATAAGACACCCAATCTTCACATGGGCTCATGACCACCTCGCTTACATTTTTCAGCCTCCCTTTCAGCTAGGAGACTGGTTCTTGCAAAGATATAAACAGAAGTTTCTTGTGATACTTTTAGGAAAGTTCCTAAATAGAAGAGGCCCAACTTTCTCTGGTCTTTTTCCATTCTGCTAGCAAGAATGTAGACAGAATGGCTGGTGCTCAAGCAGCCAAACTGAACTATGTGGTAGAAGCCACACGGCACAGCACAATGATAGAAGAAGGATGATTGGTTAGGTGGCCATACCTGCCCTGGATTCTTAATTCCAGACTTGGTTTATATGAGAAATGAATGTCTATCTTGTTTAAACACCTGCTATTTGAGTTTTCTGTCACTGACAGCCAAATCTAATTCTAAGTGACACTCACATCAATTCCCATAACATGTACATTAAATCTCTATTTTTCCTTTATTTTTGTCACCATGGATTTGAGTTTCTTTCTGTTTAGCAAAAAAAGATAAACATTTTTTCATAGTTATCTTCTAGAGACTATGAATCTGTAACCTTGAGATTGTATTAACATTTGTTCCTAGAAACTACATTTACTCAAGTATTTGTTACAGTGAATTGTTTATTCATTTCAAAGTGTAAACTACGTCATAGGAAGTTGATTTTGTTCATCAGCCTCAGGAAATTTTACTGACAGTGGCTTGGAGCTCGTCATAATTAACCCACAAAAATCACAATACAGATACTCTTGGAGACAGAAATGTATCTCAAAGACTTCATCCTTGCAAAAGTTCTCTTATAAGGGATTTTAGCTATTTTCCCTCAACGTTATTGAGGTAGAGTTGACGCATACCAGAGTGTAAGTGTGGGGTGTACAGGATGACACTCTGATGCACATATATTATGATCACCATGGTAGGGTTAGTTAACACCTCCCTCACCTCACATAATTACCATTCTGTCTTTGTGGTGAGAACTTTTAAAATCTACTCACTTAGCAACTTTCAAGTGCATAATAAAATATTATTAACTACAGTCACCGTGCTGTATATTATTAGATCCTCAGAACTTATTCCTCTTATGACTGGAGGTTTGGATCCTTTGGCCAACATCTATCCCCAATTCCCCTACCTCTTGCCACTGGCAGCCACCTCTCTACTCTGTTTCTCTGAGTTCAGGTTTTTCAGATTCCACTTATAAGTGAGATCATACAGCATTTGTCTTTGTCTGACTTATTTCAGTTTGCATAACGTCCTCAAGGTCCATCCACGCTGTCACTTATGTCAGGATTTTCTTTTTATTTTCTCTTAGCGGAATAATATTCCATTAACAGATCACTTTTTAAAACACCACGTAGAATCTCTTTTTTTAATACAACAAAAGAGGAGCTGAAGGTGAGGCTGGGCATAGTCTGGAGGTTCCCCTGTGTGTCCCTGGCGTCCTTGCCACTGGGCTGCAGCTTTGAGAAAATGATATTCCAGCTCTCTTGAGATAAACCCCTTGAACTCACATTACCCTGCACTTGGCAGTCTGACAGGATGGATTAAATTCATACGCCAGCCCTGATCAATCAAAACCCTACTCATCAAATCACAGACTGAAGACAGCTGATTCCCCAGGTCTCCGTGGAATGACTCATGCCCTGAGTTAGGAACATGTTTTAGAGCAGGCTCTGCCACTAACTGACCATGTGACTTGTGTGTCCTTGGGGCTTTGTGGGCCTTGAGTGTACTCACAGTAGAGTTAAGGGACCAGAGAACTAGAGTAACAGTATAATATTTTGAAATAAATAAATAAATCAATAACATACTGCCACAAGGAAGTTGGGGGGAAAAAAGCCACGAAGGCCGCTTCCAACAGAAGTTTTTGCTATGATGGAAGTGCTTTGAATCTGTGCTGTCCAACACAATGGCCACAAGCTGCTGTGGCTACTGAACACTTGAAATGTGGCTAGTGCGACTGAGTAGCTAAATTCTAATTTTATTCAAGTTTAATTGATTTAACTTTGCGTGGTTTAGTCAGTAAGTCCTGTCCAACTCTTGCGACCCTATGGACTTTTAGCCTGCCAGACTTATCTGTTCATGGAATTTTCCAGGCAAGAATACTGGAGTGGGTTGCCATTTCCTTCTCCAGGAGATCTTCCTGACCCAGGGATTAAACTCAGGTCTCCTGCACTGCAGGTGGATTCTTTACCAACTGAACCACCACCCGCTAGTCACAAGTGGTTAGCGCCCACCTTACCGGATGGCGCAGTTCTAAGGAATATCCTTCAGTTCAGTATAGTTCCAGACAGGAATCCTGGTGAATGGGGAGGTGGAAAAAGGGCTACAGCAGATATCAAGCAACCTAATTTTGGACTCAGTTTTTCTTCCCATTAGCATGGTCTACATCATTATCATCATTATTAGGATTTTATAGCATCTACTGGAGTGCTTACAATGGGCCAGACTCTGTGCAAAAAGCTTAAATGTATATTATTTCATTGAATTACAGTAACAACCTTGGAAGGTAATTATGATTATCATCCCTATTTACAGATAAGCAAACCGAGGCTTTGCTTTGCAAGAGTCAGTAACCTATAGGATACCACAAGTATTGGCACAGAGCTGGGATTTGATCCCACGTCTGCCAGAATCCAAACTCCTCCTACTTGGCCATTCTTATATGGCTCCTCCAAAGACCAGTGTGGCATTGACTGAGTCACCGAACATTGAGGCATTTCGGTTCATCATCTGTGGAGGAAGAGACTGGGCTACATGCAGTCTGTGACCCACTCACGTAAGAAAGCGTTGTGATTCCTATACTCTACTCTACCCCCTACCCAGGGGGCCACTTTTATATAATGAATGCTATTGTTTACAGATGGGACCGTGTGCCTCCAAAAGTACCTGACCGCTCTGAGCACAGATCAATAATTTCCCTCAGTGGAACCCATGACTTGGTTGCAGATTGTTTTTAAGAGCTTCTCTGTATTGTTGGGCTTCCCCTGTGGCTCAGCTGGTAAAGAATCCATCTACAAAGCAGGAGACCTGGGTTCAATCCCTGGGTTGGGAAGATCCCCTGAAGAAGGGAAAGGCTACCCACTCCAGTATTCTGGCCTGGAGAATTCCATGGATTGTATAGTCCATGGGGGTCACAAAGCGTCAGACATGACTGAGCAACTTTCACTAAACACTTCTGGTGATTCAGATCACCAGGAGGACCCGAGTATCAGCCCTGGACTGATCTCGCTAAAGTCAGAAAAGATTCTTTTTAAGTTAGATGATGAGTGCTTTATAATGCATGTTTCTCTTTTTGCCTTGGAGGCCAGGAAACTCAAAGCTAAATCTTGTTCTCAATTTTAATAATAAACCTTGGGGGAGATTTTTCTGGTACAGTGGTCTTCCTTAGTGTTAATGACATGAGGTTTTGGGGGTTTTTTTTGGTATTGTTTATCCTTGTTTTGTGGTTCTGATAGGGACGAAGTAAAAGGACAAAGTAGCTGATTAACAGTTAACCCCACTAAGGGATTAACTTAGTGAGTAAGTAAAGGAAATATATGGGAGACCTCTGCAAGTTAATGATCACTCAAGAAAGCAGTTTGCTTACCTGCAAAACCAAGCAGGCTTGCTTAGCAACAAAACCCATGTAGCAGAAGCATGAAACACACCCCCAAACAATGAAACAATGGTGAAATGAGACCCACACCTTGGCCAGTAATGTCAGTAATTTAATGATTCCTAGGACATACTCCTTTGCATACACTAAAAAAAATAAGGACATTATACTGAAACCGAGATGATTTACCGTATTTTAGTATATGTTGCCATCTTTTTGCTCATTTCCATTGTACCATGACAGTACCAGTTTGACCATATAGGAACAAGAAAACTGTCCTGCTCTACATGGAGGAGGAGTTGATGCTGGAAGTTTGACATTTACTAAAAATGAAGAAGAAGGTGGTCTTCTGCCCCTCCCCACTTTTCCTTTGATTATAAAACTGCAGTCCATAAGTTCTCACTGTGGCACTCCCGGGTCTGCCCGCTTCTATCTCTCAGAAGCATCCTATACTAATAAACTCTTTCCTACCTGTACGCTGTTTCTCGCTGAATTTTTTCTGAGCCAGGACAGAAGAATCCACGTTTTATCAAGGCCAGAGACATGTCCTGCGATTTCAGTTCTATCTAACTCATATTGTGAGTCTAGCTCAAGTCTTTTTCAGAGTTAGTTATAAATGATGAGTGGATAACATCATCTGTCTCAGACTGTGCCAAGGCCCCAAGATTACCTGGGATAATAAAATAAAAAAGAGAATGTCACTATGTAGCATGTGGGCGGGGGGTCCTTTGGAAACATAGAGGATGAAAATGGGATAGAATTTCCCTGTAAAAAGGAAAATAAAGAAGGGATATGGAGAAAGGAAGGAAAGAAAAGAAAAATCCTGAGACTTAATAATCAAGGAAGGGACTAGAGCAGGAGGAGAGACAATTCTGATGCCTACACAAAGCAACCATTTGGCCATGGAGCAGACTTATGGACTCTCCATATGCATGAGAAGAAAACATATGCACAATTTACTTCTCTGACTAAATGTTAACAATTTTACACTTTGTTGAATCTGAAAGTGAGAGATGACAGAAACCAGGAAGGATTTAATTAAAGGAAAACCAAAAGGGCTATTTGTTAAGCTGGACTTTGGTGCTATCTTGGAAAGGATTCCTTGTCTAGGTCAGCACTCCCGGTGACCCTCTCCAGCCACATAAGTGAAATAATCAGGACTGATTAGCTGATGAGATGGAAAGGTCTGGGTGTTCCCTACCCACCTGCCACAACCTGTCCAATCCTCTCAGGAGCATTCCTGCTGCCTCTCCTAGTGAAGGGGTCAAGCTTTGGGCCAGTCTCAGGGGAGGCAGTGTAACGAGATCCCATCCAGGGATGAGCCTAGGTCAGGGAGGGGGACTGGGCCAGGTCAGGAGCAGTACTTCTCTGAGATGGAGGAATGGACTGGCAAGCAGGGTGGGGGTGGGATGTGTGTGTGGTCAGATGGGGTGCGGACATTGGTTCTGAATGGAAGCTGAGTGTGTGGTGAGTAGATAAAGCAAAGGTGTCATGAATCCCTTAGATTCCTCTCTCGCCTGAAGACGAGGATAATGTTCACTGGCCCTTCTTCACAAGGCCACTGAGACGATGAGGTAATAGGTATGGAAGTACAATTAAAGATTTACATTTAGGCATCTTCATGTACACCAGGCACCTAACACACTTGGGCTAAGTTGCTGTCAACTTAAACATCAGATTAAGATAAACACTTTTTTTCCAGTAGTCATGTATGGATCTGAGAGTTGGACCATAAAGAAGGAAGACTGCCAAAGAACTGATACTTTTGAACTGTGATTCTTGAGAGTCCCTTGGACTGCAAGGAGATCAAAACAATCAATCCTAAAGGAAATCAACCCTGAATATTCATTGGAAGGACTAATGCTGAAGCTGAAGCTCCCATACTCTGGCCACCTGATGCAAAGAGGCAACTCATTGGAAAAGACCCCAGTGTTGGGAAAGATTGAGGGCAGGAGGAGAAGGGGGGGTGGGCAGAGGATAAGATGGTTGGATGGCATCATTGACTCAATGGACATGAACTTGAGCAAACTCCAGGAGACACTGAAGGACAGGGAAGCCTGGCGTGCTGCAGTCCATAGGGTGGCAAAGAGGTGGACATGACTGAGTGGCTAAACAACAACAACAACAAGGAAGGTAACTCTGATAACCAAAACCTCATCTTGTCAGCAGGAGAAGGCAATAGCACCCCACTCCAGTATTCTTGCCCGGAAAATCCCATGGATGGAGGAGCCTGGTAGGCTGCAGTCCATGGGGTCGTGAAGAGTCGGACACGATTGAGCGACTTCACTTTCCCTTTTCCCTTTAATGCATTGGAGACGGAAATGGCAACCCACTCCAGTGTTCTTGCCTGGAGAATCCCAGGGACGGGGGAGCCTGGTGGGCTGCACAGAGTCGGACACGACTGAAGCGGTTTAGCAGCAGCAGCATCTTGTCAGCGTCTTTCAGCCACAACTGTAGCAATACAACACACTGCCGAAAGAGGGAGCTCCTGCACACTTGCTCAGCACACAGGCTGGGTTCTCGTGGACTTTCCTATCAGTTCCTCACTCCTGTTCTCCTTCCGCTTCCAGCTTTCCAGCCTCTTAGTCTTGCTGTATTCCCCTTTCCTTATTACTGGAGCAGTCCACCTTTCTAGGTACATCTCTCTGCTGCATCCTCCTAGAGATCTTCTTTTCCAGACATGGCTCCTGCACTGGGCTGGCCTCAGCGCTACCCGCAGGAAGCAGGCTCATGACACGTGCCAAATATGAATCACTTATCTCCTGGAAAACTCAGATGGCAGGCCAAAGTCAAGTACACATTATCACAATGCCAGGGTATTAACTCCACTATTCAAATGACTAGAGTGTGGAGCGCTGGATTTCATTATCCATGCTTATTTATCTTCAGTTTTCCCCTTCTGTGATACCCAAGGCAAGGGGTTCAAAGGAGTAAGTGCTAAAAAGTGTTTGTCAAGTTAAACTGATAACTGTTTCTATGAGTTCAGGGTCTGGTGTCTGATGGTCGTGAGTTTTGGTCCTGGTGCTGCCAGTTAACTGAGTCAGTGACCAAATCTCAGCAAGTCCCATGGCCAGGAGCCTCAGGATCTAATTGGGAAATGCGGAAATAGGGAAATACATGCCCTCCAAACTTTCCTGGCACACAGAAAATAAATTTCAGTAAATGGCAATTGCTTTGAACAGCAAAATGGCGTGTCTGAATTAGAAATTGGACTGGTGTGTTCTGGAAATCTCAGGGAGCAAATGAAGAAGTAGTGGTGGAAGCTCTAGGGAGCAGATCTCATCTCCACTTAAGTAAGACCTCAGAGGAGTCTTGGCTGTCTGGAGCTAGGATGGGAAGGAAGCCTCGAGGGCTGCTGCCTTGGCAGGGCAGTCCCTTGGGTAGGACCTTAGGAAGGAAGTTGAAACATTGAATAGGCAGTTGGTCTAGATGGCTATTTGGAATCCCTCTTCATCCTAAGGGTCCAACATTCCACATTTAACTGGTTGCCCACTGATGTAAGACTCTTTCTAGGATTGGACCATTGCATTATTTTCTAGTTTTTCTCTTGTATCTTTTCACATTGCTGTCACCATGAATGTGCTAAGACATAAATGGGGTCATCTGATAAAAGTATAAATTCCTCGGCCTGCCCATTTGTTAACTGGCTTCAACCCATGTCTTCACTCCATTCCCTTCACGCTGGTCCAGCACCACTGTGCTCCAGCCACATGAAACAACCAGCCGTTTCTGGAACACACATGTGCGCTCGCACCTCCCTGCCTCGCTCTTGCTGTTGTTCCCTCTCTCTATCCTCTCCATCCAGTTAAGTTCTATGCATCCTTTGAGAAACAGATCAAATCACTTCCTCTGGGAAGTATTCCCCAAGAGCCCCCCGCCCCATACTCATAATATAGTTAGTCCTTTGTTTCCCTCTGCCTCGATAAGCATTGTGTATGTAATTCCATAATACCATATATATCATATTATTATTGCAATTTATGTCTTTACTACTATCCCAGCTAACTGTAGGGGCATGAACTATTCAGCTTTGTATCCCCCAAACTTGAACATCATAGTGCTTGCCACTCAGGATGACATTTGATATTAGTGTCCTGATTTATTCTGTCTCCTCCACTAGACTGTCAGCTTCATGAGAGCAGGGATTTATCCTGTGCTCTGCTTTATCCCAAACACTTCTGTGGTGCCTGGAACTTCGTAGGTCCTCAACCAACATTCTTTGAGTGAATGAAAGAATGACTGTTGAATGAATCAATAAATGTTTGTTAAATGAATCACTGAATGTGTGATTAAATCCTGTGAATTTGCTTAGCTTAATTCTGGTGGCTTTCTCACCTTACCGTGGGTGATGGGTCACTGGAGTGGTTTTTATAAGGACTAGGTAAAATGATAAAGATAGTCACATGTTGTTTATTTTCAGTTGTGTTAAGAGTAGGAATGCACATAATTAAAATTCAATGAGAACCAGGCTTGGGTAAAAACTCTATAAAAAGTTAGGTCAGGAACTTGGCCAAGTGTCCCAAATAAATCCCAGTGACCCTCAAAGACTTTAGACTCTGGGAAAGTCAGACATGAAACATAAATGGTGGGCAGGCTTTGGGGCCACATTTCTCTTGTGTTGAGATGTTCCCTGTACCTGATTTACCACCACAATAAAACTAGGGAATGAGGGGAGGCTGGCAAATTGTCACCAGCAACAAGTTCTCTGGAATAATCTACAAGGCTGTGCCAGTTCCAGAACCGGTTTTAAAATTGCTAACTGGTTTTAAAATTGCTACTTCTAGTGCTTTTCCATTTGTAGATAACAAGGGCCAGCTTGTTAGGGATTTTGCATGTTTCAAATATTGTATGTGGTCTATATACCAAGAAAAGACACAGTTCTGTTCACTTCAGTGAACCAATTCAGTTCAGTTCAACTCAAATAATTCAGATTAACAAATATTTACTGAGTGTCTCATTGTACATGGACTAGAAATCAAACTCCTCTATATACTCAAAAAGTTCTGCAAGATCTAACACTGTCCACCTTGGACTTCATTTCCTACCATGCTCACTCATTCTGTTCCAGCCTCACTGAACTCCTTGCTACTCCTTGCATGTTCCAAGAATGTTCCTGTACCAGGGCCTTGGCACTTGCTGTTCTCTTTGCCTGGCAAGATCTTTGCTCAGATAGCCACCTAGTTTCCTGTCTTGATTCCTTTATTTCTCTGCTCAAATTCTATTTCCTTGGAGGAAACTTCCCTGACCATCCTGGATAAAATTGTACCTCTCATCACTGTACTTGGTTCAGGTACCAGTTTTATTTCTGTTTATGTCACTTATCTGTGCCTGATACTTTACTATTTATGCATTTGTTCTTCCTCTGCACCCCCTAGTAGAAAGTAAGCTCCGTGAAGACAGATATTTCGCCTGGTATAGAATACATGTGCTATACATACAGTCAAATAGATGAATGAATAAAATGAGCTCCTACTATGCATCAGCTTCTATACTTGATGATATTGAAAAGACTTTAGTCTTCAACCAACTCATGATCTAATGTGAAAAACATGAGAAAAGTGGCTTATCTGAAAAGCCTTTTGATAAAGGAAGGTACAAAGTCTTATGGCAGAATGAATCAGAATCAGCTGGAGCTGAAGAGGGTAGGAGTATGTTGCAAAATGCCGTCCTGAGCCTGCAAGTGGGAGAGAGAAGGACTCAGAAGAGGAATCCAGGCAGAGGAAGTCAGATGAGGAACTGCAGAGCCAGCTTGGGGGCTCTGTGTGGACCGGAGTAGCTGAAGGGATAAGTGGACGGGAGGTACTGGCGTGGATGAATCTGAGAGATGATAAAGGTGTGAACAGGGAGGACTATTCATGGAGCAGACCAATCACTTAAAACTTGTTCCTTATTTACTGACTCTCTCCTTAGAGTGAGGGTCCATGTTGAGCTTTGTGGAAGACACAAGGATTTAAAACCTGAACCCTGGTGTTCAGTCTAGCAAGGGAGGTTAGTGTGGCCACATAACCCCAGTTTCCCAGGGCGTCCCTAATGGTGATGTCTGTTTGCCCTTAATTATCCTGTAAACTTGTTAGATCATGACTTTCAATTGGGGGATTGGAGCAGAAAGTGGCCATCAAAGAAGGAAGGGCAGATAACCATGATGCAAGGCTGATAATAAGTGCCTTGTGGGATGTTCCTGTAAAGTGCTCTGGGGTCTGGAAGGGGCAGCGCCTCCAGGGATGGATTTTTGGAGGCCGTAGAATCTGCAGTCAGTGTGAGTGTTTTCAGTAGGTTGGTCCTGGATTTTGACTATTTATTGGTTCCCTTTTTCCTTCATAACAATATTCTTTCCACACCATGCTGCCATAAGGGGCTGGAGAATGGCCATATGAGGGGTGGAATTCTATGTAATGAATTCATAGAGAGCAGCGTGACAAAGGACTGCCAAAGGACCAGCTCCAGCCTTGGAGTTTGAACTCTTCAGTGAGAACAAAGCCTGGGAAAATATGAACCTTCTTTTGCCAGCATGTTCTGCCCAAATTCCTGGGCAGGCCTGAACCTGACCTGCTGAATCTTGACCGAACTCCTCACACCAATTTGCAAGAACTGAGGAAGTCTTCCCTGGGAATGTTTCTTATCTACAGGGTGAAAACAGAGCGAAGACTTTAAATCCAGAGTTATAAACAAACACAGCCAACAAACAAACAATTCCTGGAATACTGGAAACTTCATTCTCTACAGACATGGCCAAGTACATGTGCAATGAACTCTGTACACTGTACAAGCTCAAAACTTGCTTGATGATGATGCTGGAATTCTCTTCTCTGTTCTAGAAACTACATGGGAAGGAGGGTGGGGAATTCCAGGGATCCCTAGAGCAGCCCCCTGGTTTCTTTTTATTTCTTTTTTTAAAAAGTTTAATTAATTAATTTAGCTGCACTGGGTCTTAGTTGGGCTTCCCTCGTGGCTCAGATGGTAAAAGAAATCCCCTGCAATGTGGGAGACCTGGGTTCGATCCCTGGGTCAGGAAGATTCCCTGGCAACCCACTCCAGTATCCTTGTCTGGAGAATCCCCCTGGACAGAGGAACATGGTATGCTGCAGTCCATGGGATCTCAAAGAGTAGGACATGATGAGGCATGTGGGATACTTCTTTTTGTAGTTCGGCAGTGTGTGGGATCTAGTTCCCTGACCAGAAATCAAACCCAGGCCCCCTGCGCTGGAGTGCAGAGTCATAGCCACTGGACCACCAGGGAATTCCCCGCCCTCTGGTTTTATCTGACTACTCACTGTATGGCTTTGGGCAAATCTCATGCTTTTCCTAGACTTTCCTTCCAGTCTCATAAGTTGTGAAAAGCAGCTCTGGCTGGTCTTTCCACTTTTGGAATCCAGGGAGGTTGCAAGTGTGGGCGATCCCCGGAAACCAAGAAGCACTCGCTCCAGGAGATTTTGATAATGACTGTGGTTAGAAGCGTTATAGACAGGGTGTTGCCCCTCCTGATATTTCCCACATGGCATTTCTTCCTGGAAAAAGCAGCAGGAGACAGGGCTGGGGAAGCCCACCTTCCTCTCAGGGCTCTCCTCCTCCTGTAATTTCTCCCTCACATGGGCCATCAGAGACACGTGAATTAACCCCTCAGTTGCTCCAGGCAGACTACTCTTTTTATATCCATTCCCTCTACATTGGTGTTTTTATCACACCACTGTGGACAGTTTTAAAAGAACAGCAATTCACAGATTGGAAACAAGTCAAATGCCCAGCAACCTGGGAACCGTTAGGCAAATTATGGTGCCTTCACAAGACGGAATATTTTGTAGTCATTAAAAATGATGTTTATGAATGCTCTGTAGTAGTGCTAGGATAATGCTTATGGCATACTAGTAAGTGAAATAAAAAAGATATAAAATTGTATATACGCCATACAGTTATTTTAATTTGTATTAAAAAAAGGAAAAAATATGTGAAACAATCATTTTGGCTACCTCTGGGTAGTAGAATTGTGGATAACTTTAATTTTCTTTCTTATATTTTTATGTATTTTCCAAAGTTAAAAAAAAATGAGCATATACAACTTTTCAGTAAAAAGACAGATCTGTATAAAAATCTGTATTTATAGCACCTGTATTGCAGTTGTAAACATATGCAGTCCATGAGGACAGCAGAATGGTTGGAGGGGAGAATGTGATTAAATCAATAAACATAGCAAAACTGTAGACTGGGGTACATGGAGACATGTATAGGCTTTGTTTGGGAAGTCAAACTTTGAGGAATGAAAAGGCAACCCAGATGCTCTGTTGCTCAGGGCAAATGACCAGATTTACTGCCTGGACTCTTTCCTGTAACACGTGAAACCCAGGTCTGTCCTGGCAGCTGTCAATATCACTATTTCTGAAAGGATAAAAAAGGAGTGAAAACTTGGCACAGGAGCAGGTGGATTGAAAGCAGGCTGAGCCCAGAGAATGCCCTCCTCCTTCCCTCTCTTTCTCTTTCTCCAGGCCTTGCTGGTACCAGGCGCTCTGGCTCCCACTGCCTTTGCCACCCTGGGGCAGCCCACAGTTTACACCAGGCAGTTTGAAAGGCTCATTTGTGCTGCTGTTCTTTACAAAAATGCTTTCCTGCTTGTTCAGAACATTCACGTACGGTTCCTGAGGCCCTGGAAACAGGGCAAGCAAAGGGTTCTGGGCAAATAAGAAAGAGCCAAAAATCCAAGGAAGCTAATATAGCTTTCCTCTGGACCATTCAGCAGAGGGAGGAGGCCACTGGTGACCCCTCTCACTGGGGGACTCTGCCACTCCACCAAGCCATCCTTGTGGGACTTTTGCAGGAACATTCTAACTGGTCCTTCCATCACCCCCTGCTCCATCCTCCCGCTGCCATGCACTCAGATCATCTTCATATCCCCCTCTACTCTGTGCCAGGCTTGGCTGGCTGCCAGAGAGAGCAAGAGATGATCAAAGCCCAGTCCCTGCCAGCGAGGAGCTCAAAATCTGGCAGCGAAGACAGACATTTGGAAGCAAATAAGGCCATAGTGGTGACTGGGGCCACACAGGAGCAGGTCAAGGGGACACAGGCTCTGGAATCACAGTGCAAGGATCAGCCTCCAGCCCAGGCACTTACTAGCTTAGCTGTGTGACCTTGGGCCAGTCCTTAGACTTCTCCACTCCTCCCCATCTGTATGCAGGCAGCGTTACAGTATCTCAGAGGCTTCCCTGGTGGCTCAGCGGTAAAGAAGCTGCCTGCAATCCAGGAGCTGCAGGAGACGTTGGTTTGATCACTGGGTCGGGAAGATCCGCTGGAGGAGGGCACGGCAACCCAATTCAGTTTTCTTGCCTGGAGAATCCCATGGACAGAGGAGCCTGGCAGGCTACAGTCCATGGGGTAGCAAAGAGTTGGACATGACTGAAGCGACTTAGCATGCACGCACAGTATCTCAGAGAGAGACTGGGGCATTTAAGAGGGATAACCTGGAAAAGCTCATCACAGGGCCTGGCTCAGATTGGCATTCAAGAGTTGTTATAATCATTCACAGAGGCCTTCATGGGCACCAGGGGTGAGGGGCACAAAGGTTTCACAGCAGAGGTGAGGATGCAGTTGTCTTGAAAGATGAGCAGTTATTTGTACCTTGCTCAGGCGTTCCCCTTGTCCAAACCTTCACCCTAACTCCACCATTGAAGGAACAGAGGCCCATCAACACCTACAGGATGTATTTTTCTTCCATAGACTTTCAACTCAGTGTGTATTTTCTAAATCCTTGACTGTGGGGGAGGCCCAGGCACCACCTAACTCCTATGGTCTTGATGCAGACAGGACCTTCTATGGGCCAGACACCCTGCTGCAGCAGCTGGACAGCAGGACACAGGCAGGGTGGGAAGAGGACAGGTGGGGCAGCAGCTTTTTATCAACCCCTACAGAAATATTTCAGCATTTTAACAACTGGCTGAACATCTGCACTTCTGCCAACCAGCTGAAGGTCAGTCTGGCCTCTGGTCTATGGCATGTGCTTCCCGGCCTGCCCCCACCACCCCCCCGGCCCCACCCAACATGTATCTTGTGATTTCCTTTCTTGGAGCCTTTGCCAGCAGCTCCTCCCACCTAGAATGCCTGATCTCATCTGTCTTTCAAAGTCTGACTCAAAACCACCTTCCCTGAGCCTCCCAGCAGTTTATCTGCATCTCCCTTCTCACCCTTGGCACTTCCTATCTTTGATGATAAATGAGCTGCTCAGGGTAGAGCCTAGAGGTCTCTGGGCTTCCTCGCCTCCCCCCTCCCCCCAGCACGGGGCCACTTCTGAGCCCTGTGAACTTGGACAAGTTGCTGAACCTCTCTGCCTCACTTTCCACATCTATAAACGGGGGATGACAATAACAATACTTCCCTTCTGGGGTTCTCGTGAGGGATGAGTGAGTTAATTCATGCCAGAGTGCTTATAATGGTGCCCAGCAAGCAGCTCTTCCAATTACTATGCTTGAAAGAGGCACTTGAGGGACTTCCCTGGTGGTTCAGTGACTGGGAGTCCACCTGCCAATGCAAGGGACATGGGTTCAATTCCTGGTCCAGGAAGATCCCACATGACATGCAGCAACTAAGCCCATGTGCCACAATTACTGAGCCTGTACCCTGAAATAAGAGAAGCCACCACGATGAGAAGCTCACACACTACAATGAAGGACAGCCCCCGACTCATCGCAACCAGAGAAAGCCCTCCCATAGTAACAAAGACCCAGAACAGCCAAAAGTAAGCAATTTAATTAAATTAAAAAGAGGCACTGGATGTATGTTCAATGAATGAATGAAGAATGAACAACTGAATAAGAAGTCCATTAGTAAATAAAACAAGTAATTAAGAACATCGAAAAGTACAATAAGAAATGAAAAGCTCAAGCAGCACTGAGGTAAAGATTTAAGAGGCAGGGTCTGTATTTACATAGCCAGCTATTTGTTTCAGGAGGTTAACATTCTTCTCAAAGATTTTTTTTTTTGCTATTCTCTAACCAGATGAAGGCAATGGCACCCCGCTCCAGTACTCTTGCCTAGTGTCCATGGGGTCACTAGGAGTCGGATACGACTGAGCAACTTCACTTTCCCTTTTCACTTTCATGCATTGGAGAAGGAAGTGGCAACCCACTCCAGTGTTCTTGCCTGGAGAATCCTAGGGATGGGGGAGCCTGGTGGGCTGCCGTCTGTGGGGTCGCATAGAGTCGGACACGACTGAAGCGACTTAGCAGCAGCAGCAGCAGCAACCAGATGAAGTGATTTGATTATTATTATTCCACTTACATTAGTGATACTTACTGAAGCCTAAGCTGGGGGAAATATTAGCAGGAAAAGGGAAGAGGTGGGGGAAACATATTAAAACAAGAATCTCCTATTGGCCTTTACCCTTTCCAGGGAATCCTGTGCTCCCTGCTTTATGCCTGATATCCTGCCCATCCCAGTGGCAGGGCACCTGGTTAATGGAGCAAACTCTGGACTCTACCCTGACTTGCTGTGTGACCCAGGCAAGCTGCACAATCTCTCTGAGCCTGAAGTTCCTCAGAAGAAGGCAGACTGTGATAGTGTAAGATATGCTACTATACTCTTAGGATTCTAGTGAAGACCCAATGACTAATGCACTTAGTAGAGTCTGTGTGTGTGTTAGCTGCTCAGTTGTGTCCGAGTCTTTGCGACCCAATGGACTGTAGCCTGCCAGGCTCCTCTGTCCATGGGGATTCTCCAGGCAAGAATACTGGAGTGGGTTGCCATTTTCTTCTCCAGGTAGAGAGTCTAGTATGTCATAAATACGTGGTGATATTTGTCGGTGATGATGATGATGATGGCTGCTTTGAAAAACTTTGCTCTAAGATGATCAAAACACAGAAACAAGAAAAATGCCTCCACAGTGGAGCTGGTCCCTACACTTCTTACTTTATTGCTTCAGGTGTGTGAGTCTCATGGACTGTTTTTCCTTTAAGAGGGACACTATGTGCATTGAGTCTCTAGTTCAGTCTCTAGTTTTCTGTGATGTTGGTAATGTTTCCTATCTGGGGATCCAATACAGGAACCACTAGCCACATCTAGTTATTGAGCATTTGAAAAGAGGTAAGTGGTCCTAAGGAACCAAAGCTATAGTTTTAGTCAACTGAAGTTCATTTAAACAGTTTCACATGGCTACTGGTTACCATACTGGACACAGCAATGCTAGTTCCTTTATCTTTGTCATGAAGGTAAGGTTTTCCTTCCTTGTCCCATAAAATAAGGAGAAGCTGGTGTCAGACCAGACCAGATGGTTAACTGGGATTCAGAAAAGACTTGGATACTGAAATGAACAAGTGACATGCACGTGTTTGATCAGACTAACTCCCCAAGTTGGGAGAGGGGGCTGTTTTTAAACTTGAACCACCCAGCTTGTTACCTGTGGTCAGGAGCAATCACTCCCCCATAGGCTGGGAAAAAACTCCAGGGTAACGGTATAAGCTGTTGGACTAGCCCTGAGGGCTGGAGGCGTTTAACAGCCCTGAAGCTGACATGGTTTAGGATCTGCCCTGCTGCCTCTCCCTGGGGAGGACACCTGTCAGATCCTGCCTCACCCTTCTCCTGCACGCTGTGGCTAATTTGCTATTTCCGAGCCTCTGCTGGCCACCTTGTTAATTGGACGATGATCATTATATTTGGATGCCCAGTGCTTTCCCTTGGTCACTGCTCCAAAGCCTGAGAGTTCTGCAGGTTGGTCACATCTGACCTCTGGAATCCATTCATTTTGGCAAACTGCAGCAGGATCCAGCATCTCCATGAATTAAGGGGAATTTGTCATTGTTGTTTAGTTGCTAAGTTGTGTCCGACTCTTTTGTAACCTCATGGACCATAGCCTGTGAGGTCCCTCTGTCCATGGGATTTTCCAGACAAGAATACTGGCGTAGGTTTCATTTCCTTCTTCAGGGGTTCTTCCTGACCCAGGGATCAAACTTGTATCTCCTACATAGGCACACGGATTCTTTAGCACTGAGCCACCAAGGAAGCCTGTGAATGGGAATGGAGGCCTTGCACAGCTCAATCTGGTCCCCCCAACTGGGGAAATATTTCTTGGACACCTATTACGTGTTGAACTCTGCCAGAGAGATGAAAATACCAAAAAAGGTTCATTCTTGCCTTTGTTGTTCAGTTGCTAATTTGTGTCAAACTCTTGGACTGCAGCACATCAGGCTTCCCTGTCTTTCACTATTTCCCGGAGTTTGCCCAAACTCACATTCATGGCTATCTAACCATCTCATCCTCTGTTGCCCTCTTCTCCTCTTGCCCTCAATCTTTCCCCGCATCAGGGTCTTTCCCAATGAGTCAGCTCTTCGCATCAAGTGGCCAAAGTACTGGAGTTTATGAAACTTGAAATGGGGATAGGAGGAGGTTGGGGGAATGAATGACAAACACACAAATCCACAATACTGTTATTCACATGATGCTCTGTGGAGCACTGGCACTACCCGGCAGCCTGCTAGAAATGAAGCACTTCAGGAACTTCCGTGGTGGTCCAGTGGTTAAGAATCTGCCTTCCAATGCAGGGGACACAGGTTCGATCCCTGATTGAACAACAAGATAACATGGGCCCCAGGGCAACTAAGCCCCTGCCAAGACTAGAGAAAGCCTGAGCTCCACAACGAAGAGCCTGGGTGTGGCAGAGAAGACACAGCGCAGCCAAAATTTTTTTAAAAAAGAAGCACTTCAGGCCCTACCCCAGATATAATGAATAGAATCTGCATTTTAATGAGATCCCAGGGGATTCAAATGCACTTTAAAATTTGAGGAGCCCTCCTACAGTATACCTCTAGGTTATAAGCACTGTGACTGTGAGACTAATAATGGCCGTTGTCTATAAAGAGCCTAATGCATGCTGGATTTTAAGTGCTTTCTATATATTAACACATAATAGCTTCACACTAGCCCTCTGAAGCAGATTCTATGACAGCTCCCACTTTACAGATAAGAAAACTGAGGCTCAGAGTGGTTAAGTGGTTGAGTTAAGGTCACAGAGATAGGAAGTGTCAGAACCTAGATATAAACTCAGGCATTATGGCTCCAGAATAAAAAATGTCCAGAGGTATAATTAATGCGCTATGAAGGTCCTTAGCATTACCTAAAGAGCTTCCAAATGGCATTTTCCTACTAGTAGTGACTAGACTTAACCATCTCACAGGTAGATGAAGGCATTTTTACCTCACAAGGTGGAGTGTAGTGGTTCGGTTAAACTCTGTAAGTAAAATAGCTCACGTAGCACACGGCACAATAATAGCTGCTTATCAAATGTTCATCACCTTTCTTTAGGCACACTTATGCCTCCATCAAGAGAGGGCTTACGAAGTACCAGATGGAGTTCTGGTCTCTCACCTTCCTTCTCGCTCCTCATTTCTTATAGGAGAAAGTGCTGATAGCCTGGCGGTTCTCTCAACCTTCTTTACTGCCTAATTTGTTCTTCCACCCAACAACTCTTCAGAACAAGGTCTTGTTTTCTGTTCTTTCGCCTTCCTTTCCCCCACCCCGTGGTATGCATTCCATTCCCTTAACAGAGAGAAACAGAGAGAGAGAGAGAGAAAGAGGGCTTCCTTCCCTCTGGCCACACAGCATTCATTTGATGTTTCTGATACTCTCAGACCTGCCCAGGGCTTCCCAGGTGGCACTGGTGGTACGCTGGTGGCAAAGAACCCGCCTGCCAATGCATGAGACATAAGAGATGTGGGTTCAATCCTTGGGTAGTCCCAGTGCACCAGCCCCAAGCAACCAGTATCATGCATCGAACTTGGACTGGCGAGGAGGGAGGGGGGTTCGGGATGGGGAACACGTGTATACCTGTGGCGGATTCATGCTGATGTATGGCAAAACCAATACAATATTGTAAAGTAATTAGCCTCCAATTAAAATAAATAAATTTATATTAAAAAAAAATCCTTGGGTAGGCAAGATCCTCTGGAGAAGGGCATGGCAACCCACTTCAGTATTCTTGCCTGGAGAATCCCACAAACAGAGGAGCCTAGTGGGCTACAGTCCATAGGGTTGTAAAGAGTCAGACATGACTGAGGTGACTTAGCACGCACGCACATAGACTTGCCCAAGTGTATAACTTTTTTATTTAACCTCACCGCACCTCAGTTTCCTCATCTGTGAAATGGGGAGAGGTGAGGCTAGCTCCTGCCTCAAGGGGTATTCCAAGGACTGAATTAGTTAATAACATAAAGTATGTAGAGCAGGATCTGCCATATACTAAGTGCTGGTCAAAATCTCTTATAATATCTAAGAAGACATCAATCTGGATTAAGGAAGTAAATAATAACCCATGGTCATTTATGGATCACCTGTTAAATGTCAGTGATTACTTTTGGGGATAGCTAGGGAAATAAGCCTGGAGCATGCGAGCAGTAGAGCCAGTGCCAATCCGAGGGCTGCCAGCTGGCAATGGCCACATGGCTCTCTGGATGAGAGACAGAACATGCAGGTTTCAGACCCAGCTCTATTCAGTTCTGCAAACATTTATTGAGCACTTACTAAATGCTATCCACTGAGCTATGCCCTGGACACTCAGTGCATCCTCAGACAATAGGGAAGGATTTTTGGAGGAAGAGATGCTTAAAATGAATCTTGAAGGATGAAGTGAGATGACGGAGCAGAGGGGACAGTGGTCCAAGAAGAGGGCAAAGCATGTTCAAAGGCACTGAGGCACTGCCTTTGCAAATCCATTGAAAATACGCTTATGACTCCAGACAAGTACACTCATCCCTCTGGGCCTCAGTTTTATCATCTTCAACATGAAGCGTGTTCAACGTGCCTGTGCTCAGCTGTCTTGACTTTAAATTCCATATCCAATGATGGGACAGTCCATTGGAAAAATAATAATAATAATCCATGTCAATTCAATGACATGGATCAACTGCATTTACCATTGGGTCCTTATTTTGTGAAACAACCAAAAAACTTTTGCACATACACAGAAAACTAAGATTGGAAGGAAATTCCCTATAAGGTCTTAGTGCTCATTCCTGGATGCAGAGACTCTGGGTGACTCAAAGTTTCTCCTTCAAAGTTTTTGTATATTTATATTTTATTTAATAAGTATATTCATTTTATATCCTGTAAACATTCATAAAGATTATAAAAAGATTCTAGAGATTAGGGATGAGGCTTTCAAATATTTCTTTCAAACCATAATCCAGGGACAGCAAAACAGACTAGCAAAGACAAACACTGAGTAGGGCCTGATGCCAAGAGTTCAAAGACTAGTTCTGCAATGTTAGCTGCATGACTTTGGCAAGATTATCAACTCCAGTGAAGTTAATGTAAAAAAAAAAAAAAGTTTCAAGAAATATAGTTACCATCCTCCAGGCAAGAGACTCTATTTTTTTTTCTATTAAATTTTACTTAATTTCTAAAAAATGCAAGTTAACAACCACAGCATCAGGAACCAGCATCTTTTTTAAGAAAGGGCTAAATAGTATTTTCAGCCTGGTAGGTCATTTGGTCTCTGTCAGAACTAGCCACAAGTGCCAAAGAAGCTATAAATAATATGTAAACAAGTGAGTTTGGCTGTGTTCCAATAAAACTTTATAAAAACAGGCAGTGGGCCAAGCTTGGCCTGCGGGGTATCGTTTGCCAATCTCTGCACTGCGTTGATTTAATGGCTCATTAATGGGCTGTAACCTGCAGTTTGAAAAATATTGGGATTAGAGTTGCTTTTACCCTGGCCAGATGAAGTAAATTGCAGTGACACTCATGTCACACATAGATCATGTTTTAAAACTTTGTTTCTTAAGGTAATTATTTAGAATTCAACACGCATTTTTTTCATTAGAACTGTTTATACAATGGTTGGAATTGCAGGCAAGCCCACAAATAGCCCTGCAGAAAACAGGTCTAAAAACATGGTTCTCCCACTCTGGGTTGTCCCTATTCATCCACTGGTTCTGAATTTCTCCAGGACCCACTAGCACTGGGGTACATTTTAGAGGACTTTTGTGCCAGATGTGATCATGGCCCTTAGGAAGATGAGAAAGTAGCATTCTTCCTCTGGGAAAAGGCATCCTGCATTGCTGCTTAGAATGCCAGGAAAAAAATAGTTCTCCTGTCTCTTCCTTCTTGCTGTCGAGGTTCCTAGGGTGTCAGCCGAAGGAGTCCATATGTTGGGGAGTATTCCCTGTGGTATATAAGCCAATCAGTTGTGAGCTGTGTGGCTAATCATGGTCAAAAGTACTGAACTGTGCAAATGATCCACTTATGTGTTATTTATTTTTTAAAAAGTAAAGTAGAAGAGTGTAGTGACCCTCTGTCAAGCTTTTGGGAGCCTGGAACCACTGATAACCTTACTGTTTGGAGAATTTCCCGTATCATAAGTTCATGGTTCAGTAAGGTAGAAATTCATGTTCCCAGTTGCCCCTCCTGCTTTGTGCAGGGATGTGGCCCAGGCTCCACTGATTTAGAAGCAAGTGGTGTGACATAAATGGAACATGACAAAGGAGGTAGCAGAGACATTTAGCTTTCAAGGGTAATGGGACAGAGGTCCTCTGGGAGTGACCATTGTCCAGCGTTAGTTGCAGCATGTGAACTCTTAGTTGCAACATATGGGATCTAGTTCCCTGACCAGGGATCGAACCTGAGTCTCCTGCATTGGGAATGCAGAGTCTTAGCCACTGGACCATAAGGGAAGTCCCACACCAGAAGTCTTCTTAAGCTCTACTAAACATATAGACTTATGGGACCATCATAGCCACTCTTGTCCTGTGTGACAACATCAGACGTTCCCTTTACTGGGAGGCCTTGTAACAATTCACCCAGCCATCTCAGAGCTATCTTCTACCCAGGTGATGCTCAGGTGCAAGAAGATAAGATCCACTTGGGTGGTTGTGAGAATTGCCCTGATTTATGAATCCAAGCATCTCCTGTAACAACTCCACAGAAATAGCTTCCAAGGTTCTTGAAAGGAACATCACTATTATAGGGATCAGTGAATTCAAGGAAGCCCAAATCTCTGGATATTTACCAAGTATTTATAGTACTATAAGGCCAGATATAATGTGCCAATCTAGGGTCATTTTGACCATAAGCAATGTTGCTTAGTAACACAATTGATATTGCAAATTTTATCATGTTTCCAGGGCAACAGAGCTAGAGAATTAACCCAAGGTCAAATTCTCATGCAGGAAGGGGAAGGATTTGTTAACCCTCTGCTTACGCTGGGCCTCTCAGAGGTTTTCTTTCTGCTAAGCAGGTTCAGCTTTTGCAACTAAACATTCCTATTAGTAGTGTTGCTTGTATCAAGGATACTCTCCTCACTTGTGTTCTGATACACATGCCTTGATGGGAAAGAATGGGGAAGAGTTACAATCAGGCCAGAAATTTTGCATAACCTTGGGTGTTTCCACTGGAATATGTTAACATTTGGATATCACTTGTCATGTACTGATGTGTTCTGATGATTTTCTGGTAAGGTTTCTTGGAAGATGTATTTGAATATCGTTAGCTTCTAATGTCTGTTGCTTGGTTAACTCTATTTCCTCAAGTGTAAATTTTTCCATTTGTTAAGACTGTTCTGTTTCTCCCATTCATT
Source organism: Bison bison bison (assembly GCF_000754665.1). Classification (NCBI taxonomy): domain Eukaryota; kingdom Metazoa; phylum Chordata; class Mammalia; order Artiodactyla; family Bovidae; genus Bison; species Bison bison. Next base: position 2,224,317 of record NW_011494899.1, read on the forward strand.
TTCCTCAAATTCTTGGTGATTGGAGGCTCATGTTCGTGGCTGAGATTTCCCTGGTAGACAGTCTGCCACATCTGTTTGCACAGCTCTGCTTACAAGAGGGGTGAGAACTGCCACTGCCTGGGTGTAAAGTTTGGTTGGTTTCCTCAAGAGACTGGGGTACAGTAAAAGTACCTAATGCCTAGTCTTCTATGTGAAGCTGATCACTGCTCGTCTCAGGCATTACCGGCTAACCCAGGCAACAAAACACTCCTATTTATCCTCCTCTTTTTAATTTTATGGTGACAAATGACTGAAATCATTCATGTCCAAACACATCTAGGAATCACTAGTATTTCTAGTAATGATGTTGTTGTTGTTCAGTCACTAAGTCATGTCCAATTCATTGTGACCCATGGACTGCAGCATACTTGGCATCTCTGTGTTTCACTATTTCCTGGAGTTTGCTCAAATTCATGTCCATTGAGTCGGTGATGCCATCCAACCATCTCATCCTCTGTTGTCCCCTTCTCCTCCTGCCCTCAATCTTTCCCAGCATCAGGGTCTTTTCCAATGAGTCAGCTTTTTGCATCAGGTAGCCAAAATATTGGACCTTCAGCTTCAGCATAAGTCCTTCCAATGAGCATTCAGTGTTAATTTCCTTAAGGATTGACTACTTTGATCTCTTTGCAGTCCAAGAGACTCTCAAGAGTCTTCTCCAGCACCACACTTTGAAAGCATCAATACTTTATTGAAAGCATCAATTCTTTGGCTCTCAGCCTTCTTTATGGTTCAGTTTTCACATCTGTACATGACTACTGGAAAAACCATAGGTTTGACTATATGGACTTTTGTTGGCAAAGTGAAGTCTCTGCTGTCTAGGTTTGTCATAGCTTTCCTTCTGAGGAGCAAGTGTCTCTTCCTGACCCAGGGATTGAACCCAGGTCTCCTGCATTGCAGGCAGATTCTTTACCATCTGAGCCTCTAGGGAAGCCCCAGTAATGATATAAGGCAGGAAAATCTTGTCATAGATTTAAGATGATTCTATTAAAAAACAGTAGTAGCCACACGTGACCCCTAACCTCAGAACTGAGGTGTTTACATTTATCATTACTGTTTGGGAAATACATATAGCTTAATCATAATCTTACAAAATTTATCTGAGTTTTTTTTTAACATAAACTGAGAGATTTCAGAAGCTCAAAAAATAGTAGCCAAAGTTCTGGAACAACTTAAACTACAGAAATTTTATGCTGGCACTGAGCTTCTTCAAAACCCCACAATGAAAAATGAAACTATTCAAAACAAATGTAGCAACTCAAAAGCTATGCCCACATGAAAGAGGAAAATGGTAAACGGAGACCTAGTTCCAGATACTCCAGCCAAGAAAGGCTCTTCTGACAAGCAGAGATGGTTTGAGGCACAGAACAATCTTTATTTCAGTCAACAAATATGTCTCAGACTTTCTGTTGGGTATGGATGAAAAGCACACAATATTCAGCTCCTGTTCTTGAAGAGTCTGTGATAAACATATAAGCACTGTAACCTTACCTGACTTTGCCAGCATAGATAATGAAAGCAATGTTGTTTGATTTTGGGGAAAAGGATACAGGAAGAAAGATAAAAAACAGCTCCAAATTAGGATGCTCCCTCCCACTGGAAACGTCTTGTTAGTAAGTTTTGGTATGAAGTGGCTGTAAATGTTTTACTGGAAACAGAGCCCTCTCTCCTCTGAAGCCCTTCCCTGCATGTTTTCAGATGCTAGTAAATACCAAGCTCTATTCTAGCTCAGAATGGGAAGAAACAGCTTTTTGTCTAGAAGGAATCATACACAGGCTTCTTTAGGGACAACGACAACAGCATTTTAGAGCTAAAAAATAAAAAGATGTATATCAGCTACTCTCGCAGGATAAGGGGAGCTCTCCTCCTATTAAGCACGGCACTGGATGTCTTAGTTACAATATCTAATCTATGGCTTACACCAGTCCCAAGAGTCTGGTCTTATTCTCATTTTACAGTGGAAGAGAAGAGTTTCAATAGGGATGAGATGACTTGTTCAAGGTCCCAGAACTGGAAGAAGCAGAGCCGGGATCTGATTCCAAAGTTGTCCTGACTCCCAAATCCATATACTTTCCCAAAGACCAAAGTGAACAGAACTCAAAAAATGGTAAGTTCTTTCTGTTTTGTGTCATCCCCTGAAAGTTCAACCAAGGAGGAATGGAAATATTGACATAAAGGACTCCGACAAACTATAGAACATGTTCTCTTTACTGGGCTCTCCCTCACAGCTCATTCCTCTTTAAAACTTGTTCCAGAAAGTTTGCAACCCTTAGATGGTCTCCCTAGACTAACAGTCACTTCAACTACACTCTGAATTCTGAAAACAGATTCCAGAAGGGAAGATGGAAACTACATAACTGAAAATACAATGGGAGCCACGCAATGCTTGGGGAGTTGGGGACAGGGATAGGTCACAGGATGAGATATGTATTTTAGAGTTTCAGTTTGGTGGCCGTGAGGATGGAGCTGGTCAGAGAATATTAAGCTTCACACCCAGGGAGACCATTTAGAAATGAAATGCAGTGTCAGGTGTGACTTAGCGACTGAACAACGGCAGCAGTAAAGGGAACGAGGGGCTGGGCCGTGCAGTGTGGCAGCAATCTGGGGAGGAAGGGTTAGAATAGCAGTCCCCAACCTTTTTGGAACCAGGGACTAGTTTCATGGAAGACGAGTTTTCCACAGACCAAGGGTGGGGGATGGTTTCAGGACGATTCTTGTAAGGAGTGTGCACCCGAGGTCCCTCGCATGCACAGTTCACAGTGGGGTTTGTGCTCCTGTGAGAATCTACTGTGCCGCTCACCTGACAGGAGGTGGAGCTCAGGCAGTAACGTGAGCAATGAGGATATCCATCTGAGTAAATACAGATGACACTTCGTTCGCTTATCCACCGCTCACTTCTTGCTGTACAACCCAGTTTTTAAAAGGCCATGAATGTGGGAGGGGGGGCAGGGTTGGGGACCCCTGGACTAGAGGAATGGGAGATGGCACAGATATTGCCTCAGTAAGATCTACTGACTAGCTGGCTATAGGAAGGAGGGAAGGAAAGGAAGGAGTGTGGGGTGAGGCCCGGTTTTCTGACTGGTTTGACTAGGTTGATGGCGATGCCATTCTTGGAGACTGGGGAGAAAGGAGGAACAGTCGGTTTGAGGGGCAAGATGTTGGCCTTAGTTTTGAGGTGGTTGTGAACACTCCTGATGGAAATGTTCCATAGGCAGCTGGATCAATGGATTTGTCCATTCTTTCACCCTACAAATAATTATCGACTTTGTGATATATACCAGATGTTGAGTTTGGCATTAGGTACGGAGCGACAACCAAAACAGATGTGTTCTGTGTCTTCACAAAGCTCACAGGCAACACACACACACACACACACACACACACACACACATGCTGTGTTGGGCAGAAAAGAATAAGGTATCCTGAGAAGATCCAGCCTGAGAGTGTGAGACTTGACAGTGAAACTGGAAGGCTGAGTTGCATAAGGTTCTGGCGCTCAGTGGTGATGAGGTCTAACTGGAGATACAAGGGGGTCATCTACAAAGAGGCAGGAATTGAAGGGTGTGGGGAGGAGATGAATCAGAGGAACTACCCCATTCTACAGGCTTTTGGGTGGGGCTGAAGAACTAGATACCCCAAAGCTGAGACCAGTGGCTTCCATCCTCCCAGCCATCATGATTCATACTCAGAACACAAAGTCTTGGTGTGTCTGACTGAGGTTGTTTTCTGCCTGGTGACCATGTGCACGTTGCCACCTCTCCACTTTGGGTATGTTTGGCACATGAAAATATACACAGGGCACCACTGATTTGGCCTGGATACTGGCAGACGTGACTAATCCCCTGATTAAGTTAATTCCAGACTGGCTTGAAATATTGATGCTAACTTGGGATTCTTAAAAAAAAAAAAGAGAGGCAATTTCTGTCTCACCCATGCTCCATCCTCTTCTTTAACTGAAAGCCAAGAGACATGGTTTAGGAGCCCAATTAAATCCAATCCATTCTGGCAGAATTAGAGCATCCAATGAACATTTCAAAACCACTTGGAATCATTTAATAGAGAAAAAGTGCATTGAGCCCAAACTGGGAGCTGTTTAGCTATGTGTGGTAAGCTCTCCAACAACATTTATAAAAGGGAATGTTTATTAAGCATTTACTACATGCTGGGCACTGTTCAATGCATTCAGTCTTCAAACAGCCCTATGAAGGATTTATTCTTATTTTATAGATTTTATAGATGAAGAAACTGAGGCACAGGGAGGTTAAAGGCACTTTTCCAAGATACCCTAGCTTTTAATTGGAAGAGCCTGGATTCAAACCTACAAGTCTGGGTCACAGAGCCAGCTCTTTTAACCACTCAATAAACAGGGTCATTACTGTAGTAGTTACAGTGAACAAGCCTGTGTATATTGGAAGATGGGCCTGATTTGCGAGATGCTGGGGGAGATGAGGGGCTTCCTGGGTGGCTCAGTGGGTAAAGAATCTGCCTACAATGCAGGAGACGCAGATAGATGCAGTTTGATCCCCTGGTTGGGAAGATCCCTTGGAGGAGGGCATGGCAGCTCTCTTTAGTATTCTTGCCTGAAGAATCCCATGGACAGAAGAGCCTGGTGGGCCACAGTCCACGGTGTCACAAAGAGTCAGACACGAATGAAGCAACTGAGCACTCACGCATAGGGGAGATGAGCTTTGTGGACCTGTCCGCATGGAATGAGGGGACGCCTCCAGGCAGCCTTCTGGACTGATGGCAGTTTGGATGCCTTGCCTCTGACAGGGTGAAGTCATCCTCAGAAAATCCTGGGGTTTTCCAGGCAGAAGGGAACCTGGAAACCACTTAGTGTTGCTGCTGGTTTATGGACGAGGAGGTTGAGGCACAGGGGAGTAGATGGATGGTGCTGAGGAGCAGCAGAAGCTGGGTCAGAGGGAGCTTCCTCTTCCAGGAAGCCCTCCCTTCCTTCTCTGCCATGAGGACTCTGCCTCATGGAACCTGCTATGCTGTCCCCCATGCACCCGAGAAGCCCACTTCTGGGTGAGCAGGTGTGACAGTTTCCCCCTGAAGTGCCCAGGACAGCCAGGATGAAATGAAGACAGACATCTCCCACCCATAGGGCTGGCATCCCCCAAAGGTGCCTTCACAAGGAAGCCCACTGGCACTGCAGAAACCCTCATCTCTCCGGAATGTGAAGACCCACTCTTCTGACCCAGGCCACTTTTATCCCAAATTGGACCGGCCCTATGCAAATGCATTTCAAAGATCCCACTCAGGTCTCAGGGCTTCCCAGGTGGTGCTAGTGGTAAAGAACCCGCCTACCATTGCAGGAGACATAAGAGATGTTGGTTCAATCCCTGAGTCAGGAAGATCCCCTGGAGGAGGGCATGGCAATCCACTCCAGTATTTTTGTCTGGAGAATCCCCACAGACAGAGGAGCCTGGTGGGCTACAGTCCATAGGGTCACAAAGAGTTAGACGTGACTGAAGCACTTAGCACGCCCGAAGTCTCAGATACTCCTCAGGGCACAAGATTCAACCTCCAGTGAGTTTCTGGAAACTGGGCAGCTCTGGCCCCTCCCCTGCCCCACCCTTGCACCACCTCAGAGGCAATACCCACCCACCACAAAGTGGTGTCGACCCGAAGGGAGCTTCTCTCTCTGGTCATCCAAAGCCAACACATGTCTTACCTTTCCACCTGGAGGTTGACTTTGGAGGGCTCCACGTTGGGATTTTCCCATTCCATCTGCGGGCAGTGCATGAAATAGCAAAGGGTATACAGGGCCTCGGGCTCCCAGTAGAGCGCCCCCTGCTTGTGGTGCAGGGGGGTGCCATTGCCATGGTGCTTGGCATTGAGCGGCTGCAGGTGATGCATTGCTCGGGACACCAGGTCACCTGTGGACAGAAGTAAGATTTCAGATCCTTCAAGCAGCCAAGACTCACAGAGAAGGGGTGTAGAGATTCTCGAGATTCCCTCATTCAATGGAAATGGTCTCATCAGGCAGAGAGGGAAGCGTTTGTTCATTCACCACATGCCAGTCCACGACTTACCAGGTTTGGGGTGCTGCTTCAAGCAGAGCGGGCTGCTACGATAACTCCAGTCCTGCTCTTTGGAACCCACAATTTCTAACAAGGCACAGAAAGCCCTTTTGTACATGTCTACTTCCAGCCTTCTTCATCTGGGACACACCCCTCTGTCACATCCTCTGCTGTAACCAGTACTGCCTCCCTTGCAATCACAAGAATGGACTATACTGTGTCTTTCCTCTGAGCCTGGGCATAAACTGTTATTCCCTCTATCTAGAACATTCTCTCTCTCCTCTTTTCCAGGCTAACTCCTGCTGATCATCCAGGTGTCGGCTTATATATTATATTCCAGGACACCATTCTGGAATTTCCCCCACTTCCCTGTGTCAGATGCCACACTGTACTTTCTTTATTACAGCACTTAGTACACTGTGACACAGTATTCTTTTTGTCCATCATTCCAAACGATAGCAACTCAGTCTGAAATGACACCTATTTGTGACAGCACAGTTAGAGCACTTTAACATTGAATTCTTATAACACCCTATGAAGTAGGCACCTTTATAAACCCATTTTACAGATGAGGACACAGAGGCCCAAAGAGGTGAAATAACTTCTCAGCAGGGCAGAGCCACTAACAGCAGAAGGAGGATTTGAACCCCAGCACTCCGGCTCCAGAGTCTATGCACTTAACCATGCTCCTTGAGGGGCATGTTTTACTATTCTCAGCACTGGCAAACTCTGAAAACACTCTGGTTTTTCTCATGCTTTCTTAGAAGAAAACTAGCTTTCTCCTTCATCAAACCAGACCTGCACGTTCCCAGGTTGGCCGTGGAGAGAATATCTTCTTACGGGAGACTGGTTGGGCCTGAAGCTCTGACTTTCCTTGACTAAGACTGTGTTTCTCAAATGTGGTTAGCTTGTAAGCAACCTTCAGGAATGTAGTTGTATCCAAGCACCACCTATATCATTATATACTTAATCTTCAATGGACTCATTTTATTTTTTAAATACATATATCTAAAAAAGAAACATTATGTCACTGCCATAAATGGGAAATCAGTATCCCTTGCTGTAAACAGAAGGTCATTGTGAAAGTTAATTCAATAAAAAGAGTGTGATTAATTTATACCTGAATTCTGGTTCTGTTTTCTTTTGTTACAAAGGGCAAGTGAAAGAGTTGTTAGGGGCACATATCAAGTGGAGCCTTTCCTCTGAAAGCAATTAGAATGGAAATAGAATTGAAAAGCATCACTCCCATGACCAGTGTTATCTAAGGCACTGCCCCTGTCCCTCTGGAAATCATCTCTTGCACAGTGGGAGGTGTTGCACATCTGGGGAGATGTTCCTCGAAGATATTCATGATGGTGAATTTGTGTGTCAACTGGGCTAGGCTATAGTGCCCGGTTGTCAGTCTAAATGTTGCTGTGATGCTATTTTTTTTTTAAGTTTTTTTAACTTATTTAAATATATATTTAAAATTTTTTCGATATTGTGTTGGTTTCTGCCATACAGCAATGCAAATCAGCTGTAATTACACATATATCCCCTCCCTCCC
>NW_011494899.1:2232024-2234382 GCF_000754665.1 Bison bison bison
CCCTCCCTCCTCTCCCCCCATCCTGTCCCTCCAGGTCATCATCAAGGAGAGCTAGAATGGGCTCTCTCAGGCTACATAGCAAATTCTCACCAGCCATTCCTCTTACACTTGCTAGTGTATGTATGTTGCTGCCACCTCCTCCGTTCATCCCACTCTCTCCCTCCCACACTGTGCCTACAAGTCCATTGTCTACACTTGCATCTCCATTTTCCCCCTGCAAATAGGTTCATTAATATCCTTTTTCTAGATTACATATATATGCATTAATAGACTATATTTGTTTTTCTCTTTCTGACTTACTTGTGAAGCTATTTTTTACATATGATTAATATTTATATCAGTATATTGTGAGTAAAGCAGATTACCCTCCAGAATGTGGGTGGGCCTCATCCAATCAGTTGAAGGGAAAAAATAGAGGAGAAAAGAGAGAAGCCCTTGAATAAGAAGGCATTCTGTCTTCAGACTCATGACTGAAACATTAACTCCTTCTAGAATTTAACCCTCCCTCTCCAACCTAGCTCCCTGTGGGGGTCAGGGACTGTCTCCCCCATTCCCAACCCCTCATTACCCAGCTGAAACCAAGCCTGCAGAGCCCACCAGTTCTCTGCCATCCAGCTGTACCTTTTCATAAGACACTTGTACCTAAAATCCAAACAGCTCAGTGAAAGGCAGGAGTTTCTCCTCTACAGGCCCAAGGCCTACCTTCTAGGTTCCCATTTCTTGTCTGAGGGAGGGGCTACTTCCTCAAAAGGAGATTGACAAGAGGGCTATTCATCCCCTTTGTGGGAGCCGGCCTATGGAGGTGAGGTCTCAGCTGAGGGTGAAAACGGCAAATATTCCCCTTTCTCTTCCACGTCCATGGCAGACATGCTTAACCGATCACAGAACTCCTATCCACTGAGTGGAGATACAGCCTTAAAGTCCTTCTTGAGACAAAAGTCCAAGTGGTCACTATTTACTCTGATTGTCAAAGGACAGAAAACTCCATATCCTAAAGCCAGAGCCCTAAGGTGTCATCAAGACAACCTAACCAGAGTACAATCCACTAAGCTTAATATCTGGACAATGATGCAGGGGTTAAACAGACAGTAGTGAGGGGTTAAACTTCCCTACACCCCTCTGCCTTCTACTAAGCCTTAACCTAGAGTCTGACCCTCCTTCTCTCCATTTCCCACAGCAGGAGAATATATGCAAGAAACTCAAAAAAGAATCAGAGAAGGAAATTCTCTTTTAGGGGTAGGTGGGCAGGAAAGATCTTAAGAGGACCTGTAGATGGAAGCTGTGGCATCCCATGATTCTATGTGAGCAACAGTCCAGCTGTTGTTCACTGAGCATCTACTCTGTGCCAGGCACTGTGAAAAAGCACCTCACATGCATTGTCTCTAGGACTCACAAGGCTCTATAGGGTACTAGACCATTCAGGTATGAGCTAAATCAAATCCCTTATGATTATACAGTGAAAGTGACAAGTAGATTTAAGGGAACAGATCTGACAGACAGAGAGCCTGAAGAACTATGGATGGAGGTTCATGACATTGTACAAAAGGCAGTGATCAAGACCATCCCCAAGAAAAACAAATGCAAAAAGGCAAAATGGTTGTCTGAGGAGGGCTTACAAATAGCTATGAAAAGAAGAGACACAAAAGGCAAAGGAGAAAAGGAAAGATATACCCATTTGAATGCAGAGTTCCAAACAATAGCAAGGAGAGATAAGAAATCTTTCCTCAGGGATCAATGCAAAGAAATAGAGGAAAACAATAGAATGAGAAAGACTAGAGATCTCTTCAAGAAAATTAGAGATACCAAGGGAACATTTCATGCAAAAATGGGCTCAATAAAGGACGGAAATGGTATGGACCTAACAGAAGCAGAAGATATTAAGAAAAGGTGGCAAGAATACACAGAAGAACTATACAAAAAAGGTCTTTATGACCCAAATAACCATGATGGTGTCATCACTCACCTAGAGCCACACATCCTGGAATGCGAAGTCAAATGGGCCTCAGGAAGCATCACTAAGAACAAAGCTAGTGGAGGTGATAGAATTCCAGTTGAGCTATTTCAAATCCTAAAAGATGATGCTGTGAAAGTGCTACACTCAATATGCCAGCAAATTTGGAAAACTCAGCAGTGTCCACAGGAATGGAAAAGGTCAGTTTTCATTCCAATCCCAAAGGAAGACAATGCCAAAATACTGCATAATGGCACTCATCTCACATGCTAGCAAAGTAATGCTCAAAATTCTCCAAGCCAGGCTTCAACAGTACATGAACCATGAACTTCCAGATGTTCAAGCTGGATTTAGAAAAGGCAGAGGAACCGGAGATCAAATTGCCAACATCCATTGGATCATCCAAA
>NW_011494899.1:2234482-2241481 GCF_000754665.1 Bison bison bison
TTCTCCAAGCCAGGCTTCAACAGTACATGAACCATGAACTTCCAGATGTTCAAGCTGGATTTAGAAAAGGCAGAGGAACCGGAGATCAAATTGCCAACATCCATTGGATCATCCAAAAGGCAAGAGAGTTCAAGAAAAACATCTACTTCTGCTTTATTGACTACGCCAAAGCCTTTGACTGTGTGGATCACAACAAACTGTGGAAAATTCTGAAAGAGATGGGAATACCAGACCACCTGACCTGCCTCCTGAGAAATCTGTATGCAGGTCAAGAAGCAACAGTTAGAACTGGATGTGGAACAACAGACTGGTTCCAAACTGGGAAAGGAGTATGTCATGGCTGTATATTGTCACCCTGCTTATGTAACTTATATGCAGAGTACAACAAGAGAAATGCTGGGCTGGAAGAAGCACAAACTGGAATCAAGATTGCTAGGAGAAATATCAATAACCTCAGATATGCAGATGACACCACCCTTATGGCAGAAAGCAAAGAAGAACTAAAGAGCTTCTTGATGAAAGTGAAAGAGGAGAGTGAAAAAGTTGGCTTAAAACTCAACATTCAGAAAACTAAGATCATGGCATCTGGTCCCATCACTTCATGGCAAATAGATTGGGAAACAGTGGAAACAGTGACAGACTTAATTTTTGGGGGCTCCAAAATCACTGCAGATGGTGACTGCAGGCACGGAATTAAAAGACGCCTGTTCCCTGGAAGAAAAGCTATGACCAACTTAGACAGCATATTAAAAAGCAGAGGCATTACTTTGCCAACAAAGGTCCATCTAGTGAAAGCTATGGTTTTTCCGGTAGTCATGTATGGATGTGAGAGTTGGACTATAAAGAAAGCTGAGTGCTGAAGAATTGATGTTTTTGAACTGTGGTATTGGAGAAGACTCTTGAGAGTCCCTTGCACTGCAAGGAGATCCAACCAGTCCATTCTAAAGGAAATCAGTGAATTTCCTTGGACTGATGCTGAAGCTGAAACTCCAATACTTGGGCCGCATGATGCAAAGAATGGACTCATTTGAAAAGACCCTGATGCTGGGAAAGATTAAAGGCGGGAGGAGAAGGGGGCGACAGAGGATGAGATGGTTGGATTGCATCACCGACTCAATGGACATGAGTTTGAGTAAACTCTGAGAATTGGTGATGGACAGGGAGACCTGACGTGTTGCAGTCCATGGGGTCTCAAAGAGTCAGACATGACTGAGCGACTGAACTGTACTACATTATTTTAGTTTTACAGCAGTGATCCACAAGCGGGGTGATTTTGTCTCCCAGGGGACACGTGGTAATATCTGGAGACATTTCTTGTGTCACATCCCAGGGACTGTTACTCAACCTAGTGGGTAGAGGCTCGAGATGTTGCTAAATATCCTACAATATACAAATCAGTCCCCATAAGAAAGAGTTTTGCCCAGGAGTCAATAATGCCCAGGATGAGAAATTCTGTTTTACAGATAAGGAAACCAAGGCTCGAGGTCACAAGGCAGAGAAGATTGGAAACCTGGGTCTGCCTGATTCTAATGTCTGTGCTCGTCACCCTACACTGACCTAAGTCCTTTTTACAGAGACAGCACACCGCAGCCGTGGCCAGCTCCAAGTCCATGATGGGGCAGTTTGGCATTGTGTAGCCAAGGTGTTAACAAATGCTCCTTTCCTTTGATTCAGTAATTCCATTTCTGGGACTCTGTCCCAAGGTTGGAATCCAAAATGCAGCAAAATCTTCATGCACAAGGATTTTTATCCAAAACCTTATTTATAGAATCCAAAATTTGACAAAGAAACAAATGTTTGAAAATCAGAGCATGGTTAAATAAACTCTGGTATGTGATAAAACTTATGCAGTTACTAAAAATGTTTACAGAGAGCTGCAATAAATGAAAAAAAAATCTTTGTGTTAAAATGGTAAGTGGCAAAAAAGTGAAATTCAAAATTGCATACAGTGATCAGGATTATGTTATTAAAAATATGCACTGAGTAAATAACAGGGGGAAAAAAGCAAAATGTTGACCAAGGATTTCTCTGCCTAGAGGGATTGTGGGGGACATTCCCTTCCAACCTTTCTTGTTATTTCTGAATTTTGAATTATGGCATATGCTTCTTGGGTTTATCAGAGTAATAAGCTTAGCGAGGTGGTGTTTACTTTCTAGTGCCTCCTATGTAGGGCCAGGTTGGGGCACATTCATCTTTCCCTCTGTCTTTCTTGAAAGCACTCATAAAAAAGCTCAAAATAAGAAAAATCAAAATTGGGTGGAGAAGAGAAGAGGATCCATGTTTTGAGGCCACACGTCACCCCTCCAGGTCCCCAAGACCCTGGGAAGGCTTTGGTGTTGGTTGGACTAACCGTGTCCTCAGAGCATCATTCAGTTCGCCCTGCACTTCTAGGCTCTCCGCTTTTTCTCTTGCTGTTTTCTCACCTTATAGGAACCTTCCCTTCATCTTCTCATCTACTGAAGACTCTCAAGGCTGTGATCAAATGCCACTTCTTCCAGGGAGCCCTCCAGGATGCCCCCATTCAGAATCAATTGCCCTTTACTCTGTGTACCTACAACACCTGATGATAAAGTCTAACATGTTACGTGTTTAATTCAGACATGCTTTAGATGCCCATACATCTGCTTCCCCTACTGACTTTAATGGATAGAGACATGACTCATTCATTGCCCTGTTCCTGGAGGAGCAGTGTGTTTGGTGGTTAGGGACAAGTTTTCTGGAGTCAGACTCTCTGAGTCTGAGTTTCCAACCTGCCACTGACCAGCTGTATTATCTTGGGTGAGTTAACGTCTCTGTATTTGGGGATAATTATGTCCTTTGTGAACTTGTTGTGTGGATTAAACTGCTAACATGTAGAAAGTACCTAGCATTGGTTTCTTCATTTGGAAAATGGAGATAATAATAGTTCCTAATGAAGCGATCATATAAATCACTTAAAGCACTTGAAATAGGGTTGGGCACATTCTAAACGTATAATAAGTATTCAGCATATATCTTTTACTTTGTATTGTCACTACCATCATCATCTTCATCACCAGCACCATTTTTTCCATCATCTTGGCCACCATTATCATCTTCATCATCATACTATCTACATCACCATCAGTGTCATCACTGTCATCAGCCCAGTCTCTGGATCACAGGCCTAAAGGATGTCTCTGATGAGGGTTGGTCATGGGAGATGAAATCGGCATGGGGATTCTACAATCACTAGCTCCACTTCAAATCCCACTCTATGTGTGTGCTATCTGCTGCTTCCCGGTCAGCTTCATTCATGAACCCAAAGCAACAAACCCACTGTCACTAGCTACACTGAGTTTGGGTGGCTAGAGTTTGGTTCTAGGAACCTACTTGAGAATCTGCTTATAATCAGGTTTCCCAAATGTCAGTCATTTGAAAATCAGCATCATGAATTCTCACATATCTGTGTGCCATAGGTCCGATTTATTTGCTTAATATTTTTCTTTAAATTGGCTCCTTCTTTCACACAATACATTCATTGAAAAAAGAAACTTTATATCAGTGCCATAAAAGGAAAACCAATATTTTTCTAGCACCCATAAAAAATTCATGGCAATTAAAAATAGAAAGTGTTTTGTGTATTGCCTGCAATCTCCCTTGCTACCCTTTGGGAAATGGAGCTCTGCCTTCCAGACTCAGGTTATCAGTGCAATTCCCTTTAAGCTGTCTTCCTGCATGCCACTGTGATCACCCTGAGACAAAGGATTGCATATTCCAACATGGGTTCCTTTCCCCAAAACCTGTACTGTGACAGCACCTTCAATTCCTTCCCTGCTGTTCATCCACAGTCAGCTACCACTTTCTATGTACGTTTTCAAAACTTCCCACAACCCTGGCGTAGGAGGTATCATCACTCTCTTTTCAGAGATGGTAAAGCTGGGAATCAGAGTGATCAAGTTACTTGACCTAGGTCACACAGCACAGATGAGGAAATCAAGGCACTCTCCAGCATCATAAACCATGGTTTAACTTGCCTCCAAAATTTTATTGGGCTCCAAAATCACTGCAAATGGTGACTGCAGTCATGAAATTAAAAGATGCTTGCTCCTTGCTTCTGAAGAATTGACGCTTTTGAACTGTGGTGTTGAAGAAGATTCTTGAGAGTCCCTTGGACTGCAAGGAGATCCAACTAGTCAATCCTAAAGGAAATCAGTCCTGAATATTCATTGGAAGGACTGATGCCGAAGCTGAAACTCCAATACTTTGGCCACCTGATGCAAAGAACTGACTTATTGGAAAAGATCCTGATGCTGGAAGGATTGAAGGCAGCAGGAGAAAGGGACAACAGAGGGTGAGATGATTGAATGGGCACCACCAACTCGATGGACATGAGTTTGAGCAAGCTCTGGGAGTTGGTGATGGACAGGGAAGCCTGGCGTGCCGCAGTGGGTTCCAAAGAGTTGGACGTGACTGAGCAACTGAACAAAGACAACTCATTCCCTATTTTATACATGAGAAGAGTGAGTCACAGAAGGGTTAAGACCAGTGACACTTTACCATTGAAAAGGGTCACAGGTACATTCTAGTGGCTAGAGGCAGCAGGACCTTATGAAAAGACCCCATTTCCCCATTTACATTTGAGAGGCTCCTTGTCCAAGCAGAGGGCTTTTTTTTTTTTCCTGGTGACACTGAGGAGAGACAACCCAGAAACCCTTTTTATGCACAGTTGTAAATTAATGGTCCTGTTTCGAGTAACACATTGAGTGGGAACTGCAAGTTCACAGTTTAGTGTAAAAAGAAAACAGAAAGAGGCATTTTTCAATGAAGCCCTCATTTTTTTCCCCTTTAAATAACAGAAAGCAATTACTCTACTTAATGGCTGTCCAGTGCAGGTTAATTGGGAGCTTGGGGGCAAGGCAAGGAACATTGGGCAGAAGAGCTGCAACAAGGTCTCAGAGGACACAAATATGGGATGGATGGGACCAAACGAAGAGTCGAGTTGATTCAAAAATGAGCACAGCCAGGGCCTCTGCTTTCCCTGGAGATGGGGTGGACTCGCTTCCGGCAGACCTACTCCTGACCCAGATCAGGTAAGGAGGCCTGCCTGGTCTGCTCACTACTCTAAGTACTGTCTTGCTAATTTCCTGGGGCTCACGGTTAAGAATCACCAGCCTGTGTCAGTTTGGGGACCTTTGTGAGTTAGCTTCTCACTCAAATAACGTGAGTGGCTCAGTTCAGCTAGTAAACAATCTGCCTGTAATGTGGGAGACCTGGGTTCGATCCCTCGGTTAGGAAGATCCCCTGGAGAAGGGAAAGGCTACCCACTCCAGTATTGTGGCCTGGAGAATTCCAAGGACTACAGTCCATGGGGTCGCAAAGACTGAGCGACTTTCACTTTCACTTTCAAATAATTTGACATACAGAGATTCCAGTTCTAGCCCTCTGAGTTCAAAATTCAGTTCAATAGAACACTAAATATTTGACAAGAATTTCATTGAGTTCCCCTCCCCTGTAGCATTTTCTTCAGCTTTTGTTTCACAGACTAGTTCACTATGGGTCATTCGTGTATTCATTGGACATTCAACAGGTATTTCCCAAGCTAAGGGCAATGTGTTAGGTGCTTAGAATGCAGAACTCAACTGGACACAGCACAGTTAAGCAGAAAAAGAAAAGATGATTTGAAATGGGACTCTGCCACTTAGGAGTTGTGTGGCTTTCGGTAAAACATTTATCCTTTTAAGTCTTAGTTTTCTTATCTATAAAATGAGAATAATAATACCTTTCATGTGCTTAAAGCATTTGGCACACAGCAGGTGGTCTGGAAATAGTGGATGTATTTTTGCCCCAAGCCATAACATCACCACTATACATCACCACTGAAGGCAGTTTGGGGTTTTAATATGATGCCCTGAGGATAGAAGCAGGGTGTATACAGAAGTTTCAGTGGGCAGGGGCAGGGTGAGGCGGGTGGGAGAGTGGGGGTGGGTCTGTCATCTACCTGCTGGTGAAATACTCGGTAACCTTTGTGAATTCTCACATCTCCAATTTAGTTTTGAGGACAGCATTCACAATACCTGGTACAGAGCAAACTGTAGATCCTCAGACCTGGAAGGAACAAAGGTCTGACTAACGTTCTGATATTATAGAGGCAGATACAGTCCACCCATATCATCTAGAAATATCCAGGCTTCCCCCAGAGACAGGGAGTCATGTCTAGTGATGAAAGCTCTGCCTGGAGAACTGGATTCAATTTCAACTCATCAACTCACAGGTGTGGTTGATCTTAGACAAGTTATTTATCCCTTCTTACCTTCATTCCCACATCTATGTGGATAATAATGGTTACATTGGAAGTAGCTCATGTAGATTTTTCATAGTTCCCTAGATTAACATCTATTATTGTTGGCTATTAAGAAGGCTATAGTCAGGGGCTCTGCCCTCAACCCCGAGCAGCCTGGTTCAAGAAGAACAGGGACAGCTGGGAACAAACTCTCTCCATCCCGCCATTGCTGGAACAACAGTGGTTTCTGGAATCCGCACGGGCAGAGTAACCTTTGAATATGAAGAACAGCTCTCTATGTACACAGACAGGGCAAGGCTGTATTGATTCAGACCATAGAGCAAGTCAGTCTAAATTACAGTCAGATCAGAAAAGAAGGCAATTTTATTACTTTCCATCGCCGACGTGGCTTATCAACATGCCTCTGCACACACATTCTACGGGGCTGACTTAATGAATGGAGGGAACCTATTCATAATTAGCAGCACCTATTTGTGTGCCAACAATTCATATGAGAAAGTCAATATTCAACAGCAACGACAGCATTTAATTTACAGAACAAATTGTCCTTAAAAACAATTTATGTGGCAAGCTGCTCCTGCGGACTGCCTGCTTAGGTAAAATGCAGATTTGTTTAGCAAATCCTTTTCTTCAAGAGAAGCACTGGAGCAAAAGAGACACTGATGTATTGAACAGTCTTATGGACTCTGTGGGAGAGGGAGAGGGTGGGAAGATTTGGGAGAATGGCAATGAAACAT
>NW_011494899.1:2241581-2259710 GCF_000754665.1 Bison bison bison
CTTCAAGAGAAGCACTGGAATTGAGCGGAGCTCCAGCCCAGGTGCTAGGAGGGGCCCTTAAAATACTTCAGGACATACCTTTGAGACCCCAGAGGAGAACGTGTGGGGGCCTCTTCCAAGGTGGCACCCATGTAGACATGATCCAACCCTGTAGCCAGAATCGGCCTTTCCAAGGTCATGGGCATGTCTTGGAAATTGGTGGAGTTCCAAACAACACGGCATTTCTTCTTTGAGATGTTTCCCCAAGGGATCTGCTTGGACCAGCTACATCTGAATCTCTGGGGGGGGCTGTTAAAATGTAGACCTTTCCTTTTCCCGTTCCAACTGTTGCAGATATCTCAAAATATCATTCACACACATCACCACCTCAAAATAATAGGTCATCAGAGTTGCTGCTAGATCTTGTTTTATAATGTTCTAATAAAAACATATAATGACTATATCACAGTTTAGCTAAGATATATTGATAACTGTCTTTTAATATAATTAGCTTCCTTTACAAACTGGTACACTTTATTTCATGCATTTAAAAATACTGTTCTAAGGCAGGGTCCACAGGCTTAATCAGGCTGCCAAAGGGGTCCACAGAATCCTTAAGTTTAAGAACAATCATACAGCTGACCAGTGGCTGGAAGACCCTGTAATCAAAGGCATCTCATGACTTTGGGGATTTGATGGGAATTTCCAAATTCAGGTGCCAAGAAAGTAGCTCTAGTGAACATAAGGAGCCCCTTCAGCTCAAATCAGCGACTGCTTCCCTTTGCAGAGGTGCAAGCCATGTACTCAAGGTAGGATGACTGTCCTGGGTATACAGGGAATTCTTGGGAAGAGGTACAAGTTGCTTTATGAGTCCTTAAGTCTTTTATAGTTCAGAATTTTCTAAAATTTCACACTACCTCATACTTTAACATACTCTAGCATTTCTGTGATCATTACTCTAGTTCCATCTGGAGCTAACACACAGCTGTGTCATTTGACAATCAATTGGATCATAAGTAAATACAGATTTATATTCCTCTGGTTGGCCAGACTCAGCCCAGACCTAAATTAGGAGGTGTAGAAGCACAGCAATCGTTACTCAAACTTGGGACACCCCAGCCTTCTTCTCTCCACCTTTCTGCCCCTTCTCTCCCTCTCTTCCCATCCCTCTCTTTGTCTCTGTCTCTCCCTTTTTTCATATTTTCCAAGGACTGACTATGTGCCAAGCAGTATTCATGGTGCTGAGGTTACAACAGTGAACAAAACAAATATCTCTTCTCTCTGTGAGAACATATTCTAATAGCAGGAAACAGATAGTTAAAAAAAATGAGTCAACTATTGAGGGTGTCTGGGGGAAGGAGGGAGGGGAATGATTGCTAATGGCTATCAGGTTTCTTGTTGGGGTGATGAAAATGTCCTAAAATTGATTGTGGTTATGGTTGCATAACTTGGAATTACACTAAAAGCCATTGAATGATGATATACTTTAAGGAGGTGAACAGGATATAAATTATATCTCAGTGGACTTGTTACTGAAAAACAAAAAGAAATATTGAGCATGTCATAGGGTAATAGCTGAGAAGAAAGGTAAAGCAGTGAAGAGGGAACAGAGTTCTTAGGGTGTTATAATTTTACATAGGGTGGTCAGGGAAAACTTCATTAAGGGACAACATTTGGGTGAGGACTTGAAGGTAATGAGGAAATAAGCTATGTGGATATCTGGAGGATGAGAGTGGTTTATACAGAGGGAACAGTATGTGCAAAGGCCCTGAGGTATGTCTGCTATGTTCAAGGAACAAGAGGTACCAGTGTGACTGAGTTCAGCAGGCCTGGGGAGGAAGTGGAGGAAGATGTCTGAGGGATACAGGTGGGGAGCCTGGATGAAATTTTGAGGATTTGGGCTTTTCCTGTGGATCAGATGGTAAGCCAGTGGAGGATTCTGAACAGACGTGGTCCCGTTGTGGAAATCAACAGTCTTTACAGCATTAACCGTAAATGTAGTGCTAGGGACTAGGGTGCGAGGGACTGCAGAGACCTCCCTGGTGGGTGTCAGCTTGTTGAATTACCACAACTACATTCTAAGTGAAGTATTACCATATTCTCTGTTTTATAAAAAAGGAAATGGAGGCTTAGAAAAGGGTAGGAGGCTGACCTCCATCAGAGGCAGTCTTTACCAGTCTACCTGACTCCAGAGCCCTCGCCTTCACCACGGCCATCACTGACCTGTGTACGTAGCGGGTGCTTAATAAAAGGAGCCACCAGATAGGTTACAGAACACTGCCCTGAGCACAGTCAGCCCCTTGGGCACAGAGTAGGCAGAGAACCAGCATCCACTTACTCAGTTCTGCGATGCTGCCGACGCGGGTGGCCAGCAAGGACTGCTCGATGGTCCTCAGCTCGGACTGGCTAAACATGGGCAGCTCTCCCGGCTTGCTGGTCCGCTGTGGGTCCCGGTGAAGGTTCAGGCTGTCTGGCAGGCAGAGTACTCCTGCAGGTGGTGGGAACAGAGGGGGAAAGGAAAACAGATTGTTATTTTTCTGCTACCCAAAGGAGGGGTGCAAAACCCCTCAAACCCCATGCACAGCCTCAAACCACACCAGAGTTGGTAATGCAAAGGAAACATGGGAACCAAGGCTCTGCATCCTCTTGGAAATGATGTCTAGGTCTTTCCAAAGGTCTCCTGATTTAACAAACATCCTTCTGTATGTGCACATGCCCAAAGGACACAGAAGAAAATCATTTCCTCAGAACTGGCAGGGACCCCACCTGTGCAGAGACTCAGTGGGGTCTCAGAGACTCAGACCACCTCTTGAGAACTCAGTGGTCATGGTCCCACCAGCCTTCCTGAGGCAGCTGCCACCCCAAGCGCCCTGGAAGACATCTCTCCTGGCAGTCTTCTGAGGGCTCGCTTTACTTCCCCAGCAAATTCCACTCTGGGTGGTTGGGCTGTTATCTGTCAGACAAAGCTCTGACTTTCTCCATAGAGCTGTATTTCAGGAGCTAAAAAGTCCCCACGGGCTTTTGTAGCTTGTATGGTGAATACCCATGGGAGATCCCTGGAGTCCAATTATTTTTATCCCGTCCTTTCCATTCCATGATCATTTAGTGAGAACCTGAGAACTTACTTCGATTAACTACTCAGAAATATTCACTGTTCCTGTCATCACCACAGCCTCCATAGGCAGAGTGTGATTTCTTGCTCCTTGACTTTTGGTTTCACAAACTTTGGCCAAAGGTATGTTAAGAGATATGATGGAACCAAACGTCTGAAAAGCACCTGTGCAGTTGAACTTGCTCTTTTGCGCTTTTGCATTGTCATGAGAAAAACACACCCTGCTTAGCCTGCTGGTGTAAGGAAGGTGAGAGACCCACAGAGCCGATCCAGTATAATCTGTAGCTTGGAGCTGCCCCACAAAAGCAAGTGTTAATTTAATATGCCATTGAGATACCCAGGGTTGTTTGTTACTCAGTATCATTATGGTGATGACTAACAGATACACCTGCTGTATGTCAATCACAGAGGAGACAACGAATGAGGCAGGCATGTGTTGTCCTGCATTAGGGACTGAGGATATGGTGATAGACAGGCTACACCTACTCCAGTTCTCAATGGGCTCACAGTCTAAGTGAAGGAGATGGACTATTATACACATAACCACAACGCCATACCATACATGCTCTATGGTAAGAGAAGATGAGAAGATTAGCAGGGACCTGAACAAAAGTAGTTGTCAATAAGTTGGAAGCATTTATTGAGTGCCAACAGTAGTCCCAATTCTGCTAGGCATTTTCGAAATGCAAAAGAAGCAGAAGATGTATTCAAGAATAAACTCACTGGAGAAACAAGACTGCCAATGACAAAACAGCTGGAGTACAATGAAGCAGTATCAACACACAGGTGCGGAATTATTTAAACCAACTGTCAGGGCGAGGGGACAGACAGAAGGCAAAGGTCAAAACTCAAGTCTACTCCTCGCCCTGTTTGAACCACAAATGCCCAGCAAACAAAGACTCCTCCTCTTCTGCCCCCTGCTGCATAATTAGTGGCTCCAGCCACACTGACCTAGTCACTCGTCTTGAATATTTTACTTTCATACCTAACAAGCTGACACAGTGGAGAAGGCAACCATAACAGATTTTTTTGAGTAATAAATAAATGGATAAAGAGTACAAATGACCATTAGAGTTTAATGTTCTTATAATTAGGAAACTGGTCAAATGAGTTTCTGAGATTGTTTTCTAACTATTGTTTTTCAAAAATCTTAGACTCAATAAGAATATATTTTATATCACAACCCAGTACACACAGCCTTCCCAGGTGGCTCCGTGGTAAAGAATCTGCCTGCTAAGCAGGAGACGTGGGTTCAATCTCTGGGTCAGGAAGATCCCCTGGAGAAGGAAATGGCAACCCATTCCAGTATTCTTGCTTGAAAATCCCAAGAACAGAGGAGCTTGGCGGGCTACAGTCCATGGGGTCATAAAAGGGTCAGATACAACTCAGCGTCTACACCACCACCACCAATACACACACACAAACACACACGCACCATCACCACCACCACTACTACACCCAATTCTCTTGTTTTCCATGAAGAAAAATCACGGAAATAATATTAATCCTACTATGTATGAGGCATGCCCCATTTTTTTTCTTTTCACTTCGTTTCTATCTTACCAATAAAAAATCCTGAGTGTAGCACCAAAAGTGATCTCATGGCCCGCTAGTGGGTCGTGACTAGCAATTTGAAAAACTCTGTGAGCCAGGCTGGTTCACACCTTGACATTAACTGGACAATACAGATTGCTGATTTATTGGATACTACTTAGCACTGGGCTGGGCTCCACATCGGCGACTATAGAGAAGGTTGAGAGGTGATCCCCACACTTCAGGGACCCCCATCTTTTCAGGAAAGGCAAAATCTTCACAGAAATGCCCGTCATGTAAGGCTGGCCTCCTGCCTGTCCTTTTCCTTTAACACCTGAGTCATCCCCCAATCACCCCAGGCAGGGACGCCCTGAGTCATCCTCGGTTCCTCCTGTTTGCTCACCTGCCCAGACATTTGGTCAGAGGTCAAGTAGCCATTGCCATGGCAACGAATGCTGGGCCAACCCTTCATCTGATGCCTCTGAAGTTCCTGACTCTAATTCAGAGATTTACCACTCTTAAAAGTGCATATGGCAAATGATAGCAGGTGACCATGACCCAGTGGGACAAGTGACCCAAGGTTCAGGGGATGAGGCCCTCTGTTGGGGGAGGGGGTAGTAGTCAGGGGGCTTCACAGTAAAGGAGACCTGGGAGTGAGCCTTGACTGTCAGGGAGGATGACATTCTCTAATGAACAATACAAAAGGCCCTGACATGTACTCACAGGTTTGCTTTCTTGGTAATAGCATTATACACAGCAAGTTCTTATCCCAGGCTGGCATCTGAAACATTGCTTCACACATGGGTTGATGTACAAGCAAATGTGCCTCAAATGTGACTCCAGACTTGGAATCTGGAACCCAGGGCATCAGTCTTGGCTCTACCACTTCCTACCCATGTTTAACTTTGGGCAGGTCAGAGAACCTCTCTGGACCTCAGTTTCCTCTTCTGTGAAATGGGAGTCATAAGAATGCTGAGGGTGGGAGACGAAATGAGACCATGTGTAGTAAAGTACTTTGCACGTGCTGAGCAATAGTACATGCTTGACATATGTTAACTGAGATGAAAATTGGTCAACGTGTATAAACGCAACTTTGAACTGCCTTATGCTTCATCATGAGAATAAATAATTTCCCTCAGAATTATTCATCCTTCCTTTAGAGCATTATGAAATTTAAATGTGAAAATATAATTATTCAAAGAAGCTTTGAAAGCTAGAGTACTAGGACTTGAGAAATCTATAATTGATCTATTATGCAAAGATTATATACCAGGGTTTTCCTTTTTTTCTTTTGTTTTGACGACTCTGTATGGGGTACACACATAAACTAGAGTTATTTTTTTGTGTATAAAAATCAACTAGGTCATTAAGAAGGTCCCAGCTGCATATTTTAGTGCCAGATACAGGCTTGAGTGTTTTGGAATACTCATCAATTTCTGTTATTGGAGTCAAGGACAGTCGCAGCCTGGTGACTGACCCAAGTTTCAAAACAGGGGAGACCTAAGGTTCAAATATGACTTTGGATCTAAAGGAATATGGTCACCTTGGAGAGCAGGTGACCATTGGGGAGTGGCTACTATGTTGAAGGGGTCACCGTCTTACTGAAATCTATCACTGTGGAGTGGGTTATACATTTGTCTAAGGGGAAATCCATTCACATTTTCAAAGGGGTTGGCAAGTGCTAAAAGATGATTAACCAGTGTCTTTGAATGTCCACATTTCCAGCCATAACCAACCTGGGACTGACTAACCATGGGGAGGCCAGAGGCCAGAGACAGGCTTCAGTCCTGCCCCAGTCCCCTGGGCAACCTGGACAAAGCACTTCCCAGACCTTCAGTCAGCTTCCATGTCTGCAAAGAGGGGTTAAAGTAGCCACATCATCAGTTTATTGTGTTGATTCAAGAAAAGAAGTATTTAAGGCCTCCAACCTATAGTAAGTGCCTAACTGAATGGCCTCTTCCCACAATGTGCAGCTTTGTTTATCTAATGTCTGGATTCAAATAGTCCTGCAGATCATCCTTCCACAATCCTGTGTGACTGGAGACAGACAACTTTTGGTTAGGTCATTTAGGATAGAAAATATGAGAACCACTCCTCTGGGTGGGCCCCTGGACCAACCACTGATCTGGCATTCTGTCTCCGCTGGCGGCGATCCAGGCAGTTCTGCCTCCCTAAATGCCTACCTCTATAGGATGGTATAGAGGTATACATACCAGGCAAATACAACACCCTGCCATCCTTTCCCTCCACTCAGCTCTTCTCTGTGTCTCCATTCTATCATTGGATCAGGATGCTATTTACCCACCAAGAGAAAACCAAATAAGACAACCATCAGCACACATCCCCTTGATGTGATGATGGTGATGGGAGACAAGGGGGCTACACAAGGTCTTGGCATCCTGGACCCAGGCTTGGGTTCTGCCTTGTCTGTCTCTGGCTGTGAGAAGGAGACAGACTGTCCTGTGTTCTGCCTGCCAAGCTAAGCCTTGTTTTCTGCTAGGTTGTCCCCAGAATTTAAAGTGGAGGGTCCTGGCACCAGTCCCAGCTTTAAAAAATGGGAAGGAAGCAGCTGGGGTGCAGCACACCAGCCCTCAAACTGGCATTGGACAGACCTGGCTGGGTTCAGATTCCTGCCTCACCGTCTCCCAGCTGTGAGGCCTGGGACTTGTGACCCGGCCCCTCTGAGCCTCTGTTTCTCTCTCTGAAACTTGTTTGATGCTATCTACCTCCTAGTGTGCTTGGGAGGCCGTAATGGGATAATCTACATGGACAACCTGTCACAGAAAAAGGGGTCGATAAATGTTTGTTAATAATCCAAGTGAAGTTCTTTGAAAGGAAAGATTTAGGAATTCAATAACACGCTGCTAGAGGGCTTTCTTCTACTGTTTAATTTATTAAGAAATAAGGTAGGAAGTTATCAGATTTTTAAAAATGTTTGCACAATAGGCTTGGAAACTCCTTTTTATTTTAAGAAATTTGGCAGTGGGAAACAAATTCATGGCTGGCTTGGTGAGCACATACATCTGTGAGAGGCATGCCATATTCCAATTAGGATACACCCAGACCACAGTTTATTTTTCCCCCATTATGAATTACATTCAGTGGGAAAAGCTCTTAGGAAGTCTGAAGCTAAACCATCAAAAGAAACAAGAGGTAGAAAACACAAAGATGGAGAATTTTCAGAAATGAGTTCAATAACATGCTGGTCCTTGGCAGCTGAAGTGCCCAGGGGGAATAAGCATGCTGACCTTAAAAGAACATGAAGATATCTATAGAACTACCATATGACCCAGAAATCCCACTACTGGACATACACCCTGAAAGTGAAAGTGTTAGTCGCTCAGTCATGTCCCACTCTTTGCAGCCTCATGGACTGCAGCCCACAAGGTTCCTCTATCCATGGGATTTTCCAGGCATGAATACTGGAGTGGGTTGCCATTTCCTTCTCCAGAGGATCTTCCTGACCCAGGGTTCAAACTCACATCTCCTGTGTCTCCTGTGTTGCAGGCAGATTCTTTACCCACTAAGCCATTGAAAATCATAATTCAAAAGGACACATGTACGTCAGTGTTCATTGTAGCACTATTTACAATAGTCAGACATAGAGACAACCTAAATAACCAAAGACAGATGAATGGATAAAAAAGATGTGGTACATAGATACACTGGAATATAACTCAGTCATTGAAAGGAATGAAATTGGGTCATCTGCAGAAATGTGGATGGACCTAGGGTTTGTCATACAAAGTGAAATAAGTCAGAAAGAGAAAAACAAATATCGTATATTAAAGCATATATGTGGACTCTAGAAACATGGTACAGATGAACCTACTTGCAGGGCAGGAATAGAGACAGACGTAGAGATGGACATGTGGACACTGTGGGGAAGGGGAGGGAGGGATAAACTGAGAGGTTAGAATTTATATATATGTGTGTGTGTGTGTGTGTGTGTGTGTGTGTAGTGATTCCCTGGTGGCTCAGACGGTAAAGCGTCTGCCCACAATGCGGGAGACCTGGGTTCAATATCTGGGTTGGGAAGATCCCCTGGAGAAGGAAATGGCACCCCACTCCAGTACTCTTGCCTAGAAAATTTCATGGATGGAGGAGCCTGGTGGGCTACAGTCCATGGGGTCCCAAAGAGTCGGACACGACTGAGCAACTTCACGAGATACACACACACACACACACACTACTGCTGCTGCTGCTGCTAAGTCGCTTCAGTAGTGTCCGACTCTGTGCAACCCCATAGACGGCAGCCCACCAGGCTCCCCTGTCCCTGGGATTCTCCAGGCAAGAATACTGGAGTGGGTTGCCATTTCCTTCTCCAATGCATGAAAGTGAAAAGTGAAAGGGAAGTCGCTCAGTCGTGTCCGACTCTTCGCGACCCCATGGACTGCAGCCTACCAGGCTCCTCCGTCCATGGGATTTTCCAGGCAAGAGTACTGGAGTGGGGTGCCATCGCCTTCTCCGATATACATACTACTGTGCATAAAATATGTAACTAGTGGGAATCTGCTGTATAACACAGAGAGCTCAGCTCAATGCTCTGTGAAGACCTAGATGGATGGGATGGGGGTGGGTAGGAGTCAAGTACAAGAGAGAGGGGATATATGTACACATATAGCTGATTCACTTCATTGTACAGCAGAAACTAATACAACATTGTAAAGCAATTATACTCCAATAAGAAACAAAATAAAAATAAATAAAATAAAACAAAAAAAACTAAAAGACTATGAAGGTATCTATGGATCATTTATTCATTCACCAACACTAAGCACCACAGACAGCAGGACACATTTCTGTTCTCAAAGGCTCCTGGTGGGCAAGGGAGACAGACCCCTCCACCAACTGAATCACTATGGGAGAAACAGCAGAGCAGAGGCGTGCATGAGGTCCTCATGGATCACGGTGGGTGAGTCAAGTTGGCCTGGAAGTGTCAGGGCAACTTCCCAGGGCAGCTTAGGAGACCTGAGGAAGCAGACATCTTATGGCAAAGTTGAAAGAGTGTAGATTCTGGAGCCTGAATGAATGCTCAGGTTGAATTGCACCAGTGGTACTTCAGAGCAACGTCACCTAGGGATGCTATTTAGCTTTCCTGTATCTCCATCTCCTTGTGAATAATATGGGAATGGTCACTGTATAATATGCTCCTAAGGCCACTGGAAGATCAAATGAGTTAATGCATGTAAATCTTGGACCCTATACATAGCTCAACAAAGGTGATGATGATGATGAAGATAATGTTGGTGATTAGAGAAGGACATTCCAAGGAAGCGCAAAGGCCCAGGGTATGTGCTCTGCCCACAAGAGTGGTTGGAACAGAGGGTACATGATTGGCACAGAGGGTGCAGAAGTTGGGGGAAGGAGCAGGATCGGGTAGTAGGGGCAGACCATGGAGGGCATTGGGCCAAAAAAAGTTTGTTCTTAAAAACTAAACTTTTACCTTCCAGCTAGCCTGTTTCTCTCTCTTTGCTTTTCTCAGCCAAAATTCTAGGAAGAGTGGTCAATACCCACTATGCCCACTTCTTCCTCTCCCTTATTATCTCTACACCTACTACCTACCTTTCGATGGATGCCCAGCAAATTCATGTTCATCCTTCAAGGCCCAATTCAGATGTCACTTCTGAGACCCCAAGACTAAAGAAGTTTCTATTCTTAGGAAGCTCTTAGCCCAGAGAGGAAGATCTGTGAGCTGTGGAAAGGTCCAGATTTAGGAGACAATCTGGCTCCTGGGACCACAGACTGTGGCCATTTGGAAGTTCTCTGAAAAGCATCTGTCTTCTTTGTTCCCCTACACAGCAGTGACACATGTGGGCACAGAGTCATGTGGTGGTAATAACCCAGCAAGGTAATACCCCAAGTGGGTAATAACCCAGTCCTGGGTGCGACAGACAGGGAACTTGTGTGTTAGAGTGTTTTGAGTTAAAAACTAGTCTTTGACATTTCAATTAACACATGGCAACAGACCAGAGTAAAATAATGAGGAGGCAGCTTTGTGGACAAGGGAGGCTTTCCTGCTGTACATCAAGGTGGCCATTCTGCTTCCTCTTGAATACTTATAATTCAAATGCATTCATCAATCATTCATTTATCCATCCATCCATCCAAACTTCCACTTTGATTATGGATCATCCTTTAATTAATTAAAGAGTAATTAATTAATTATTTTTTGAGCATCTACTATCCAATGCATTGTGTATTGGACGTATCCAATACAACGAATACAATGGGGATACAGAAGGAAACAATACGGAGTAGTTGCTCTCTTGGAGCTTAACTTCCATTGATCTATGTACTTATCCAGCCACCTAACCTCCCTCTCTCCCATCCATCTATCCATTTCCCCACCCCTCCATTCCTCCATTCATCCATCCCACATAATGTGTCAGACTGAGGCTATAATGAAAAGACACAGATCCTCTCCTTAAGAAATTCATAATCTAGTGGGATAAGTACACATGCTTATGAGTGTACTTATGTACAGGAGCAGTAAGAGAAGCTCGTACATGCTACACTAATGGCACACATAGAAATTGGGTAGTCTACCTGAGTGGCGTTGACAGGAAAGGATTCACGGATGAACTGTCCTAGGATCAGTACCAAAAGATGAAGCGAGGTTTACTAGGTGAATGGGATGGGCTGTGGGGAAGAGAAAGGTGTAGGGAAGGGCAAAACAGAGGGAGCAGCAAAAGCCAAAGCACAGAGGCAAGAAAACTGATGTGTTGAAGGGACTGTAATATGCTCTTTTTATACATTATTGGATCTGATGTGCAAATATTTTGTTCAAGATTGTTGCATCTACGTTCACAAGAGATACGCATCTATAGTTTTCTTGTAGTATTGTTGTCTGGTTTTGGTATTTAGAGTAATGCAGACTCATCAAATGCACAGAACGAGTTAGGAAGGATTCCTTTTGCTTTCGTTTTCTGAAAGTGGTTGTTTTGTTGTGGTCAGTCGCTCAGTCATGTCTGACTCTTTGCCACCTCATGGACTGCAGCCCACCAGGCTCCTCTGCCCATGGAACTTTCCAGGCAAGAGTGCTAGAGTGGGTTGCCATTTCTTCCTCCAGGGGATCTTCCTACCCAGGGATCGAACCCAAGTCTTCCACACCGCAGGTGGATGGGGGCTCTTTACCACTGAGCCACCAGGAAAGCCCAAAAGTGGTTGTAGAGAACTGGTAAAATTTCTTCCTTAAATGTTTGGTAGAGTTCACTTGGAGAAGGCAATGGCACCCCACTCCAGTACTCTTGCCTGGAAAATCCCATGGATGGAGGAGCCTGGTAGGCTGCAGTCCATGGGGTCTCGAAGAGTCGGACATGACTGAGCGACTTCGCTTTCACTTTTCACTTTCATGCATTGGAGAAGGAAATGGCAACCTAAGAACCCAAGAACACTCCAGTGTTCTTGCCTGGAGAATCCCAGGGACAGGGGAGCCTGGTGGGCTGCCGTCTATGGGGTTGCACAGAGTCGGACACGACTGAAGCGACTTAGCAGCCGCAGCAGCAGCAGAGTTCACTACCTGGGCCTGATGCTTTCTGTTTTTAAAGGTTATCAGTTGTTGATTCAATTTCTTTAATAGACATAGGCCTCTTCAGAGTGTCTATTGCTTTTTTTTGGCTGTGCTGCATGGCTTGTGGGATCTTAGTTCCCTGACCAGAGATTGAACCCGAGCCCTTGGCAGCGAGAAACGTTAACTCCTGGACCACCAGGGAATTCCCCAGATTGTTGATTTCTTCTTGTTGTGAGCCTTGGGAGATTAAGTCTCTCAAGGAATTGGTACATTTCACCTAAGTTATCAAATTCGTGAGCACCAAGTTTTTCACAGTATTTCTTAAATGACCATGAGATTTATAGTGATGCTTCCTTCTTCATTTCAGTCATTTCTCTTTTTATTCTTAGTTAGTCTGGCTAGCGGCTCATCAATTTTATCAATCTTTTCAAAGAACCAGCTTTGGTTTCATTGATTTTCTCTATTGATTTCCTGTTTTTAATTGATTTCTGCTCTAATTCTTACTATTTCTGTTTGCTTTTGATTTAATTTGCTCTTCTCTTTTTAGTTTTCTAACACAAAACTTAGATTCTTGATTTTACATCTTTTTTAAATAATTTTTTTTAATTGGAGGATAATTGCTTTATAATATTGGGTTGTTTTCTGCCATATATCTTCTTTTTTAATACATGAATTTACTGCTATAAATGTCCCTGTAAGCACTGCTTTTTCTGCATCCCATAAATTTTTATGTTGTGTTTTCACTTATTATTAGTTAAAAATATTTTTAAAACTTCTCTCGAGATTTTTTTCCTTTGGCCCAAGTGATATTCAGAAGTGTGTTGCTTAACCTCCAAGTGTTTGGA
This sequence comes from Bison bison bison, assembly GCF_000754665.1. Lineage (NCBI taxonomy): Eukaryota > Metazoa > Chordata > Mammalia > Artiodactyla > Bovidae > Bison > Bison bison. Next base: position 2,254,564 of record NW_011494899.1, read on the forward strand.
ATTTTCCAGCTATCTTTCTCCTATTGTTGTCTAGTTTAATCCTGTTGAGGTCTGAGAACAGACAGTGTATAATTTCTATTCTTTTGAAGTTGTTAAGGTGTGCTTCATGCCTCAGAATGTGGTCTATCTTGGTGAATGTTCCATGTGAGCTTGAGAAGGATTCTGTTGACGTTGAATGAAGTAGTCTATAGATGTCCATTATGTCCAGTTGATTGAAGGTGCTGAGTTCAACTCTGTCCTTACTGATTTTCTACCTGTTGGATCTGTCATTTCTGATAGAGGAATGTTAGTCTCCAACAATCAAAGTGGATTTATCTATTTCTCCTTTCAGTCCTATCAGTTTTTGCCTTTTATTATTACAAGGTATGTTGAAGTTATTTCAAGCTGCTGCTTTCCCAGATTAATTTAAATTCGGAATCATTAAGTATCTGAAAATGGTTTAGTTAGTGCAGGTGATGACATTAGAAAAAGAAGGAAGGAACTGATAGGCAGCAGGAGTGGTAAGGCAGTATATATCCATTTAAGAGACCTCCTAGATTTATTTTCAGAGAAGGCAATGGCACCCCACTCCAGTACTCTTGCCTGGAAAATCCCATGGACGGGGGAGCCTGGTGGGCTGCAGTCCATGGGGTCGCTAAGAGTTGGACACGACTGAGCGACTTCACTTTCACACATCGGAGAAGGAAATGGCAACCCACTCCAGTGTTCTTGCCTGCAGAATCCCACGGACAGAGGAGCCTCGTGGGCTGCAGTCCATGGGGTCTCACAGAGTCGGACACGAATGAAGCAACTTAGCACCAGCAGCAGTAGCAGCAGATTTATTTTGAATATACAGCATGTGCCCAGCTGTGCCTTTCTCTGTTGCCAACTCTTCTGTTTTACTCTTTTTCACTGAGATTTCCTTAAAAAACATAAGTTGAATTAATGAATGAGGCCTGGGTAGAGTTCTTGATGGAAAAGAAAGATTAGTATGTTTTAAAGAAAGGTGTTAATGATACATTAGCACCCCACTGAGAATTTCTCCCTATTAGAGAAAGAACAGGGGCTGGAAAATGGATTTCACAGCAGCTGTCAGAACATTTTTATGCCAAGGACAAATATTCACAGGTTTGTCTTCCCCAGGATGTCTAGGAACCATTTCCAGGTAATTGCGAGGGTACCTTCTACAGTAGAAGTCTGTGCATTGGGCAAAATTCCAACTGGAAATCTCTTTCCAATGGAACTTCTGCAGAGTAAGAGCATGAAGATCATTTATATTCATAACAAAGGCCTCCAAGGCCTGTGAGATCCTGAATCACCCAAGAAAGATTAAATCATGTTCAACCGAGCTTTAGTGTTAAGTATATTTAATTGTATTCTAACTCTTCAAAGACTGATTATCTTTAATTAAATAGCCTGGTGACTACAGACTTATCACTTATTTGATATGATATAGTGAGGAACTATTCACTAGGATATTTAATAAGTTGAAATACCCTATGGCTGACCACACAGAATGACAGAGGTGTGTGTGTGTGTGTGTGTGTGTGTGTGTGTGTCTACAGGCATGGAAGAGATTAGGCCAACATTTTGAGAGCTGGCTAAATGGTGCTGTTAACATAGTGTAGATGTTAATGGCACATAAAAGCATAAATCTGCCATTTGCAGCCACGCATGTGCACGGTGATATAAATAACTAATAGGGCTTTCACAATCCATTGAAAATATAAAGATTACTAAATTGGCTTTTAAAAACATTAGAATCCCATTAGGCCAGAAATACTCAGCAGCTGATTACAGAGCAAAATCAACCTCAAGAGGACTCTAAATTCTCATTTGTTGCTGCTGTTAAAAGGTACTGCACTTTCAACAAGGCCATGGGCCCCTGGGGAAGAAAGCTCACAGTCCTTGCTGGCGAAAAAGGGCCCTATCCAGCTATGCATCTGGTTAAGGATGCTTATGGGGAGACTCTTTCTCCTAGCACCTGTCCTGGGAGTTCCATCAAGAAATATTAATATATGATGTAGCCCAAATATAAGTCAATGTTTCTGAACTTAAAAAACTTATGGCTCCCTCCCTATAAGACTTTTTGGACATTTTCTTCCCTCCCCACCCCCACCTCTACTATATTCACCACGTCTTTTAGAACTGTCTACTCAGTTGGTGATTTTAAATGTTTTGTACTGCCTAGAGCAGTCTTTAGCCCATGGCTACCCTTCTCCACTCCAACAACCTTCAGAGGCTCCCATTGCCTAGAGGATAAGATGGGAACTTCTTCACTTTTGCGATCTTTACCTAACCTAGCTGTCCAATCGAATTTCATACCACTCCCCAAGTGACAGAGGGACTCACTCTCCTCGGTATGACGCCGCCCCGCCCCCACACCTCTGCTTCCACAGCTCCTCCCATCCAGAACGCCCCTCGCTCGGCTTTCACAGGCAGCGAGTCCCCCTTCCTTCAAGGCACAAGGTAAATGCCACTTCCTTCAGCAGCTGCCTCAGATCTCCTCGAGGGGCTGGGACCCCTCCTCTTTCCACAGCAGGGTGACGTATGGAACTTCCACATCCTTTCAGGGCTGTGGCAAAGACTCATGATGCTGATGAGAAACAGTAGTTTAGATTTTATATGGCACTTGCTATGAGCCAGCCACTATTTTAAGTGCTTTGTGTGTATTAACTATTGTAATCCTTACAGCAGTTCTCCACAGTTGATATTATTATTGTTGTTATAGTTTACAGGTGACAAAACTGAGCTGTGCACACACACACACACACACTCTCTCTCTCCCTCTGTGCGTGTATATATACATGCATATGTATATATACACATACATGTACATACACACATTCAGTTGTCCATCCTTCCATTTATTGTGTGCGTGCATGTGTGTGCATGCATGTGTGTGTAATTGAGTGCCTTCTCATACAAGGATATGTGTCACAGAGAAAAATGACACAAATGCTCGGGAGGAGTTCTCTTGACAGATGTGAATATCCATTTTGAAAACTTGTGTTTTGTTTTATTACTTAGAACCATGAGTAGTGAAACCATTTTAAAGTGGTGAAGCCTTTGACACCACTAAATCCAGTGCCCCCAGTCAGTACACATGTTTTCTGAGTGCCTATTATGTGCCAGGCCCTGGGCATGAGATAGTGAAGCCATAGTTGCTCATTAGGAGAGTTTACTGCTCAACTCTTTATTTTAGAGATGAGAAAACAAAGGTTTAACCAGAGAGGTTAAGTAACTCTCCTGAGGTCACAGTAACTTAGTTTAATCCAATTTCTGAATCATAAAAAACCACTTCCAGAAATAAATTATCAATTAAAAAATTTTAAATTGCAGTATAGCTGATTTACAATGTTGTATTAATTTCAGGTATAGAGCAAAGTGATTCAATTATATATACACATACACACATACATATATATTCTTTCTCAGATTCTTTTCTATTATAGGTTATTATAAGACATTGAATACAGTTCCCTGTTTCCCTGTGTTATACAATAGTTCCCTGTTATTTATCGGTTTTATATATGGTAGTGTATATCTGTTAATCCTAAACTTCCAGTTTATCCCTTCCCCTATTCCTCTTTGGTAATCATATATTTGCTTCTATGTCTGTAAATCTATTTCTTATTTCATAAGTAAGTTCATTTGTATCATTTTTTAGATTCCACATATAACTGATATCATGTGATAGCTGTCTCTGTCTGATTTACTTCACTTAGCATAGTAATCTCCAGGTCCATGCATATTGCTGCAAATGGCATTATTTCATCCTTTTTTTTAATGACTGAGTAATAGTCCAGATGGATTACCAATTTTGAAAGAATCATCATATAATCCTAAATCTGTAATACCATGTGGTAGGCCACATCATGGTCCCCAAAGATGTGCGCGTTCTAATCCCTTGAACCTGTGAATAAGTTGCCTGGCAAGGGTGGAAGGAATTAAGGTGGCAGAAAGAATTAAGGTTGCTAATCAAGTGATTTTAAGATTAGGAGGCTGTCTCGGATTATCTGGGTGGGCCCAGTGTAATCAGAAGGGTCCTTCAAATAGGGAAGAGAGAAGCAGAAGAGCCCATGTCAGAGTGATTCAGTGGGAGAAAGACTGGACTGGCTATAGATGGAAAGCGACCATGAGCTGAAGAGCGTGGGCAGGCCTAGAAGCTGGAAAAGGCAAGGAAAGGGGTTTCCCCCTAGAACCTCCAGAAGGGAACATAGTCCTGCTGACATCTTAGTTCTGGCTCAGGGAAACTCATTTTGAACTCTGACCTCCAAAACTGTAAGAGAATCCATTTATGTTACTTCAGGCCCCCCAGTTGGTAGTAATTTGTTACAGCAGACATAGGAGACCTATGCCTCCTATCAGGAGACAGCCTTACAAAAGTCCTCAGGGCGCCGGGGACCTGACAGCGCCATTCTGAAATGAACATCACCTGTCTTTCTAGAAGTCCAGACATCTAATTTCACTTTAAAACTCAGTACTATCTATCCTCAGTCTGGACACCTTCTCAGCCTTTGCCTTTTTCTCCTCTGGGTAAATTCCAGTGGTTAATGCAGAAATAGAGATACCAAAGAATGCCATTTTTCATAACTTTCTTCCTCAGTTCTTCCAGACACTTCTCTCTCTACTTTTAGATCATTATCTCTGGCATTTTATTTTCAGAAGTGCTCTTGGTATTCATTCCTTGGAGCCCACTGAAGAAGTGACCTTGAGGGCCGAGGTTTCCCGCCCCGTGCCCCCCACCTTCCTTTCATTTTTCAGTTTCTGTTTGGAGACTGTCTTCCGTGTTGGGGATGTGCTTATGATTCAAGGTCCTCCTAATGCAGAGGGAAGGGAAAGGGGCTCACAGAGTGGGGCCAGGCTCTGTGTTCTGGTGTAAGAAGGAGGAATCACTTCTGCCCACTGGAGTCAGAGAGGTGATGTGGGACCGAGCCACTCCCAGGAGAAGGAAGGATGCATCCATGACCTCGAGGAGGGGAGATGGGCAGCAAATGGCTCCTCTGGGGACTCAGAATAAGAGCATCAGTTTTCCTGACACTGAAAAGCTGTCCCTTTCTGGGAATGTGAGTGATTGTGAGAAATGCCTCACCATCCAGCTTTCAATAAAACATTCGCTGAAAATCTTCTTAGCGCCAGGTTTTGTGCGGGGGGGGGGGGGGGGG
>NW_011494899.1:2259810-2261918 GCF_000754665.1 Bison bison bison
GGGGGAGGTGGGGTCTAGATGATGAAGGGGATGATTATGGTGTTGCTGCTGCTGCTAACACCCACAATGTACCAGGCACTGTTCTAAGTACTTCTCAAATATACTCACGTTTTATATCTTCAGGTGGCGCATATGAAATATGTGCTGAATTAATGAATAGAGAATGACTTGGTCCCTACCTCCCTAAGCTCACAGCCAGGGGTAGGGAGTGACAGAACAGACTGAAGGGAAGATGGGTGAGGAGAAATAGAAACAATAATTGTGATAGGAAAAGAGCTGTGGTTACGCACACGGGCTCCAGAGTCAGACAGCCGGGGTTTAGATTCAGCTCTATTTCCTACTACCTTGCTAGCCAAATGGATGAATCTCTCTGTGCCTCAGTTTCCTCATTTGTAAAGGGGCAGTGATCAGAAGAGCATTTACCTCATAGGGTTGTTTTGCACGCACCCATACCTGAACAGTACCTGGCTCACAGCACAGTAACTGTTTCTTGTTATTACAAGGTGCTCAGCAGAATTCCTCTAAGCCACTTGAAGGCAGGTTTGGTTGCTTCAGATTCCTACTTTGGCTTCTCTCCTAGACTAGTTCTCAGCATCTAATTGGGAGTCTTTGCTGCCTCCATTCTCATTGCCATTCTGGCCAATAAAATCCCCACACCTGATCTCCTGTTTGCATCTTTATTTCTCTCCAGCCGAGGAAGACTTCAAGGAACAGATGACATCTGAGCTGAGTCTTTAGGAAGGTGTAATTTTAAAAAGAGAGGAAGTTAATTAAAAAAAAAGAAGAAGAAGGAGCTGATCTAGCTAGAGGGGGAAGGCAGGGGAGAGAGGGGACTCCTGGGGAAAGGTGGGGCAGCAGGCAGAGCCGAGGGATAAGGAGGTGGCAAGAGGCAGAACTACAGGATGAAAACCCTTGACCAGCAAATTCACATTTTACAGGTTCAGTGGGAGCCACTAAAATTTCCAAAGCTTTATAAACCCGTAATTGTTATAGAGGACGGTGCTTACCCTGGGGGTAGCATTATTACCAGCTCAAATGGCAGTTGTAGTAGTAATAATGATGTTAATAGTCACAGCAGTGATCATAGTGGTGGGAGTAACAGCAGCATCATTGTGAACACTCAGAGCACCATCACCATCATCTTTCTTACAGTTCCGTTTTTTTTTTTTGGCTGAGCTGGGTATTCGTTGCTGCTCTGGACTTTTCTTTAGTTGCAGTGAGTGGGGGCTACTCTAGTCGCAGTGCGTGGGCTTCCATTGCGGTGGCTTCTTTTGTTGTGGAGCATGGGCTCTAGGGTGTGCAGGCTTCCATAGCTGTGGCTCTTGGGGTCTAGAACACAGGCTTAGTAGCTGTGGTACGTGGGCTTAGTTGGTTTGAGGCATGTGGGATCTTTCCGGACCAGGGATCGAACACGTGTCTCCTGCATTAATAGGTGGATTCCTCACCCCTGAGCTACCAGGGAAGCCGCTTATAGTTACTTGTATTTAGTACTTACTATGTGCCATTCCAAATACTTTTGAGTCTTATCATACTTAATCCTCACAGTAACCATATGCGGCAGCAACCATTATCATCCCCGTTTACAGATGACAAACCAGGGGCAGGATAGAGTTATCTGACCTGAGTAAAGCTGCAATTGGAACCCAGGACCCAGGACCCAGATGCTTGTTAAAGACTGCATAAAGTACACTGAGGAGCTGCCCTGACTGGCTGACCCCTGGGAAATGGACATCGGAACTGATACCTTAAGGGGCACTGGTATCTTTGGCAGTTCCAGCTGAGGACAGGAAGGCCCTCCCTAAAGTTCAGGGAGCACTCAGGGAGGGGAGCCCCTTAGAGGTGATTGTGGAGTGCTGGCTGAGCCTTGGAGGTGGTAATTGAGGGGGGCACCCAGTCCCAAACTCTGATGTCCCTCTGGCCCCAGTCAGAGATGGTGTCCTGGATGGCTGTGCCCCGTTGTAGCCATACACAGGCCAGGGTCTAGGATTAGCACACAGGGGCAGCCAGGAGCCCCCTCTGCAGGCCCCCATCCCCTAGGGGTGCCTCGCCTGGCCATCTCCCCCAGGGTATGGGGGTTGGGCTGTGACTCTGAGCCCCTCTGCCACCTG
>NW_011494899.1:2262018-2274910 GCF_000754665.1 Bison bison bison
CTGCCACCTGCCTCAGGTCTGGTCTACCTGCAGAGCACATGGAAAGAGGACCATTCACACCACAGAGTGGCTGAGCCCCTGCAAGTGGGCCTGGCTCCGCCCCACCCTATGCCTAGGTTGGATGCCCGCCAAGTGGTCCAGCAGGAGGTGGACCCCAAGTGCAGTTTGGCTCTGCTGCCTGCAAAACATGTCATACCCCCTTCTACTCCCCCTTCCTAGTCACCAAGGAGAGGGGGTGGGGGGTCCCAAGGACGGCTGAAGGTGCAGGTGGCCTTACTCACAAACACCCCTGGAAGGGGACCCTCAGGCAGCTGGGGGTCCCGGCTGCCCCCCGCCTTCCCCTGGGTCCTGAGAAGTGACTGTCAGTCTGCACCTTATCTCTGCATCTCTCTGACTCTGTTAGTGACAACTCTCCTGTGGTCCCTATGGTCTCCTGCCAGGAGATGAAGCTTGAAAGGCCTATTTTGCAGGCTCCAGGGGGACTGCGGTGCCATCTTTCTGTTCCTTGATTAAGAATGATTCTGGGGCCCTTCTGAGGGAGAGGCTGAGCTCTCCTAACTGCAGGATACAGGAAAGGAGGGCCACTGCAGAGCCCTCCATAGCAGGGAAGGGAGGCGCTGCCTGGGGACGGCTGCTCCAGCCTGAGGGAGATGGCAGGGGGATGAGGGAGGCCTTTGGGGAATAACTTGTTCTGGAGCAGCAGGGAGAGGCCCAGGCTTTGAAGGCTTGCAGGAGAAGAGCACTGAAGACGCAAAAGGCAGATATGCCTAGGACACCTCGATGACCTCTTGGGTCCTGACTCCGGTGAAGCAGAGTCTCATAGCTGGGGCCGCTCGGCTCTCTGACAGTACCTGGCCTCGTCCAGGGAAGCCCCTGACCTTCAAGCAGCTGGCTGAGGGCTCTGTCAGCTTTTTGTCAGCTCCTCACCCCTGACTGCCCCAGACTTCTCACCAGTGACTCAGTTCCACACCCTCTAGGCTTGTCCTGGCTTTTCTTTCCCAGCCTGCTTACTGTGGGAGGGTGGAGGTCTTGGTGGGACTCATTCTGCGGGCCAGGAATTCCACGCTGCCGAGTGACCCCCTGGGATCTCGCAGTGCTCCTCAGATCTCCTTTGCTTCCAACCAAGACCCAGGATTCAGCGTTCAAGTGTGTCTACCACAGTCTGTGTGCTTGGAGCTAAACAGAGCTAGGCTCATACCTGTCCTCTTTCTTACTTGCTCTGTGGCTTTGGACAAGTGACTTGACCCCTCTGATCCTCTGTTCCTATGTTTGTAAAGTGTGGATAATAATATCTCCCTTTGCAGGCTTGTTGTGAGGTTTAAGAAGGTAACTCACAGTTCTGGTTTGCTAGGGCTGTCATAACAAAATACCACAAGCTCAGTGGCTTAAACAAAGACATTCATTATGTCACAGTTCTAGAGGTTGGACATCTGAGAACAAAGTGTTGGGAGGACTGGTCTCTTCTAAGGGCTGTGACAGAGAATCTGTTCCATGCCTCTCCCCTATATCCTGGGGCTTCACTGGCATTCCTTGACGTGAAGAAGCATCGCCCTCATCTGGGCTTTCACCTTCACGTGCTGTTCTCTCTTTGTGCATCATGTCTGTGTCTACATTTCCCTTTTTTAACAAGTCATATTGGATTAAGGGTCCATCCTACTCCAGCATGACCTCATCTTTACCCACATCTGCAATGAACTTATTTCCAGGAAAAGTCACTTGCTCAAGTGCTGGGGGATGAGACTTTCGGGAGGACACAATTCAAACCATAACACATAGGGGAAGCCACAAAGCACAGGATGGATTCTCAAAAAAAAAAAAAAAAAGCCAGACCCTTTGGCTTCCCCATGAAAGGGGAGCTGGCTTCAGAGGCTGAGAGAAGGTTCTAGCACTCTGACGGTGCTTTGCTCATGGAGGCAGGCTCTGCTTGCTGCTACCGGCAAGTGCTATCAGAGGGCCACCTTCATGCTCCAGCCAGACTTTCCCATCGGGGTGTCCTGCCCCAGAGAGGACCTCCCTGCCCCACACCCAGGGCATCTTCTGCATGGTGGTTCCCGCTGCCTGTGATGGGGGAGGGAGGGGTCAACTCACTCTCCATCTTTCCTGCCCACCCTTCCCTGCAGGGACCCTGAGTTGGGAGGCCCCATGAACCACCTCAGTCCCCAGGTGACTCCTCTGGGCTGGATTTGGTTCCCCGTATACTTTCTATTATGGAAGAAAATTCTTTTCTCTGTGGCTTGGCCCTGGGGAAGCTTAGCTCACCTCTCCAGCCCCGGGCGCTACTGTGCCTCCTGTTTGTCTAATGTCATTCTGATCCTCACAGCAGCCCTGGGAAAATAATGCCTTATAAACACTGAGGCCGGGTGGCACTCATTAGCACAAAGCTCCTTCTCTGCCCTCTGTTCCTGCACGGCAGCTGCCCATCGGGTTACCTCTGGGAAGGCGAGTGGCTGCCCAAGGGCAGAAAGCTAATAAGTAAGCAGAGAAGTCAGCACAGGTTCTTCCCCGCGGCGATCCCTGCGTGTGCTGGCTTGAACAGCGACACTGCTTTCTTTGGTTGTGTGGAGTGCGGTTGGTTGGCCTCTTCTAGGGGGTCTTGGAGAGTCCCAGGGGAGGCGGGAGGAGGGCCTGCAATGGAGGGAGGCTGAAGCGAGGAGAGGAGAGGCAGGGGCAGTGCGAGGGCCTGGGGCACAGGACACCAAAGTGCCACTGGTGTTACGAGCATGCTGGGGTGAGGGCGGGAAATTGTCCAGCTTTGGAGCTGGGAAGAGCCAAGTGCACACCCTTTCTCTGCCTTTCTGAGGGGCACCCTGGACAGGGCACTCCAAGGACTCTGGTCCTCCGCATCCCTGGGAGCCTGGCTTTAATCTCTCTCCTCCAGAAGTATTTCTGCCCTGACCCAGCCAACCCAAGGGCAGGCTCCCCCTCCCTGGATGCCCACCACCTTGTTATCTGTGTCACACTTTGCTCATTGCTCAAATAAATACTCAGCTGATGGTAATCAAATACTGTTTGTTTGTTTTTTAAACCTGTCCTTTCCCTCTAATAAACCAAGTGATCCCTGAGGGTCTTTCTAGCAATGACTGTGGTTTTGTGACTGTAAAAATGTAGCTTGGGTCTTTGTCAATCAACAGGTTTCCTCAAAGATCAGGTTCACTGGAATGAAAAGGGGTAATTTTTTTTTTTAATTTTTGCTGAAATATTTGCCGGTGCTGGCAGAATTTATGCTGACTTACTCCTTAAGTAAGCTCCAATACTTTGGCTACATGAGTATTGGAAAAGACCTTGTTGCTGGGAAAGATTGAAGGCAAAAGGAGAAGAGGGTGGCAGAGGATGAGATGGTTAGATAGCATCACTGACCCAACGGACATGAATTTGAGCAAACTCTGGGAGATAGTGAAGGACAGGGAAGCCTGGAGTGTCTGTGGGGTCACAAAGAGTTGGACATGACTTAGCAACTGAACAACTCCTTAAGTGTAATCATTGAAAAGGTGGCCAAGTGGTCAGGTCACATTAAACACCAGTAAACATGGCAGGTAACATCCTTTCCTTCTCCGAAGATGCTCCTGGCAAAGTTAAACAGACACTTTTCCTAGTGGCCATCAGTCCAGAAGGCAGAGGCCTCAGGTCTCAGGCGCCAACACCCATGTACAATGTAAATGATGAGCTTAAAGGAACAAAGAAATGGAAAAGCACAGGCAGTCAAACAAGAGAGCTTCCTATTCCCAGAAAAACTCCTTCTTTCTTGTCCATTTGCTGAGCACACTTCTCTGAGGCAGGCACAGCACTGGACACTGGGGATCTGGTGATAAATGACACAACCTCTCTGGCTCTGAGGGGCTCACAGTCTGGAAAGTGATCCCACTTAAGCCTTTGGCCACTAAGCATATGCTGTGTGCCATGCATTAGGGTTTGGAGAGAGGAAGAGTGTTTCTGCCCTCGATGAAATCCTGTGAAGATGCAGACACAGATGTACCTTATTATAACACGATGGAATATGCACTGTGTAACTGTTGTTTCCATCTGTAAAACGGGGGATAGTACTGGTATCTATGACACGTGGTGATCAACCTGGTCTCTACAGAAACTTCCTGGGTTTCCTGCTCATCTTTTTACCAGCTGTGTGAATGTGCAAAAGTTAGTTAATGTCTCTGGGCTTTAGTCCCCTCATTTGTAAAACGGCGATAATAGAGGCACCTACTGGTCTTCCTAAAGGAAATCAGTCTTGAATATTCATTGGAAGGACTGATGCTGATGTTGAAACTCCAATACTTTGGCCACCTGATGTGAAGAACTGACTCATTTGAAAAGACCCTGATGCTGGGAAAGATTGAAGGCAGGAGGAGAAGGGGATGACAGAGGATGAGATGGTTGGATGGCATCACCAATTCAACGGACATGAGTTTGAGTTAACTCTAGGAGTTGGTGATGGACAGGGAGGTCTGGTGTGCTGCAGTCCATGGGGTTGCAAAGAGTCGGACACGACTGAGCGACTGAACTGAGCTGAACTGGCCTTCCCTGGTGGTCCAGTGGTTAAGAATCCACCTGCCAATGCAGGGGAACACAGGTTCAGTCCCTGGTCTGGGAAGATTCCACACACCACAGAGCAACTAAGCCCATGCACCGCAACTACTGAGCCTGTGCTCTGCAATAAGAGAAGTCACCATAGTGAGAAGCTCACACACTGCAACTAGATGGTAGCCGATGCTTGCAGCAACTAGAGAAAATCTGTGCACAGCAACGAAGACCAGAGCAGCCAAAAATAAATAAATACATTTTTTTAAAAAAAGTACCTACTACTTAGAGTTGCAGTGAAAGTTAAGACAGTCTGTGTGACATGCTCAGAACAGTGGCTGGCACGTAATGTTCTATGAACATCCATGATTATTTGCTTATTCAAAATCCTTTGGGAGCCTGAGGAGGATGTGGTTCTTTGTCTTGGGCTAGGCTGGCTATAGAAGTTTCTCAGTAGAGGATAAACCTAAGTTGGACCTTGCAGGATACATAGGAGTTTGCTAGATAAAATTCATGTGTGTGTGTGTGTGTGTGTGTGTGTGTGTGTGTTGGAGCACAGGTTATCCAATTTTTCCTATAAAAGGCCAGACAGTAAATGTTTTCAGTTTTATGGGTCATATAATCTCTGTGGTAACTACTCAATTCTGCTGTTGAATAAGAGTGGCTATGCTCCAATAAAATTTGATTTACAAAAATAGGCCCTTAGGCATAGTTTGCCAATCCCTGAATTAGAGGACTAAGGGGACACAAACCCAGATTTATGGTAAAACTAGACCCAGCCAGGCCCATTGAGATTAATGGTGTTTTTTGCAGAATTGATCCTCAGGCATGGCTCTTTCCCACAGCTGAGTTGTAAACATTTGTTTTAAAATTCTTAAAACCAACTAGAGGGGAAATTAATGCTCAGATAAACACCACTGTGCTGTGTGTGTATATTTGAGAGAGAGAGGGCTGCATCCTGGGCCATGCCAGGGAATACATCCCAATGTCTGTCCTCCCTGACATCATTCCTGGCAACCAAGGAGTTTTGAAATGGTAGCTTTGGATGGCATGACAGCCACTTCTTCCAGAAGTCCTCAATACATGACCCCTCGAGGAGGGGTGTTTCATGGGAAGGGTGGGCTTGGGGGTTAATGTACATGTCTGCCCATGTCAGGGCCACTCACTGTGACCCCTGACCCACATTGGGTAGAATTTTCAAATGACATCCAGAGAGCCCCAACTTACAAATGTGTTGTACCATAGAAAAATCCAGATTCAAATTCTAGCCTCACCAGGTACCAGGTCAGTAACCCAGGGCTTCCCTATAAACCTCAGTTTCTTACCTGTAAAATGAGTTGTTATGAGAATTTAATGAGGTAATGGACACCAAGTAACAACGTCAAACACATTACTGAAAATCCAAGAACCTCAGTTATTTTTATGCTCTAGGTATACACCTTCCAACCAGTTATTTTCATGCCCCAGCCTTGGGTATCTTCCCTGCACTGCTCAAGTATTCTGTTACTAGGAACCTAGAATCAGAAAAATCCCTGCCACCTCAGCAAGCTTCAGAGAAACATTTAACAGAATAAAATAGATTCATAAAGTCATTTCTTCAGATTAACCATAGAGACAATATATTTTCTTTCATGTTCCAGCCTTGGAAACATTGCTTTCCAGAGAAAGTTATGTTGTATGTCAGGAGAGTATTGAAAAAAAGGAAGAAGGAGAAGAAAACAATGAACTCATTTCTTGCCCAACAGGTGTAATCCCTCTTGAGCTGGTAGACTAGCTGATTTATTTGCAAGGTTGGGTTATTCATTTCCCAAGTTCAAGCATTCTGCTATTTTCACCGTTCCAACCTCTAGTGTACAAAAACAGATACAGAAACACAGACAGACAAACTCAGAGTCCCCAGAAGAGCTTTCTTGTCAAGAAGCAAGTGGCAGGGAGCCAGAAGAAAGAGGCATTAACAGAAGAGCATTCACGTGAATGAAACATCCCAATACTCTCATCTTGGGAATGGTATCTGTGCCCTTGTCACCCACAACCCAGACAGCCCTGGGCACGGCAGGAGCCAGGGAGGGCTGCAGTCTTGAGGTGCAGCTGGGGTTTCTGTTCTCAGCCCGAGATGACGACAACATTCACTGGTTATACTTTTCCCCACTGGTTATATTTTTAAAGATTTTTTTTTTTTAAATGTGGACCATTTTTAAAAGGTCTTTATTGAATTTGTTACAATATTGCTTCTGTCTTATGTTTTGCTTTTTGGCTCCCAGGCATGTGGTAACTTAGCTCCCCAACCAGGGATTGAATCCACGCTCCCTGATTGGAAGGTGAAGTCTTAACCACTGGACTCCAGGGAAGTCTTTCCCCATCAATTTTTAAAATATCTTGGAAACCAGTATGACAAAGAGGAAAGAGGAAATGGAGTTGAAATCAGAGGAGTCTGACCTATTTTGTCACATAGGCATTCTGTGACCTCTGATTAGTTATTTGCCCCATATGATCCTCAGTTTATTCATCTTCAAAATGGGTATAATCTGATCTACCAGTCCATGACTCTTATCCACATTAAAAGAAAGAACATGTATGAAGGTCCTTTTGTAAACACCAGAGCATGCCGCCAGCAGCCTTCTCCATCTTAGCAGATGCCTACTGGACATCTTCCCACGATGTCACAGGGCATCTCACACATAATACATCCCACACTGACCATTGATCAATGCCCATCCCCCAGCCTGCTCCTCAGCATCTTCCTCATCTCAGGAAACAACCACTCCATCCTTTGATGCTCAGGACAAAAGCCTGGGAGTCAGCCTTGACTCCTTCATTCTCTTACACACCACGTTGAGTCCCTTAGCAAATCCTGTGACCTCCTTCAGAATAAGCTCAGAATCCAACTGCTTCTTCTCAATATCCCTACTGCTACCCCCAGTCCCGCCATCTCATCTCTGAGGGGTTATTGCTTGACATCAGGAGTGGTCTCCCTGTCTTGAAACAGCAGCCAGAGTGATTCGGACAGAAAAAGTCAGACCAGGTCCCTCCTCCACTCAAAACCCTTCAGTGGCTGCCATCTCCCTGGGGGAAAGGCTGAATTCTTACAATCCCTTTGGGAATGGGGTCCATTCACCTCTGGGGCTCAGCTGCCACTTCCACGACCCGCCCTCGCCCTGTGACGTGGACTCATCACTTCCTGGAGCCTCTCCCCAGACATCCCAGGGCTCTCTCCCTCCCCTCCATCAGGTGTGTGTGCAAATGTCACCTTCTCAGAGGCTCTGGAACTCCCTGTCTGAACTCGCAGCTTCTATCTTCTATCCTCAGCCCACTCTATTTTTCTCCACTGAGCCTTTCCAATCTGACGTACTATCTACCTGACAACTTATATGTTCATGGGCAGCTCTGCAAAGGCATGGAGGGCTATCTCGTGTTTCCGTCACCATTCCCAGATCCTAAAATAATGTCCGGCACAGAGTAAAGACTCAGTGGACACCCACAGAAGGACTTACAGCTGTTTATTTAAGAGGCAGAAGCACCCTCGATATGCCTGGTTTGTACTGGATTATAAGCAAACAACCTGGACCGTCTCACCAATGCCGGCTCCTCTACATCAGGAAAGAGCTCAGGCAGGCATTTCCAAATCAGAGCAACCGAGTTCATCCTGCTTCTAGCTGATGCCGGTCAGGTAGCTGCCAGAGGCTGCTGGGGAAGGGGAGGAGGCTGCAGGACGGAGGCTGGGAGCCTGGCACCTGGCAGGGTGCCCGGGAATGGGTGGGGAGTGCCTGTAATGCCAGAGGGTCTGACCACCCACAGGTCCCGGGAAGAGCAGGGAAACCACAGGTGGGAGCCATCCTCTCCGACATGCCTGACACATGAAAGGGGATTAAAGTCAGCATCAAAGTGAGCTCTGGAGGGGCCAGGAAGAGGAGGAGATCTCCTACAACAGACCCTCGGCCTGGAGGGGAAGATAAGGGAGCAGACAGTAGGCGTGCAAGTCCTGTTTACTGGGAGGAAGGCAGTCAATGACTGTGAAGTCACTGACTTCCTAAGTGCTGGACCCAGGCCCCTCTTGTCCTCTTTCTTCCTGAGTCATTGCCTCATCAGTCATGGGCCTCTATCCCCTTAGCACAAGTCCGAGCCTTGAAGAGAGCAGGGTCCAATCTCAGACTCCACTAGGCTGAGCTCTCAGCCCTGGCCCACCCTCTCCCCCATCTCCTCCACCTCCAGTCCCTGGGGTCAAGCCTCAGCACCATGAGTGGGACCTTGGGAGGCAACCGCTCTGCTTGCCTTAGGAGGCTATGGCAGAGATGAAAGATCATGCTGATAACAGGGCACCTGGGCTGAGTGTCTGCTTGACCACCTACTAGCTGGGTTTGATGACCGTGTGTCATTTGGTTCATGAGTGTCCATTCTCCTTGGTTTAGTAGCAGCACCCCCAAACTTCCTCTGGAGTACTCCCCCACCCCACCTCCAGCCCCTGAGCAGGCACTGTGGCTCCTCCTGTCTGCTTTGACTGGTCATTCAGAACACCCTTCCCCTCCAGCTACAAGACCTGGATCAGGGGTGGACATATCCCCTAATTCAGAGCCAAAATGTGCATGCAGGGGCCATTGAGAGAGAGGCACATTACTTACTCCTCACGGGGGCTGTGAACAGATAGCCTGGAAACCCAGCAACTCTCTTACCTCACAGGAGAACAAGACTCAGAATGGCAAGGAGAGAGAAGAGCTGAGGACTGAAGAAGTGACATGGCCAGGGTTCCTGCATCCAGTTGTGGCTGAAGCTGGAACCCTGGATGTTTAGATTACTGGATGAAGATGCTTGAATTAATCCAACCTGAGCAGGCTTCCTCTTGACAAAGGAGTCTGTGTGGCTGCATAGTCACAGGCTAGGGCAAGTCAGATCACTTCCCAGGGATTCAGCTCCTTCCTCTCTCAATACTGGGTAGGCGGGGCTGTGGGGGAACAAGTCCTAAATTACCAAAAATGAGGGGGAGGTTCATCCTAGTGTCCAGAGGGAACCAGGCCAAGTGGACACTGGTCAGGGCCTCCTGAGTCAGGTCTGGGTCCTACACAGTCCCCTTTTTAAGGAGGGTTAATGGATATCACAAAGTCATCTAAGTACCTGCATCTGATATAAGTCTGTCACTCCATAGGAGGTCAGTTAGTCCTCAGCCTCTCCTGGAAGCTTACAGTGGAAGGCACAAACCCAGTGGTCCTGCTGAGCCTCTATGCATACTTATAAGGCAAGACTTCTTTTTTTCTCTAAAGTAGGGTTTCTCATCCTCAGCGCTTCTGACATGGGTTGGAAAATTCTTTGTTGTGGGGGCTGCTCTGCAATTTTAGAATGATCAGCACATCTCAGGTCTCTAACAGTGACACACGGATAGCACAATCTCCCTTACTTGTGACAGCCTGATGTGTCTTCAGATGTTGCCTTGGAAAGCAAAATCACACCGTAGAGAATCACTGTTCTACGGAATGTTGACGAGCCAGAGGACAACTCTTGGTTCCTAGGCCTGGAGTGCTCATTTCACCTCTAACTGTCCTTCTTCCTCCAGAACCTTTCTGTCTATCTACTTATCTATCACCTTTTTTCCATTTATCCTTGCTTTTAGACTTCAGGAATTGTTCCTACGGAATCCTGGGCTTCACCTTCGAGTGTGACCCCTGATGAATCTCAGCGGTTCATCACTGTTTTTGTGGCTGTGAATTCCCCTAAGAAGCTGATGCAGGGGACCATCTCCTGACTCAAGTGACAACTGTGTGCACATTCCTAGGAAAGACACACACACACACAATCATTCTTCCTACAGTGTCAGGTAGTCTTCAGACCCCTTATTCCAAGAGCCATGTTGGATGGCATCACCGACTCGATGGACATGAGTTTGAGTAAGCTCCAGGAATTGGTGATGAACAGGGAAGCCTGGCGTGCTGCAGTCCATGGGGTCACAAAGAGTCAGACATGACTGAGCGACTGAACTGAATTGACCTTTTAAAACCTTCTAACAGGTTCAGCCATGACTTAGCCTGAGGAGCAATAAACCCAGAATTTATAGTCAGAAGGCCTGACTGGAGTTTGGGCTCTGACCTCAGTTCTAGAAAATTCGGAATGTATCTTTGCTTTCAAGTTGCAAGGAAATAACAGACATCATCATGTCCAGTAATCTCCCAGTGTCCATTCTCCCCACCTTTCATTCCACCTGACATTCCTCTGCCAGGTTAATCTTCCTGGAGCACAGCTGTGGGGATGTCCTCCTCTGCTCAAAAGTGCTCCATGGCTCCCTACTTCCTAGAGGCTAACATCCAATCTTGTCATCCAATGCCCTCCACCATCGGGTCTGTGTTTGCTTTCCACCTGCCTAAACTCCAGTTAGAGCTAGCTATTTCTGTTTCAACATTTTCTGGGGTTTTACCTTTATATCTTTGCTCATGATGCTTCCTCACCTGGTGTTTTCTCTGTCTATCCTTTTAAGGCCACCTCCCCTGTAGGTAGCTTATTCCTACCCCCAAGTTCCTATAGCACTTGGCATCACTCATTTTGCCTAATACCACACCAGTGCTTCTTACCTAAGGACTTATCCTTTGTGTAGTAGTGGAGAACACAGGATTTGGGGTTGACTCTCTGGGATCAAGTCCTGGATACCACTTGCTTCCTCAATCAGCCTTCTTTTACTCAGCCAAAAAATGGAGCTAATAACAGTGACTACTTCAGAGAAT
Source organism: Bison bison bison (assembly GCF_000754665.1). Classification (NCBI taxonomy): domain Eukaryota; kingdom Metazoa; phylum Chordata; class Mammalia; order Artiodactyla; family Bovidae; genus Bison; species Bison bison. The sequence goes on from NW_011494899.1 coordinate 2,273,232, forward strand.
TATTGTGTGCATTAAACTCTGTCAGGCATGGAGCCAAAGTACAGGATCTCAGATGGGATATATATGTCAAGTAAGTATATACAAAATGCTTATATCACAGTTCCTGGCACAGAGAAAGCACTCATAAATTTCAGTACAATCAGAGCCATCATTATCATGCCCTGGGGAGAGATTAGGAAAAAAGATTGCTCTATAGGACTAAAGTGATAACTACCAATTAAAGGACAGGACCAAGTTTTAATTCCTCAGTGGCCCCAGAGAAGGAGGAAATCGGAAATAATAACACCTACTTTGTGCTGAGTATGGGTCAGGCATTGTCAGCCCTATAAGGTGTAGACCATGAGCTCTGTTTAAGAGATGTGAACATTGTAACACAGAGAGGGCAAATAACTTGCTTGAGATCACACAGTTGAGCTGGGAGTCAAAACCAGGTCACCTGACTGTCCTAGCAGAGTACATCCTGCTGCTGCTCATTTGTGATGTCTCTTGGGACAGAGACCTTGGGAAGTTCTTCTCCTATATCTGGAGAAGACAGTGGCAAAGACCACCCAGGAATCTGAAAGGTGCCTTTATGCAGGGCTAGCTGCTGTTTAGTCTGAGCTCCGTGCATAACCACTTGTGACTAGCTACTACTTTGCAGGGCTGGAAAACATTTGAGGCCCAGATGTGTCCATCATTCCCTGAGCTGAGTAAATGTGTGCACAACTTTCAAAACCTGCTGCTTCTCAAAGCATTTTAAATACTTTGTAGGAAGGAGGGAGAAGGTGGGTGGGGAGTAGAGTTAGAAAGAACATCCTGGGGAGACTCTCAAACAAATCCCATTTCTCTTATTAGTTTCAAAATTCTGAAGGATCAGGCAGTTCAAAGGTTGCTCCTGGTTCAGTGTGTCTGAGAGCAAACCTAGAAGCTGGCTGAGCTCAAGGCTGTTCTGCAGGGTCAGAGGCTGAGACAGTGGGAATCCAAGCAGTTAAGACAGGAAACCTAGAAGCTGGCTGAGCTCAAGGCTGTTCTGCAGGGTCAGAGGCTGAGACAGTGGGAATCCAACCAGTTAAGACAGGAAACTACTCCTGGATTCTAGATAATGATGCAACTAGGGTCCTTTCATCAAGAGGTGAGATAAGAGGGGATTTGAGGCATTCAGAGGGCCACGTTATGATTCAGATGACCAACTCTGCTGCTCCTGCTAAATGAGTCGGGCTGGTTTAGCACAGGAATCCTTGCGGAAACTATTGGTGTTTGAAAGTGAAAGTCGCTCAGTCATGTCCCACTCTTTGCAACCCAGGCCAGAGTACTGGAGTGGGTAGTCTTTCCCTTCTCCAGGGGATCTTCAACCCAGGAATCAAACTGGTATCTCCTGCATTGCAGGTGGATTCTTTACCAGCTGAGCCACAAGGGCTGCCCAAGAATACTGGAGTGGGTAGCCTATCCCTTCTCCAGCAGATCTTCCCAGCCCAGGAATCAAACCAGGGTCTCCTGCACTGCAGGCAGATTCTTTACAAACTGAACTATGAGTTTAGGTATATGTTATAAGATGATGCTGTGAAAGTGCTACACTCAATATACCAGCAAATTTGGAAAACTCAGTAGTGGCCACAGGACTGGAAAAGGTCAGTTTTCATTCCAATCCCAAAGCAAGGCAATGCCAAAGAATGCTCAAACTACCACACAATTGCACTCAT
>NW_011494899.1:2275010-2275257 GCF_000754665.1 Bison bison bison
AAACCTAGAAGCTGGCTGAGCTCAAGGCTGTTCTGCAGGGTCAGAGGCTGAGACAGTGGGAATCCAAGCAGTTAAGACAGGAAACCTAGAAGCTAGCTGGGCTCAAGGCTGTTCTGCAGGGTCAGAGGCTGAGACGGTGGGAATCCAACCAGTTAAGACAGGAAACCTAGAAGCTGGCTGAGCTCAAGGCTGTTCTGCAGGGTCAGAGGCTGAGACAGTGGGAATCCAACCAGTTAAGACAGGAAAC
>NW_011494899.1:2275670-2298366 GCF_000754665.1 Bison bison bison
CAAGAGAGTTCCAGAAAAACATCTATTTCTGCTTTATTGACTATGCCAAAGCCTTTGACTGTGTGGATCACAATAAACTGTGGAAAATACTGAAAGAGATGGGAATACCAGATCACCTGACCTGTCTCTTGAGAAACCTATATACAGGTCACAAAACAACTGTTAGAACTGGACATGGAACAACAGACTGGTTCCAAATAGGAAAAGGAATCCATCAAGGCTGTATATTGTCACCCTGCTTATTTAACTTATATGCAGAGTACATCATGAGAAACGCTGGGCTGGAAGAAGCACAAGCTGGAATCAAGATTGCCGGGAGAAATATCAATAACCACAGATATGCAGATGACACCACCCTTATGGCAGAAAGTGAAGAGGAACTAAAGAGCCTCTTGATAAAAATGAAAGAGGAGAGTGAAAAAGTTGGCTTAAAATCCAACATTCAGAAAACGAAGATCATGGCATCTGGTCCCATCACTTCATGGGAAATAGATGGGGAAACAGTGAGAGACTTTATTTTCTTGGGTTCCAAAATCACTGCAGATGGTGACTGCAGCCATGAAATTAAAAGACGCTTGCTCCTTGGAAGAAAATCATGACCAACCTAGACAGCATATTAAAAAGCAGAGACATTACTTTGCCAACAAAGGTCCGTCTAGTCAAGGCTATGGTTTTTCCAGTACTCATGGATGGATGTGAGAGTTGGATGTGAAGAAAGCTGAGCACCGAAGAATTGATACTTTTGAACTGTGGTGTTGGAGAAGACTCTTGAAAGTCCCTTCGACTGCAAGGAGATCCAACTAGTCCATCCTAAAGAAGATCAGTCCTGAGTGTTCATTGGAAGGACTGATTTTGAAGCTGAAACTCCAATACTTTGGCCACCTGATGTCAAGAACTGACTCATTGGAAAAGACCCTGATGCCGGGAAAGACTGAAGGTGGGAGGAGAAGGGGACAACAGAATGAGATGTTTGGATGGCATCACTGACTCAATGGACATGAGTTTGGGCAAACTCCGGGAGTTGGTTTTGAGTTTGAAATTTTGAAAAATTACAGACCTACCTTAACGCTAACCTCTAGAATTCACACTAAAATTCAGAGCATATTCTAGTATCTTCTTTCTAAAGGCCTGTCTGTACTGATAGGTATATATTCCCATCTCAACTGATGTATTTGGAAGGAGCAAGTTTTAGTGTCAATGTGTCTGCTAACCCACATGACCTTCCCAGCCCAATTAAAAAAAAAGCTTTCATCACCGTTTTCCCACTAACAAGCATTAAGAGGGAGTTGGCCTTCTGGTCCTTTGTTTTTCACAGTGATGTCTGTTGACCTCCCCATTGAACTCTGCATCATGCACACGTGACAGAGACAACAGCAGGAGAGAGGCCACAGGCCCCTTGACTGTACTTCAGAGGCAGAGATACAAGCGGCTTTTTGCAATGTTTCAAGGCCTGAGCACCAGTGCCTGGCTTTTTTTTTAAGCACAAAGGCCCAGACACAGTTTTATTTAAATGTTCCTGCATTACCAGTGCTGAGCACTAGCAGTTCTGTAGACACTGCTGTTGTGGATTTCTTCCAAAAGCTGGATCCCCAACTGGAAAACATAGTAGCTTTTTAAAAAACATATATTTATTTATTTGGCTGGGCTGGGTCTTAGTTGCAGCATGTGGGATCTAGTTCCCTGACCAAGGATAAGGGCATGCTGACTTCGGAGCACAGAGTCTTCGCCACTGGACCTCCAGGGAAGTCCCCCAAATTGCTTTTCTCCAGTCAATGCAACAAATATTTCTTGAGCACCGACTATGTAAACATCCTATTATATACAAGCATATAGACATGAAATGAACAATGAGTACAGATGTGTGTGTGTGTGTATGCACAAATAGTGAGTTAGCAAGTAGATCCAAGCATGCATACCTCATCCCTATACATTCTCTTGCCTTCAAGCAACTCACCAACCAGCTGGGGATAGGGGGACAGACACCTGCCTACAATCTTGGCTCTCTATATTTCACTAATTTCTACAGAGACTTTAGAAGGTAGCTTAAGCCTTATCTCCTCCAGGAAGCCTGTTCTGATACCTCTACCGTGCCTCCCCCACCCAAGGCAGGTCAGGTGTCTCTTGGGTCTGGTGACAGTACTGGGATTACAGGGTACACCTGACATGCAATTTGTGCCTAATAAATATCTGCAGAATGAGGGAGTGAATGAGTGAGTGAATGAATAAATGCTGTTTCCATAGCAACACAGAACTAGAACTATCCTTTCTGAGCAGTTATTGTGCATGGTGGGAAATTCTTTTCAGCTCTTATCTTATTTAATTTTTATCCGCAAGTGCCTTACAAGCTGGAAACTATTACTATCTCCATTTAGTGAAGTGAAAGTTGCTTAGTCATGTCCCACTCTTTGCGACCTCATGGACTATATAGTCCATGGAATTCTCCATGCCAGAATACTGGCCTTTCCCTTCTCCAGGAGATCTTCCCAACCCAGCGATTGAACATAGGTTTCCACATTGCAGGCGGATTCTTTACCAGCTGAACCACAAGGGAAGCCCAGGAAGCCCAGGTGCAGATGGCAAAGAGAGGTGCAGATGAGACCCTAGGAGACTGACATGTCCAGGTTTCACCTCCAAGCAAAGCAGGAACTGGGACTGAATCCAGGGCCCCCGACACCCAGAGGTTAAAATGAGGGATTCAATGATTAGATGATTCTTCAGGAAACTGAAATCTCAGCTCACAATTTAGAAGGAGGATGTGCGGATGATGGATACCAAGCTGGGTAGCTCCCTGCTTCCATTTGACATCTCTCTGTGCCCCAGAAGTCTCACCAGGGATGGGCAGGCAGTGGGCCCAGCAGCCTGAGTCAGCTCTGAACACCTTCTGTTGGGCCTGGCCAGCCAGCTCCCTCTGCCTTACCTCTACCTGGCATGGGCCCCTCCTTTGCTAATCTCTCTCTCTAGCCTACTGGAGGAAGTGGTGGTTTGACTGCAAAATAGGCAAATCAGGCCTGCAGCTGCTGGGGGAATGTTTTCATCTTGCCCTGTCCTATAGAAATGCCAGCTATCACTCTAATCCTGAGTCACCTAGAAATGATATCTCAGATGGCAACACGAGACTGGGGGCTATAAGATGTTCTCTGGCCAGGCCAGGAGGTCCTATCCTGAGTTATCTGACTACCTTGAGCTAGGGTGGCATGTGCTGCTGTCAACATTCACCCGCAGTGGCTGGAGTACCCAGAAAGGCCTGAGAGCCAACTGGAGAGAACGTGGGCTTCAGTGTCAGGAGCCTTGGGTGCAAGACCCATGTTTATTGCTGACCTGTCTGTACCTCTGCTTCCTTGTTTTTAACAATGGAGAGAACAATTATACTGTCTGGAGAGGTTTGCTGTGAAGAGGAAATGCGATAATCCATGTTAAAGTCTTTATACCACAGGGTCTGACATGGAGACACTGTAGGATTCACCTTAGTTCCCTTGCTCCTGAGGGGCTGCCATGCAGGAAGAGTCCAGGTCAGAACTGGGTTCTACTGGGATCCCACCAAGAGCTGTGTGGAGAAAGACTAGAAGGGACGAGACTGAACACAGGGTTACCAGGCAGGAGGCTGGTGAGACAGGAAATTACTCTTGGGTTCTGTCTTCTTCTGGCTGCTCTGAGTACCTAACTGGTTATATAAACCATGCTCAGCAACTATATCTATTGGAAATCATGACAACTTGCTGATCTAGGTCTTATTTGTCTACAGATGATGAAACTGAGGCTGAAGAAGATCAAGATCAAGTCAGATGTCCATTCAGAACCCCACCATATGTGGAGAATTATTCCTGACCTTGCACCCAGGAAGATACTGCCCTTTAAAAGGTACCAGAGAGAGGTCAACATGAAGGGGTGTTGTTACTTAAAAGTGCAGCCACTACACAAAACAGTACTAGGTTTCTCAAAAAACTAAAAATAGAACTAGCATAGGAGCTAGAAATTCCACCCCTGAGTATTCATCCAAAAAACCCCCGAAAACACTAATTTGAAGACATACTTGCATCCCAATCTTCATAGTAGGGTTATTTACAATTGTCAAGATATGGAAGGAACCTAAGTGTCCATCAACAAATGAAAAGATAAAGAAAATGTAGAATACTATTCAGTCATAAAAAAAAGAATGAACTTTTGCTGTTTGCAACAAGATGGATGGACTTGTTTTACTTTATGCCAAGTGAAATAAGTCATATCAGTTCAGTTCAGTTCAGTTGCTCAGTCATGTCCGACTTCTTGTTACCCCATGAATCACAGCACGCCAGGCCTCCCTGTCCATCACCAACTCCCGGAGTTCACTCAGACTCATGTCTATCGAGTCAGTGATGCTATCCAGCCATCTCATCCTCTGTCGTCCCCTTCTCCTCCTGCCCCAAATCCCTCCTAGCATCAGAGTCTTTTCCAATAAGTCAACTCTTTGCATGAGGTGGCAAAAGTACTGGAGTTTCAGCTTTAGCATCATTCCTTCCAAAGAAATTTCAGGGCTGATCTCCTTCAGAATGGACTGGTTGGATCTCCTTGCAGTCCAAGGGACTCGAAGTGACTTTGGAGCCCCCCAAAATAAAGTCTGTCATTGTTTCCTCTGTTTTCCCATCTATTTCCCAGGAAGTGATGGGACCAGATGCCATGATCTTAGTTTTCTGAATGTTGAGTTTTAAGCCAACTTTTTCACTCTCCTCTTTCAGTTCCATCAAGAGGCTTTTTAGTTCCTCTTCACTTTCTGCCATAAGGGTGGTGTCATCTGCATATCTGAGGTTATTGATATTTCTCCCGGAAATCTTGATTCCAGCTTGTGCTTCCTCCATCCCAGCATTTCTCATGATGTACTCTGCATAGAAGTTAAATAAGCAGGGTGACAATATACAGCCTTGATGTACTCCTTTTCCTATTTGGAACCAGTCTGTTGTTCCAAGTCATATAGAAAAGGACAAATACCATTTGACATCACTTATACGTAGAATCTAAAAAATACAATAAACCAGTGAATATGACAAAAAAACAAACAGACTCGTAGATACAGAGAACAAACTAGTGCTTACTAGTGGGGAGTGGGAAGGGGGAGGGGCAAGATAGGAGTAGGAGATTAAGAGGCACAAACTACTATGTACAAAATAACTAAGTTGCAAAGATATATTGCACAGCACAGGGACTACAGCCAATATTTTATAACTGTAAATGGAATATAACCTTTAAAAATTGTGACTCACTGTGTTGTACACCTGAAACATTTAATATTATACATCAACTATACCTCAATAAAAAATTGTGGTATAATCAGACTATGAGATACCACTCAACAATAAAACAAAAATAAACTTTTGTTACAAGTGTAGGGGAGAAAAGCAGCCTCAAGAAGCTAATCTGGGATGGACTTACATGCAAAGTTGAGCTAAAGCTACAGTCAGATAGGGTGCATGGTAAAAAGTCATCCTGAGAGCAAAGGGTACACTTGGAGTTGGGGGGAGCTGAGCAAGTCAGGAAGTGAGCTGAGGTTGTGAATGGTGAGTCAGGAAAGTTGAGTCCCTTTGCTATGGGGCCCAGTGTGGGCCAAAGAGACTGGTCCCTTAAAACAGTAGTTTTCAGATCTATTATCGGAATCACTACTGGGACTTGTACAAAAATATTGCACCTCTGGCCCCAGCCTGGGAGAATATGATTCAGTGGGAGGTGGTGGACCAGATGTCTGTTTTAACCTCAATTTTGGGGTGGGGGACAGACTTCTGCTGCCCTGGGAGACTGGGAACCATGCACTGAGTGAAAGGTGGGTAAATGGTGGTAAAAAGTGGAGGTTCATTGTATTAGTCTCTAATTCATTATATGTTTGGCCATCTCCTCCTTACCCATCCTTCCAGGGCCAAGGGCATCCTAACCTTTAATCTTTCTGAATTTCTCTCGAATGCCCCACCCCTGTTGTGTGACTGACCATTACCCTTCTCAGCCTCACTGGTCCAGCTACAGGCCTGAGGTTCCAGCCTGCTTGCCCCAGGGCTGAGCCCATTAAGAAAACAGGCTCTGATGCCTTTGCTCAACCATCCCTGTTTCCCATGACTTTTAATCATTTGTAAAGTGTCTGCTGTTTGGAGCAGTGCTCCCTTAAATGTGTCGATATCTCGTTATAAATCTTTTATGCTGCTCCATTCCAGGGGTTTGACTCAGGGTCACACCCTCATTAGAGAAGGTAACTTTCAGCTGTGGTGGATGGATGGCTGGGAGCCTGCAAAGGGTTTAGCTTAGAATCTGTGTCCAATAAATGTAGGCTGAAGGGCTCCTTTCGAGCCCTATGCTGGAGGTCAAGTACAGAGGAATCAGCCATCCCACTCCCAGAAATAGACCCAGCAGGACACAGGCAAACAGCATCTAGAAACACATTTTAGAATGTTCACAGAAGCACTGTCCATGGGAGCCCCAATCTGAAACCACCTTATGTCCACAACAGTAGAATGGATAAATCCGAGTGTGGTTTCTTCATCCCATGCAATCAAATACAGCTACACCTAACAACATGGGTGAATCAAACAAACATAATATTGAACAAAAGAAGCTAGACACAAAAGAGTACATACTGTGTGATTCCATTCATGGGATGTTCACAGAGCGGTGAGACTAATCTATGCTGTAGGAGTCAGCAGTCACACAGGTCTGCTCAGGTGGAGAAAATTCACTGAGCTGTACACTTTTGATGTGTGCATTTTCTGAATATCTGTTACACTTCAAGTGAAAAAACCTCACCCCGGAGATATTTATGAATGAAAAAAAAGGTACAAAGGGTCCAAAAAGTTCCATGTGACATTTCTCTGTCCCTCTTTGGCTACTGCTTTGCTGGGGCCTCACCTTGGTCCCTGGGCCTCCCATTTCCTGAGTGTCATCCTTCATTTATAGAACAGAGGCACTGGGATGGGAGACCTCTGTGGTCTGGAGAAGACTGTCTCTGCTGATGGTGCTGAGAGAGGTCAAAAGGCCAAGGTCACACGACAGAGACATCCGACTTCTTCTAACACTCCCAGAGACCATCTCTGAAGTCTGCTAATCCTTATGGGATTCTCGATGCTCGATTTTGTCATTATGTCTTGTCCCACCAGCCTATGAGTTCCTCCAAAGCTCATTCATCTTTGTACCAGAAGGGCCCAGTTCTAAGTACAGGATCAGATATACTTGTGTTGAACTGCTGATGTCCCACTAGGTGCAGTGGTGGTAACAGTAACAGCCCACGCACATACAGTCCTTACTGTGCTTGCGCCAGGCACTGTTCTAAGCCCTTTCCAGGCAGGTTTTATCTACCAGCCCATTTTACACTCATAAACTGAAAAACAGAAGGGCTGACTGTACTGCCTAAGGTCACACAGCTAGGAAATGGCAGGGTGGTGTTTCAAACTGAAGAAGTCTGGCTCCAGAGTCTGTGTGTTTCACAATCTCCTTAAAGCTGGCTGGCCATTGATTTACCACTATCCTGTGTGCTCCACCCATGCTTTTCCTTCCACCTTGAATAGGCTTCCATCATTGCCCCTTTTGGCCTTTATCCTTCTAGACTGAAGAGGCCTTTAAGGTTCACCTGTCCATACCCAGTTTACCTGTCCATAGCCACTCAGAGCCTTTCATCATTGTAACTGCCTTGATGTGTCCCTGAAATAATAGAGATGGATGGAGAGGCTGTGTTCTGGGCTTCATCACATGAGATATGTTCAGAGGTCCCTTGGTGTTTTCTCTTTGGTGCCAATATCCCTCCTCGTGCATGCATGCTCAGCTGTGTCTGACTCTTTTGTGACCCCAAGGACTGTAGCCTGCCAGGCTCTTCTATCCATGGGACTCTCTAGGCAAGAACACTGGAGTGAGCTGTCATGCCCTTCTCCAGGGGATCTTCCAGACACAGGGATCGAACCTGCAGCTTAGTCTCCTACACTGGCAGGCAGGTTCTTTACCACTAGCACCACCTGGTAATGGCCAGCTATTCTGTCTTTAGGTTCAAGAGATGTATTTCTTTAATATTTATTTCTTTACTCAGCTGCACTGGTTCTTAGTTGCTGCATGTGAGATCTTTAGTTACAGCATTCGGACTCTTAGTTGTGGCATGTGGGATCTAGTTCCCCGACCAGTGATCAAACCCAGGTCCCCTGCATTGGGAGCAGGACCACCAGGGAAGTCCTGGTTCAAGAGATACTGAGGAGCCTTGGGTTCCAGTCACCCCCTGAGTCTCAGTTTCTGCCTCTGAAAAGTGGGGAGATTATGTCTGCTATGTCTATTGCAGGGGGACAGGGTGATTATCAGGTCCAAGAGGAAAAGTCCAGGGGCTCAATGGCTGGGGTCAATGTTGCAATTGGACAGAAAGCTCTAAGGCAAGGGAATCAACTCTTGACAACTCAAGGTACTAGGATGAATTAGTGCCACTGTGTCATTGAACCTCAGTCTTTGAGAGAGAGGCATTCTTGGGTCCATTTCAGAGATGAAGATACTGAGGCACAGAGAACTCACCCACTGTGGTGTCAGGACGGATAAGCCCAGGGAGCCTCAGTGGTCTGTCTTATAGCCTGACCCACTGGACTGAAGAAGAAGGAGCTGCTGCTCCTTTCCAGGGTCTCCAGGGCCATCTGCCATGCATCCTATTTGTAAAAGCTACACCACACACTGGGGACAGAACTCACACCAACTCAAAGTATTGCTGGTCTAAGGATTAAATAAGGTGAACCAGCTCAAGGGCTTGGTATAGAACTCAGGACACAGAAAGGGCTCAATATCTCCCAGGCACTTTTGAAAATAAAAATACAACTACTTCCTCTCCTCTATTCTTTTTTTTTTCTTCTCCCTTTAAACTGCACTGGGAGCCTCTATTTCTATTACCAACCCTAAGATTCTAGGTAAATGAAGAACAGATTCTAGAAGAAGATTAAGTTCACTCAGAGAATCCCTATAGATCTCCAAATTTTGTGATCTGTCTCTTATCCCTAATACTTCTTGGTTGTATATTACGATGGTTACTGAACTTCTCTCTGTGCTTTAGTTTCCTCATCTATAAAATGGGGTAATAATAACTTCCATAGAGTTCTCGTGAGAATACAGAGTAGGTAAATAAGTATGTAGGTAAGTAAACAAATAAATACATGCTTAGATTAACACTTGATTGAAAGCACTATATAATAGTTTGCTTTTATAATTAACGCTGAAAACACTTACAGAGAACGGCTGTGTACTTATAGCCCCTCCATCCACACATCAAGCCATTCAATGACTTATTATTTATTAAACGCCTCCTTGATGGCTGGCACATTCGGTATTTCACATCTGTTCTCTCTGACAGCAACAATTCCCAACAACTGTTCTAAGGTGCTGGAGATCTGAATGGGAATAAGATGCCCACATGCCAGCCTCCCACCCCTGTCACTCCCAGTTTAGACTAAGATCTCATTTCACCCAGGTGGCCAGTGAGGCATCAGGCAGGCCACAGCTTTCCAGATGGCTTGGTGCTTCCTCCCCCGAGTCTCCATTCTGGGTGGGTTTCCTTCTCTCTGGCCACCATCCCAAGTAGCACAAGCAGCCCCTCCCAGCTGGGGCCCAGCCAGTCAGAGCCAGGCACTGGGAGAGGTGCCACAAGACCAGGGTTGGTTAATCTTGCCTTTAATTAGCAGACATGCTAAGTGATGAGGCCCAGGGGTGACCCCACAGATGGCTGCCCACTCAGCTTTGAGTGATAAATTGGAAGCATCCAGGTCTGCAAAGGTCCATGTTCACACTGGTTCCTGTGACTGCGCTTCTCATACCTGCTGTTCAGTGGGTGAGGGTGGGGGATGGTGGGGCCGTCCTTGGGGCCAAGGTCCCAAAGGTGACACAGAACAATAACACTCAGATCACACAGTGACTGTGAGAGTTAGATGTTATATATCATAATTTCAAGATTCCTTGAAAACTTTGATGCAATGTGTGCGTGTGTGCTAATTCCCTTAATTTGTGTCCAATTCTTTGAGATCCAATGTACTGTAGCCTGCCAGGCTCCTCTGTCCATGGGATTCTCCAGGCCAGAATACTGAAGTGGGTTGCCACACCCTCCTCTAGGGGATCTTCTCCCAGAGATTGAGCTTGCAGCTTCTGCATTGCAGGTGGATTCTTTACCACTGAACCACTGGGGAAGCCCCGTTTGATTCAATAGTTAATGCTAAATGTCAGAGAGGAGGGAAATAGGAAGAACACCCACCCCTCCTCTGACCCACCATCCTGTTCTACCTTTTTTCCACAGAACACATAGTGTTTATGGATTTACTTAGTTACTTATCTTCCTCCCACCAAAATGTAAGCCCCACAAAGCAGGGCCCTCTGTTCATTTCTCTACCCACCTAAAAGAATGCCTAATACATAGTAGGTACTCAACAAATACTCATTGTATATTAGGAAACAACCAAGTCGTTCCCTTCATCGGGTATGAAGCATCACTCAGCTCACAAACCACCCCGAGCAGCTCATCTTTATACATCATCCCTTCCCACCCGGCCCCATCCACAATGTGTCTTTGAAGAGGCGCTGTTTATTTTCAAGGTCACCCTTCAAGGACCCCTGCCCATCCCTGCAGGCCCTCACAGTATGTTGCTCACATGAGATTTCCTTGCCATCTATAATTCCTATGGCCCTGGGCAGGGGCCTGCCACAAGCCAGAGGCCCCTTAAACTCGGCCCACTCACGAGGTCACTGTCTGGCCAGCTTCCCTCTCTCCCAGTGAGTCGGGTTGGGAGCGCCTTTCCCCTGCCAGGCCCACAGAAGTGAAGAATAAATAGCCCACGCTGGCTGGCTCCAGCTCCACCTTCACGGCTGCCAGGGAGGACTTGCTCTTCAGATTTTCCCCTTTTTTGCTTGATTAATACAAGGTTAATTCCCCAATGCTCAGCTTTTCTGAGGGGCGCGGTTTTGTTTTCAATTCAGCTGACCTCAGCTCCTGCGAGAAGGGATCCTATGTAAAAATGCAGGGGCAGAGGAGAGATTTGGCATGTCCCAGTTGTAAAAAGCCTGGACAGGTTTTAGCAGAGCTCAAGAATCTCTCAAGTCAAGGCAAAGACAAGGGGGTTAAGGGTCTCTGCAGGCGCCTCCTTTTGCTTTGGCAAGTGGTGAGGGCGGGCACTTTCGGCCTGGTCGGGCGGATCCCATCTGGAGGGAAGGTTGATGACCACACCTGGAGCCCCTGCAGCCAGCCATGCCTCTGCTCTTTGTACTGGTGGGCAGCAGGCAGCAAGGCGGCTCCAGAAATCATAAACCAAAGCAGGGAATGACCTCTGACGTAAAACAAAGCCTGTTCTCCTGGTCCTTTCTCCAAAGTCTCCAATAAAGAAAAGCAGGAGGAAAAAGAGCATTGCTTCAAGAAACTGGTTTCTCTGGAGCCCTGAGTGGGTCAAAATATAGCTTGGGTCTTGAGGTGTGTGTGGGGGGGTGTGTGTGCATGTGTGTATGCCTGTGTGCGTGTCTCTTGGGCTGGAGAATAACGTAGCTTCCCAAGCAAGACTTGACTTAGCTGCTTCTAGAGTCAATAGATGGATTCAATTCAGTGAACAATTATCGAATGTCCCAGCTGGTGCTGAGGACAAGAGAATGACAAGACAGCCTCGGGCTGCCAGGAGCTTGCAGGCTGTCTGCCACATGCCAGGCCAGGCCGAGCTTGCTGCAGCCACAGGGTGCCCACTGGGAGCACTGGCCAGAGTGGGCAAGCCTGCTGGTCTCTGAAACAGCACACACAAAGGCCTGCTTTCATGTGGCCCCCGAGAAGCTCAGGCCAACGTCTGCGCAGTTGGCTCTCTTCCCTCCTGGTTGCTCACTGCACCCCAACTCTGCAGACAGGGGATGTTAGAGTTTGATAGTTCATCCAACTAATGACACAGGGAGCTCCCGTCTATTGTCACCCACATGCTGTCTGGCACTGTTCTTAGTGCTCCACTTGAATAAACTGATTTTTATCCCTCTTGGCAATCCCATGAGATAGATGCCACAGATACACAATCCGTTTTCCACAGTCCTGGGGCCCAGATGTGTTTGAGAATTAACGAATTCTTAAATTTTAGAAAGATGATATTGTGGGTAGATTACTAACACTCAAAGGATCCATCACCTTAACGCTCCTGCAGACACTCCTAGGACTGTCCCCACTTGGAATAAGAAGGCTGCAGACAGCCTCCCGCCCGCTGGGCCAGGTTCAGCTGCCAGATGAATTTGTGCCAGGTTCATGAAAAAAAAAAAAATCCTCTGGTTTCCAGACCTCTGGGGCTTTTGCAATTACAGATAATGGAGTATGAAGCCTTGTTTGCAGAGCAGGGTGAAACGTGAGGAGTGAAGCTGATGAGTGCAGAGGCAAGCTTCACACCCAGGAAAACCGACTCTGGAACCGGGTTCTCAGCCCTGCACACTGCACAGCCTCCCGTACATACATGTGAGCACTGCAAAAGAGTCATCTTCATGGATGCAAAGGTCCTGGTACTACTCCCATAGTACCTCCCCAGACCAACAGCTCTTCATACACTTCCATTCCCACCTGAGGAGCACCTCATACAGGATTCGGAACACACCAGTATCTTTCACTCCTTTTGGCTTTCGCAGATTTTTCCTACTGCCTTGAATAGCCCAAGCTTCTCTCACTGTTTCAGTTTAGTTCAGTTTAGTCACTCAGTCTTGTCCGACTCTTTGAGACGCCATGAACTGCAGCATGCCAGGCCTCCCTGTCCATCACTAACTCCCAGTGTTTGCTCAAACTCATGTCCATCGAGTCGGCGATGCCACCCAACCACCTAATCCTCTGTCATCCCCATCTCCTCCCGCCTTCAATCTTTCCCAGCATCAAGGTCTTTTCCAAGGAGTCAGTTTTTCACATCAGGTGGCCAAAGTTTTGGAGTTTCAACTTCAGCATCAGTCCTTTCAGTGAATATTCAGGACTGATTTTCTTTAGGATAGACTGGTTGGATCGCCTTGAAGTCCAAGGGACTGTCAAGAGTCTTCTCCAACACCACAGTTCAAAAGCATCAATTCTTTGGTGCTCATCTTTCTTTATAGTCCAACTCTCACATCCATACATGACCACTGGAAAAACCATAGCTTTGACTAGACGGACCTTTGTTGGCAAAGTAATGTCTCTGCTTTTTAATATGCTGTCTAGGTGGTCATAGCTTTCCTTCCAAGGATCAAGTGTCTTTTAATCTCATGGCTGCAGTTACCATCTGCAGTGATTTTGGAGCCCCCCCAAATAAAGTCTCTCAATGTTTCCAGTGTTTACCCATCTATTTGCCATGAAGTGATGGGACCAGGTGCCATGATCTTAGTTTTCTGAGTGCTGAGTTTTAAGCCACATTTTTCACTTTCTTTTCACTTTCATCAAGAGTTCTCACTGTTTGGCCAACTCCTATTCATCCTTCAAAACCCACTCAAATGTCCCTTCCTCAGTGAGACACATGCAGATCCCACTTGGCCCAGAATGAACTGCTCTGTATTTCTTGACCCTGCCCAGAGGCTTCATGGTTCCCTGTTAACTCACCAGGAGCACTTTCTGCTAAGCATTAACCAGATGCCAGGGGACCCCATCTGCTCTTTGGAATCTGGACAAGCCAGGAACCAAGGCCCAGTTCCACACCCCTCAGAAGTCAAAAGACACTTCCTCAAATTGTCCAAAGATTCCCAGGGGTGGGTCTTATGTGTGCGCACTGCAGTCCCCAGCTGCTCTCCCACTGAGTTTCATTCACAGGATAACCAGACCCTTCTGTGATGCCCACCTGAATCCACTCCACAAAGCTTGTGTGAGAAGTCTTTGCTGGACATTTGTGTTGGGGTGTAGTCATGTATGGATGTGAGAGTTGGACTATAAAGAAAGATGAGTGCTGAAGAAGTGATGCTTTTGAACTGTGGTGTTGGAGAAGACTCTTGAGAGTCCCTTGGACTGTAAGGAGATCCAACCAGTCCATCCTAAAGGAAATCAGCCCTGAATATTCACTGGACGGACTGATGCTGAAGCTAAACTCCAATACTTTGGCCACTTGATGCAAAGAACTGACTCATTTGAAAAGACCCTGATGCTGGGAAAGATTGGAGGTGGGAGGAGAAGGGGACAACAGAGGATGAGATGGTTGGATGGTATCACTAACTCAATGGACATGAGTTTGAGTAAGCTCTGGGAGTTGGTGATGGACAGGGAAGCCTGGTGTGCTACAGTCTACGGGGTCGCAAAAAGTTGGACATGACTGAGCGACTGAACTGAACTGTTGGAGGCACAACCCAACCGAATGTGGGGTCCTCTTCTTAAATGCTCCCAAAGTTTCCTGGCCCTCCACCCCACCCCCAGCTCTCCATGTCTCAAGCCTCCTCGTCTCACTGGTCCTTGCCTTCCCCTTCCCTCCCCTCCTCCTTTACTCTGCTCTCTTCTTGTCTTTGCTGCACCCTCTTAGGAGCAGGTCCAACTCCTGTTTCCTCCTTAGAGAGGAAACTGACCAGCTTTTTCTTTGCTAGGCCCTCCTAATTCCCCCCCATCCCATCCCCTGGGCCTCAAGCTCCAACTTCTATCACAAGCCTCTCATCAAGGCGTTTCCTCAAAGTAAGCAGCATCTGCCCAGAGGATGCTAAAGGCAGAAGCTAAAATTATAAATATGGTTCAGCTTATTACAGTTGTTTACTTGTCTATCTTCCTCACACTGATTTGCTTTGTTCAGCTCAGTGTCCTCCGTCTCTAGCAAATACTGGGGACACGTAATAGAGTTTCAATACATGATTGTGAAATGAATGAATGAATGATGAACAGCCCTGAGAGGCAGAAGTTCAGAGAAGATTTGTTTCATACAAGAGCACAAAAGACATAAACATTCCTCCTGAGTCCCCTCAGGGTGCACCAAGATGGGCAGCTACAGTGGCTGATGGCTTGATAGAGCAGGGTGGGGCTGGCCTGTGCACTGTAGGAAGTTTTAATAGCATCCTTGGGTTCTAGACACCAGAAGTATTGCCCCAGAAGTTGTGTCATCGAAAAATGTTTCCAGACATTGTCAAATATCCCTTGAGCAGGTAAAAAGGACTTGAGTTGAGAATCACTGCTCTAGACACACTGTTTCTCAAATAAATAAGACCACCCAGAGCCCTGGATCTCGGCATCTGTGGTTCCCTCTACCTGGGGTTCTCCTCCCCCAGATAACCAGGTCACCTTGTAACGATGAAATGAGCTCATGTGTGAAAAGTGCTTAGCAGGTGGCCAGGACATGGCCAGTCATGAGAGGTGATGATCACCATTATCATCATGACCGTGATCTTGAGCATCACTAACACCACAATCATCCCCATCCCCATCCCTATCTCCCCAATCACCATTGTCACCATCACTGTTATCACCACCGTCATTATCATGCCCGTCACCCATACCTCCATCATCACCATCACCATCAACCTCATCACCACCATTATCACCATTCTCATCATTCTATCTTGCCATGAAGCTCCAGCAGAGTGTCAGGCCCTCAGAAGGGTCCACAAATCTACTTGTTGACTGACTTTCAAGTCCTACCCATTGATTCCCAGGAAAGCTTTGGCTCTTCCCCAAACGTTTGCTTAGAGGATTTCTCAACTCTCAAGAAAAAAAAACAAAGACAAAAAACTGTTCCAAACACAAGAGAGATCAAGAGGAGGGCTGAAAGATGCACTCAAGATAATATTATTCATTGAATATTAGACCAATATTAAAATCTCACCTCTTTTTAAAGGCATCAATAAAAATAAGACTTTTTTTTTAAACTTTACATAATTGTATTAGTTTTGCCAAATATCAAAATGAATCCGCCACAGGTATACATGTGTTCCCCATCCTGAACCCTCCTCCCTCCTCCCTCCCCATACCATCCCTCTGGGTCATCCAGTGCACTAGCCCCAAGCATCCAGTATTGTGCATCGAACCTGGACTGGCAACACATTTTTTAATAATAAATTTTCTGCAAATAAAAAGTCAGTGCAAAAAAGATCCCCAGGACTTTTAAGCCCTGCTCTGTCCTCTACTAAAGGGATTTCTAAACTGAGGCTGATTTCAATCTCAGGAAATCCCCAGGAGCCCCAAAGAGAAACAATCAACCAGGACGGACTCAGAGTTTTTTCCCCACAGTCTTCTCCCAGGACACCCTCTTCTCTGTCCCCACCTGCTATGCAAAATCAATGAAACTCTCCAGAGAAACCTTGGCTGGGGTTGGCTCTCCTTATTTATTCATTAGCACATTTTAAGTCTAGCTGACTTTGGAATATCGCCAGGGGGAACACTTGATTATGCCTGGAGCGCCACACTCTAGGTTCCCGGCTCCAGGCCTGGTTTATTTTCTTTCTCTGGAATCTTTGCTGTGAACTCTGATGTTTGGGTTTCTTACTCTAGGCTAATCCATGCCCTTTTCCTCCCTCACTTCCCCATCCACAAAACGTCTTTCTTTTTCTGTGCAGATCTGCCAGAGAAGGCCCAAGTAGGAAGTTGATTATTCAGAAGCCATAGAATCAAGGATCTGAAAACCAAGGAGAGCTGGCCTATCTGTTTCCCAGGACTGTCCTCACAAATTGCCACCCACTGGGAGGCTTAAATAACAGAAATCTCTTTCTTCCTGGTCTGGAGGCCAGAAGTCTGAGATCAAGGTGTCAACAGGGTTGGCTCCTTTCTGAGACCGGGAAGGATAATCTGCCCAGGCCCCTCCCAGCGTATGGGGGCTCCCGGCAGCCCTGGCACTCATTCCTCTGCTGAGAACTGCATCCTTCCCATCTTTGCCTCTGCCTTCACGTGGCCTTCTCCCATCTGTGTCTGTCCTCTGTGTGCCTACTCTTCTTATCAGGACACCAGTTATATCAGATTAGAAGCCCATCCTAGTTCAGTATGGCCTCATCTTAACTCACAACATCTGTAATGACACTGTTTCCAAATAAGATCACATTCTGAGGCTCCCTGGTGGCTCAGATGGTAAAGAATCTGCCTGCAATGCAGGAAACCTGGGTATGATCCCTGGATCAGGAAGATCCCCTGGAAAAGATCCCCTGGATCCCTAGGATCCCCAGGGAATGGCAACCCATTCCAGGATTCTTGCCTAGAGAATTCCATGGACAGAGGAGCCTGGCAGGGGGTCCATGGGGTCAAAAAGAGTCAGACATGACTGAGCAACTAACACCTTCATTTTCTGAGGTTCCAGGTAGACATGAATTTTCAGGGATATTACTCAACCCAGGAGAGGGGTCAAGAGTTTAAACAAATTGTTTAGTACCCTGCCCACACTAGGACCCTCTCTCTGAGTGCCTTGAGTAGCCCTAAAGTAAGACGGCAAAGCAGATGCCAAGTGAGCAACAGAAGCAATGCTGTGGCCCCTCTGAGGGAACCCATGGAGTTTTCAAACTATTTTCCCCCATCAGTATGCCAGTATAACCTCATAATGACCATGGAGGGACCGTGGACTTTCTCATTGCCCAATGAAGAAACAACTCAGAGAGGTTAGGTCACTTGCCTGAAGTCACAAAGCTGCGAGGTGAAAAGCTGAGCCTAGAACCCAGGCCTTCTCTCCCCAGTCCAAAGCTCTTTCTCTCTCCTCATTTTCTTACTAAGGAAAGAACAGGGTTGGTGAGTTTGTACCAGAAAACAGTTGACTTGGAAACCTGTTGAGGGTCTGGGGAGAAACTGTCACTTTCCAGACACAGCAGCAGAGCTCTGGCAGGGTAGAGGGGGCCAGCTCATCTTCCATTAAAAACTCAAGAGAAGCCAGATGTTGCTGGGTCCCCTTTCCCATCGATTCCTCAGATTGGCTCTCCTCAAATCCTGCTACAGGTTCACTGTGCTAATTCCTTTTTATGCCCTTCCCCCCACGAGTGCAGCTTTAATCTTGGAAGAGATGACAGTTAGGGGCTGATGTGTGTCTGGAGGGTAGGAGCACTGTGCTCACCCAGCCAGGTTGCAGGGGGTGCTCTGGTGGGTCAGCTTTGTCCCTTCAACACTGCATCACACAGGCTGGACCACCAAGGGCCATGAATGTCAGCCTGCAAGCCTGGGTTTCCCTCTGAAAAAAGAGCAGGCATTATCCTGTGGTTTAATGAATGCCTAATAACCTAGAGCATGAAAACTGGCCTCTCTGCCCCCACCTGCCTCATGGCGACTGCACCTGCTGTTCCCCTTGCCTGGAATATTCTTTCCCTAGACAGGTATACGGGCACTTCTTCACCTGCTTCAAGGCTCTGCTCAAAATTACCTCATCATGGGGGCCACCTCTGATCAGTCTTCTAAAAATTGACCCTAGCCGTCCCTAGCTCCCTTCTTGTATTTTTCTCTAACATCTTATGTTTCTTAGTTTTAATTTTGTTTATAGCCTATCCCTCCAGATTGTCAGGTCCATGAGAGCAGGGATTTTTGTCCATTTTATTCACTGCTGAATCTCTAGTGTCTGTCATATTACCTGGCGCTCAGTTAACATTTGTTAAATAAATCAATACATGGATGAAAACATTTACAACAGGATTCAGTGCAGCAATGCGAGGTTCTGGCAGATTCTCTAGAACCAAAGCTAACTCCTCACAGCCTGGCATGGGAGCTTGGGCAAATCACTTACTGTCTCTGGGCCTCAGTTTCCCTATCTGTAAAAAGTGGATAATAGCACTGTTATCACAGGGTTATGAGGAGAATCAACGAGATGAATCTAAAGTGCCCGGCGCGGTGCTACTCCCCACATATATACATCGGCTGTTTTTATTCCTGCTGGGTTTTTCTTATCATTTGGGGCAGAACACTGCAAAGTTCTGCAGGAGAGGATGAGAGAGCAGAGACTGACCTCATCCTCAGTGCAGTTAGCACTTCAAGGTATCCACCACTATCCCAGGGCCTGGCACAGAGTGGGCATGAAGAAGGTGGCAAAAGAACAAAAAGAAGGGCCTCATCCCAGGGCTCCTGACACAGGACGGTTCCCCGTTCTGTGGCCTCATTCGTGCAAGGCAGCTGATAACTCGGTGGTGAGAGGAGCTGGGGAGGGTGTGTCCAGATGGAGTGAGTAGTCTGTCAGCTCACCCTCACCCTAATGGGCCCTTCTGGCCACAAAAGTCCCTGAGACATCTGGGTTTAAGTCCTGACCCTGCCCCCAACTGGCTGCGTGTCTCTGGAACAAGTCCCTTGACCATGTGAGGAAGTAGAGCCCCCTTTGAGCTAGGACACTCTTGGGTCCTTGGTGGTCTCCATCAGCCTGACCATGCTGAGTTTCTACCTTTGGAGACTTTCAGGAGGACCATCCCACCAGATTCTGCCCTGTCTCATTAAACACATATCGGTGAGGTTGCTGATCTGGGTTGAGTCCTACTGCCAACTGCCCAAAGGGTGTGGACCTTGGTCTCAGCACGAACTGGGCTTCAGAGCAGGCTCTGCTCCTGCTTGCTCAATGACCTGACAAAAGTCGGTTAATTTCTCTGATCCCATTCTCTTTACCTGTCAAATCACAATAAAATCCCTTTATCCCACAGGGAATTGTGACAGTGAAATAAAAGAGCCTGCATGAAATAGTGCCTGGCACACAGCAGGGACCCGGTACCTATTACTTCCCTTCTCCTCCAGCCTGGGAGGAGCAGACAGCCTCAGTCTCAGTGAGGAGGTGGAAGAAAATGAAGCCGGCAGCAGAGAAATTATCAAGTTCTTACACCCAACCTTTGCAAAGTTAAATATATCACCCATTTCAATCTTCACAGCACTTTTAGTCTCATTTTACAGAGGAAAAAACTGAAGCTTGGCAAGGTCAAGCAAGCTGCCCAAGGTCACATAGCCACTAGTGGACATAGCAGGAACCCAACATCATTGCTTTCTGTTGCCAAAGCCTTCACTGTAACTGTCAACGTTCTGACTGCCTCTGGGGTGAACACTTGAGCCACTGGTTCTCTCGGTCCACTCGGACAAGCAGGAGGTACAGAAGGAGGGACAGGGTGTGGGGCGTGGCATGCACCAGGCATCTTAGGCCATGTCTCCAGGGTTTCGGGTGACACTGCTGATTTTCATCAAGCTGAAGAGGGCCATGTTACTGCCATCTGCCCAAAAGGACTCTGGTTATGGGTTGGGAGCTGGGACGGCTCTGTGGTTGCAGAATTCTTTCTGCTCTAACAAGATTGAATGCTGGGAATCTGTACCTGGAGACCCTGTCCATTAGTTGATTAAAAGCCATAGATCAGCATGCCTGGGACCTGCCAGTGCCATTATGAATAAGAAGTGTCGGGAAATCTTTCGGCATAACCAATGTCTTTGAAATCGCCATGGTGACAGTTAATAAAACTTCCGAGTCTATCTTTGGACAAGCCGGCTCTGCTGCCAGGCAGTAAAATTTGGGACAGCTTTTGAAGCAGTTTGTATTTAGATGAGCCGTGAGTGCCATATCTCAAAGTCCCACACCCTCAGATTAAAAGGCACCATAGCCATCAACAACGACCTTGTCAAACAGCTATTCCAGGCTAATAGAAGGGGTTGTGAACAATATTAAGGTCTTCCCAGGATTATGGAGAGAGAGAGGCGATAAGACTACCTTTCTGGCTATTTACATGCTCTCTGCAGCCAAATGACTGTCCATGTTCAAATCCAGGTTCTATCACCTCCTGGCTGTGTGATATTGGGCCACTTACACAAACTCTATGTTTCTGTTCTTCATCTCTAAAGGGGATAAAACTTAGTAACTACTTCAGGATGTTGTTGTCAGGATCAGATGTGTTAATATGGATGTCTTAACCCATTTGGGGTGCTAAGACAAAATACCATAGACTAGGTGGCATATAAACAGAAAATTAAATCTCACAATTCTGGAGGCTGTTAGCTCGAGGTACCGGCAGAGTCAGTGTCTGGCAGGGACTGGTCTCCTGCTTCATAAATGGCCATCTTTCTGCCATAACCTCACATGGCAGAAGGTGCAGGGGAGCTTTCCTGGGTCTCTTTAGAAAAGTGGAAGTTTTACTCATGTCTGACTCTTTGCGACCCTGTGGACTGCAGCCTGCCAGGCTCCTCTGTCCATGGTATTCTCCAGGCAAGAATACTGGAGTGGGTAGCCATTCCCTTCTTCAGGGAACCTTCCCTACCCAGGGTTTGAACCTAGGACTCCTGCATTGCAGGTAGATTCATTACCATCTGAACCACCAGGGAAGCCTTTTATAAGAGCACTGCTGCTGCTGCTGCTGCTAAAGTCGTTTCAGTCGTGTCTGACTCTGTGTGACCCCATAGATGACAGCCCACCAGGCTCCCCTGTCCCTGGGATTCTCCAGGCAAGAATACTGGAGTGGGTTGCCATTTCCTTCTCCAATGCATGAAAGTGAAAAGTGAAAGGGAAGTTGCTCAGTTGTGTCCGACTCCTAGCGACCTCATGGACTGCAGCCTACCAGGCTCCTCCATCCATGGGATTTTCCAGGCAAGAGTACTGGAGTGGGGTGCCATTGCCTTCTCCATAAGAGCACTAATCCCATTCAAAAGGGCTCCATCCCCATGACCTAAGCACCTCCCAAAGGCCCCACCTCCAAATACTATCATCACATTATGAGTTTAGGTTTTACCGTGTAAATTTTATGGGGGACACAAACATTCACCTATAGCAATGGAAAAGGCTTAGAATGGTCCCCATAAGGATGTGCATATATGTTTACTTAATAAATATTTATTGTGCATTGTATCTCTAATTTTTCACATTTCTGATCCATACTCTCTGGGAGTACCCTTCCCTACTGATTCTGACCTGGACCTTGTGATATCATCATAGAATACAGAAGATGTGACAGTGCCCCAATTCTGAGCCTAGATCTAAAGAAATCCTGTTCAATTCCATTCCCTCTCCTGGAGCCCCCGTGTAGCCATGTGAATGAACCTAGGCTAGCCTGCTGCAGGAGGAGTGCCTGTGAGGAGAGCCCAGACAGGGCTCTGGGCCATCATATGTGCCATCTGAGGCCATCCGAGACCTGCCTGCAGCCAGCCAACTCCCAAACCTGTGAGAGGGCCCAGCCCAGAAAGCAGAGCTGATGCAGCAAATGACAACCGACTCTGAGGATGCTGAGACCAGAAGAACGGTCCTGCACTCTCTCCAGACTTGTGAGCATTAAGAGATGCTTATTGTTTAAGTCATTTAGAGTATGGGGGTGATTTGCTATGCAGCAGAATCTAACCGGTACAGTATGGAGTACAGAGAACTCTCAAAGTGCTGCTCTTCAATATGCCAGCAAATTTGGAAAACTCAGCAATGGCCACAGGACTGGAAGAGGAAACAGCGGTGAATGAGATGTTGCTCACACCTTCAGTGGTTTGCTGTCTAGTTGGGGAAACAACACCAAATGAAAAGAATCCCATCACAACTGGCTCTTAGAGGATCCCTCTCAAGAAGGAGAAGGGTCAGTCCAGGCAGGAAGACCAGCATGAAAGAAGGCACGGAGGCATAAAGCATATCTCTCCCACCTAAGGCCATCCTCCAATCAGCAGGGAATCTGAGCATCCCATCCCTCAACAGTGAAGGAATAGGGAGGAAAAACAAATACCAAGTAACCTTCTCTGAGTAAACAAGAGCTCAGCACTTTAGACAGAGTCAAGTAATCATCTCAACAACTTGGGTGGTAAGATTTTTCAGAAATTAGGAGACTTGCCTAAAATCACAGAGTTAAGAGTTGGCATGGGTCATCTCCCACCAATGTGGAATTGTGCCCCAGCTTTGGAAACAGAGAGACAGGGGTTTAAATCCCCACTACTTTT
>NW_011494899.1:2298466-2302289 GCF_000754665.1 Bison bison bison
ATTTATAATAGCAACTAGCAGCCGTTTGTTATTTATTACTTTCATATTACTATTGATAATTTATTACTATTTATAACAACAAATAATTATAATTCAAAGCAACCTGACTGAACAGATACAAAGATTACAGGAAAAAGAGAGTAAAGGAAAGGAGTGAAAATATTTCCCCTCCCCACCCAGCACGGGGGCTCTGGGGTCTTCATGCCTTTGGGGCCTGGAGTTCAGAGAGCAGGAGCCAACTGCCACGCCAGCCACACCCTCACGAGCTCTGCCTTCCCGCCTCCAACGTGGCTATTGCCGGCTGCACCAGGGCTGCCCCACGAGGCAGGGAGGACACATCTTCAAGGAGACATGCACGTCTGAACTGCTCCCCAGGATTTGCAGGCTGCACACAGTCTGTCCCCACTGGACTCCTTGAACATCTGGGCTCCTTCTGCTGCCTCTAGGAAAGTTCTGCATCAGGCTTTATCTCAAAATCCCTGGATGAACCCATGTTTGTGCTCAAGAATTTGGCTGGCTACTTAGGAGCAAGGTCAGCTCCATGCCGTGTGACCTGTGCGTTTGCACAGCACCTCGGGCTTGGTTTAATGCTATCCCGTCACTAGATTGAATTTCTTAATTTTGGACAAGGGGCCTACATTCTCATGTGGCAGTAGGCCCTGGGAGCCTTATAGCCTGTCTGCGTTGGGCCTATTCAAGTGTGGCCTCTCTGGGTATCCCAGGGCAGATCTACAGCTCCAAGGACCAAAGCTGTAGTCCCACTAGTTAGGTAGACTTGAGTATGTATTCATTCAACAAGCATTTAGGAGCGCTGGGCATAGGGCTAAGAGCAGGACTTCTCAGGTGGAACTAGTGGTAAAGAATCTACCTGTCAGTGCAGGAGATGCAAGAGACAGCTTCAATCCCTCGGTTGGGAAGATCCCTTGGAGAAGAAAATGGCAACCCATTCCAGTATCCTTGCCTGGGAAATCCCACAGACAGAGGTACCTGGAGGGCTACAGTCCGTGGGTCATGTAGAGTGGACACGACTGAGTGACTGAGCACACACATCGTATCCTGGACACGGGGCTAAGAGCTGGGGTATGTACAGTGAATAACACATAGGGGTTTGTGTTACAAGAACTTTGCACACTCCAGTTGCACACTTAATTTCCCTCAAACCTGTTCCCTTCTTCTTGCCCTGAACCTCTCCCATTCAGTAAGTGGTTCCACCGTGCTCCCAGTCCCTCCAATCAGAAACTAAAGTGTCACCTGGATTCCACTCTCTCCTACTATGTTCAGAACAGTTGCAAAGTTCTGTTTTACCCTCCAAATTTAGCTCCCATCCCCATTTCTCTTTATTTCTAATGGTACCCCTCCTCCAGGCCACATCCTCTCGTCTGGGGGTTCCCACTTCTATTCTTGCCCCAACCCATTCATTCTCTCTTCAGTTCAGTTCAGTTGCTCAGTCGTGTCTGACTCTTGGAGACCCCATGGACTGCAGCACACCAGGCTTCCCTGTCCATCACCAACTCCTGGAGCATACTCAAACTCATGTCCATTGAGTTGGCAATGCCATCCAACCATTTCATCCTCTGTCATCCCCTTCTCTTCCGTCAATCTTTCCCAGGATCAGGGTCTTTTCCAAGGAGTCAGTTCTTCATATCAGGTGACCAGAGTACTGGAGTTTTGGCCTCAGCATCAGTCCTTCCAAAGAATATTCAGAACTGATTTCCTTTAGGATGGACTGGTTGGATCTCCTTGTTGTCCAAGGGACTCTCAAGAATCTTCTCCAACACCACAGTTCAAAAGCATCAATACTTCAGCACTCAGCTTTCTTTATAGTCCAACTCTCACATCCATACATGACTACTGGAAAAACCATAGCTTTGACTAGACAGACCTTGGTTGGCAAAGCAATGTCTCTGCTTTTTAATATGCTGTCTAGGTTGGTCATAACTTTTCTTCCAAGGAGGAAGCGTCTTTTAATTCTCTTTTAGCAGGAATTAAAATATAAATAAGATATCACTCCCTTGTTTAAAGCCCTCTAATCACTTACTCCTGCTCCCAGCAGAAAATCTCGGCTCATAACCTTATCTTCAAGCCCCAGGATCTAGTTTTCCAACTCCTCTTGCTCACAACTATCCAGACAACCTGTTCTCCTTTCAGTTCTCCGAGTACAGCAAACTCATTCCCATCTATGGGTCTTTGTACATGCTGTTCCTTAGACCTAGATCACATTCCCCTTGCTGCTCCATATGAGGTAGTACTTTCTGAACAGAAATGTAACAGCCTTTCCTGACCACCATGTATAAATGTGTTTCAGCCCAGTCCCAGTGTCCCATATCACATCTTATCCTTTTTAATCCATCACTCATTGCAATTGGTAATTACTTGATTGATGCATCTTTCTAAATTTTTAAGAATCTCCCTTCCACGGTCTACCCCTGGAGACTGTCAGCTCTATGAGGGCAGAGCCCTTTTGATCTGTCTGTGTCATTCTCAACCTTGGTAGCAATACAGTGCCTGGCACATAGTTTGTGTTCACTGCTTGTCTGCTTCCCTGGTGGCTCAGAGGGTAAAGCGTCTGCCTGCAATGCAGGAGACCCTGGGTTCAATCCCTGGATCGGGAAGATCCCCTGGAGAAGGAAATGACAACCCACTCCAATATTCTTGCCTGGAAAATCCCATGGACAGTGGAGCCTGGTGGCCTACACCCCACGGGGTCGCAAAAAGTTGGACACGACTGAGCAACTTCACTTTCACTTGTTTGCTAAATGAATGAATGAATAGGTGGAAAAGCAGAAAGGCAGGAAGAAGCACATGTGTCCGACTGTTTGGAAGCAGCCCTGGTTGGGTAGAGGGAAAGCAGTAAGGGAGGGGGCTGGGGAAGCAGGGAGGAGGCTGGGGAAGCAGGCAGGGGTCCAATCCCAAGCCTTGTCAGCCATGATAAGGGGCCTGGACTCTGAGAGCAGTGGGAAACCTACAGAGAATTTAAAGCAAGACATGTTCTGTGTTTAATAGTGCGTTGTGGCAGGTGTGTGGAGGATGAATTAGAAGGGGCATGCGAAGACAGTTATTTATAGGCTCCAGGGAGCGAGCACATGTGTCCATTTCACACAACCCTTAGGAGTGTTCAGGACCACAGAAGGTGGAGAGAGGGTGGCGGGTGTCACAGACAATCCTGCCTTCAACATGCTCGAAACAAGTTCACCTTCAGAGTCTCAACACTCAGCTGAAAAAGAAATGAGGTTTCCACCTTGCACACTGCAAGGAAGAGAGCAAAAAGAGCCATCATAGCACACCAATCTCATCTCAAGTTATGTTGTGAGCAAGAGGAAGAAAACCCATCCTCTATGGTGCCATATTTTTCTCTCTTTAATGTCACTCCTTTCAAACCTATCAAAGCCAGATGTGCTGTTGCATAACATCTCAGGAGCTCCTATATGGGGTCCATCTGCTCTGAAAAAGGGCACCATTTCCAACGTTAAGTTCCTTGACCTGAGACACCATAAAAAAAATTCCAGATTTAAAAAATACTCCATTAAAAAAAATTTCTTAATCCAGAGTGGTAATTAGATTTTTCTTCCACTCTATTATGGGAAGAGAAGAAAATGGAAAGAAAGAAAGAGGGAGGGAAGGAGGGAAGGCAAGGCAGGGAGGGAGGGAGGGACGGAGAGAGAGAGAGAGAGAAATCAGTAAAGCATAAATATAGACCAGAGACAAAGTGAGCCAGCCCCAAGAAATCACTCAAATCATTTCCTCCCTGTCCCCATGGACTGTTCAGAACTAAGAGTTCTAGCAACCACACATTAATCATTTGTACAGCGAAGATCTACTATTA
>NW_011494899.1:2302401-2312450 GCF_000754665.1 Bison bison bison
TGCACACCAGGCACTGTGCTAAACTCATCAATTCAGTGAACCCTCACATCTTTCCTTTAGAAATGAAGAGGTCTTAATACCCTTATCTTCAGATGCGAAAACAGAGGCCTGAAAAATGAGGTGATGTGGCTTAGGTACGCAGACTGTACGGGACCGTGGGTGTTATCATGCCCCATGGTCAACACAGTGCACTGCTTGGAGGGATCCCAAAGGAGTGGAAGGTGGGGCTCCTTCCTCCAGAAGCTTGGCACCTTGTGGGCTGGGAAGAAAATGAAATGGCAGTGAAATAAGGAGGGGAAAAGTTCCCTGCAGCCTTACATGTCTATGTTTTGGGATGTCCATTTATGTTAGTGGTCTCACATGCCCTCTGGAGATAAAGTGCTGATGTAGGCAGTTTAGACTTAAGAGTTCTGCTTCATCAAGCAACCTAAACGTCCATTAACAGAGAAATGAATGTGGTACATATAAATGATGGAACATTACTCAGCCATTAAAAAGAATGAAATAATGCCATTTGCAGAACATGAATGAACCTAGAGATTGTCATACTGAGTGAAGTAAGTTGGACAGAGAAGGACAAATATCATATGTGGAATCTAAAAAGAAATGATACAAATGAACTTATAAAACAGAAATAGCCTTAGAGAACAAACTTATGGTTGCCAGGGGGAAGGATTGGGGGGAAGGGACAGTTAGGGAGCTTGGGGTGGACACATACACACTGCTATATTTAAAATGAATAACCAACAAGGACCTACTATATTAGCACAGGGAACTCTGCTCAATGTTATGTGGCAGCCTGGATGGGAGGGGAATTTGGATACATGGGTTCCCTGGTAGCTCAGATGGTAAAGTGTCTGCCGGCAATGCAGGAGACCTGGGTTCGTTCACTGGGTGGGGAAGATCCTCTGGAGAAGGAAATGGCAACCTACTCCAGTACTCGTGCTTGGAAAATTCCATGGACGGAGGAGCCTGGTAGGCTACAGTACATGGGGTCACAAAGAGTCAGACACGACTGAGCGACTTCACCTCCTTTCTTTTTATATGTTTGGATGAGTCCTTTCCCTGTTCATCTGAAACTATCACTACATTGTTCATCGGGTATAGTGTTAGTCGCTCATCAGTGTTTCTGACTGTCTGCAATCCCATGGGCTGTAGCCCGCAAGGTTCCTCTGTCCATGGGATTCTCCAGGCAAGAATACTGGAGTGGGTAGCCATTCTCTTCTCCAGGGGATCTTCCTGACCCAGGGATCAAACCCGGGTCTCCTGCATCGCAGGCAGATTCTTTACTGTCTGAGCCACCAGGGAAGATTTAATCATCTATACCCCTACCCCAACACAAAATAAAAAGTGTATGAAAAAGAGTCTGCCTCATCAGAGTGATGCAGCCTGTCTGTGCTCTGGAAACAGACCCATCACAGGATGCAGAGAAGTCTCACTGCAGAGGTTCTCCCTATGGTGCTGTTGGGGCCTCCTGAACCCAGACACTGGGTGCCGAAGTGCTGGAGTCTAGACTGCCCCCACCTACGATTTTACAAGCAGGAAACCTAAGGGCCCAGACACATGACTGCATCATCTGAGGTCACCCAACTGGCAGGTGGCAACACAAGGTTGGCCCAGGGTCACCTGGCCAAAGCCTCCTTCTCCATGCCTCTTACTTCTCAGTACTGGGCTTCCTCATGCTTCTCCAGACACTGCTTGAGTTCATTCATCTATTATTCAAGAATCCCACTGAACCACTACCCTATGAGATCCTAAGGCCCCACAGCAAGCAAACTGTAGGCTCTGCCCCAGCCCTAGTGCTCCTCTCAGAGGTAGCTGATGGAGTGTGCTAAGAAGGCCTTGCTTTGGGCTCAGTTTGGAGTTTCACTTTAAATTATTTTGCTCCAGTCTCTTCTAATTTCTTTGGAAACTCCCTTTCTGGGAGCCTTTTTAGAGAGACAGGAGTGGGTGTTGGAGAGCAGACTCTGAATGGCGCCCCCTTGGGGCAGAGCATGGAAAAGTGAAAGTGAAATTCCCTCAGTCATGTCTGACTCTTTGCCACCCCATGGACTATGCAGTCTATGGAATTCTCCAGGCCAGAATATTGGAGTGAGCAGACTTTCCTTTCTCCAGGGGATCTTCCCAACCCAGGGATCGAACCCAGGCCAAAGATAAGGGCCCCACAGAATCACCAGACTCAGGTAAATCCATTGCATAGCTGCCGCTCATGGAGTTCCTACCTGTAATTTACACACTTTCATTCATTTATTTCTCACAGAAGCCCCTCAAGTCAGTAAACGATCCCCATTTTTGCGGATGAATAAACCAAAACTGAGAGGATCAGTATATGGTGAAAGTCACACACTCATCTTGAGAGATGGGACCTGGTTTGGGAGATGGATTTCTAACTCAGGTCAGTCTGACTCCATTTCCATCTGGGCCTTATTCTTCCAGCCTCTAAAATGGGAAGTATAGAACCTGATTTCACAGGGTTGCTCTGAAGTGCACTGGAGATAGTTATGGAGAAGCACTTAGCCCATGCTTGGCACATCAATCCCTTGGTATATATTTGGGAGGAGGGGACAATACCCTGAACCTGTGCTGAGCACGGGGCCCCTGGGACCTGCCCTGGCCAAGAACATTGGGCCTACCTGGCTGTGGGTCAGAGGTTGAGACTCAAGTTCTCTCTGGGTTTGAATAAGCAAGTTCAAAATTGTGCTTTTAGTTTGTAGGAGGCCTTAACAAAGAGGCTGTGCCTGGTGCCTCTGATCCTCTCCCCTACTCTCTCAGCAGAATAGACCCAAGATGGGCTCCATAGACAAAACCATTACATGGTCGACCTGCGAGTTCTGTCAGGAGCCTTTCTCCTTAATAATCATGGAAGTTAATACAGTGCAGGAAGTGCTGCAGCTATTTGAATTTCAAATATGGCCAAGCTGTTGGAAGCATTCCCGTGTGTAGGAGAGAGTATATTTCACTGTCTTGCTACACTGACCACCCGCCTCCAGCCACCAACTTGGGGTGCAGGTGTGGGGGACCTGGATTCTCAGGTAACCACCAACATGAAGAAGCAGGCAGGGCGCAGAGAGAGGGAGGAAAGGTCAATCTTAAGGGCCTCCACCTCCTCTTAGCCAGGGCACAGATGCCTGGGACCATACATTCTGTTTCCCCATAATGTTCTGGAACAGTCTGCTCTGGAAAACAGTGTTTTCTGGTTAACTGAGAGGGGCTATGGGATTCTAAGAGGATGACCACCTTCCAAGCTAGAATCTGCTTCCCAAAACTCAACACTTAAAAAATTATAAAGCTCTTTATTTGGAAGGCACTTTCCAAGCATGATGTCATCAAATCTTCTCAACAGCCCTGTGGAGTAGAAGTTATTAACCATACTTTCCAGATGAGGAAATTGAGACTCTGAGAGGTTAAGTAATGCCCAGGTCTGCATCGTCTGCCAGCAAGACGGCTGAGATCTGCATACATCTTCAGAATTTGGATCCAGCCTCTTCCTATGATCCCATGTCTACTGGACACTCCATGTGACAGAGGCATTTCTTTTCTCTGGGGTTAGGAACTTTGTCGGCATTGGTGGTCACTCTGGGGACAGACACAGAGGCAGCAGGAGCCCGAGCCATAGCTCTGCTGACCTGAGAAGGGACCCAGGAGCTGCTCTGCCCTTCTTGTGGTCACCTAGGGTTCACCTCCCCACCAAGATGGTTCGGGACAGAGGAGGAAGTGACCCTGGATTCTGGGGTGTCTCATTTACAGTGTCCATGCTCTAGCAGACAGTGGATTTATAGTCTCTATAATTTATAAAACTGACCATAGGGGTACCCGTTGCCCCTCCCAGTCAGCATGGTGTTAGGCCTTTCCCAGTCTCTAAACCACTCCTCCCCCTACAAGCCTCCACAAACAAACACATCGTTTAAGTAAAGATGGTGTGCTCATCACACAATATGGCAGCTTCAGAACACACCCCCGGCCTACCATTCTACTCAGACTAACCCCTGGCCCCTCCTATGTCAGACCCCAGAACCGAAAACCACTTCTCACCTAGCAGGAGGGCCCAAAAGGCTCTAATTTTTTTCCTGTGCATTCACATAGCACATGGCACTACGTTTATTATGTTTTTGTTTAAGCGGTTTCTCCTGCCTGAAACGCTCTTCCATCTGTGCTGGGCAGAATTATCACCCCCGAAGATGGGGCCAGAGCCCGTGAATATGTTTCCCGTGTGGCAAAAGGGACTTTGCAGATGTGATTACAGAAAGGACCTTGAGAAGAGGAGATTATCCTGGATTCTCTGGGTGGGTCCAATGTGACTACAGGTTCCTTATAAGAGGGAGGCAGGAGAGTCAGAGACAGAGAAGGAGATGGAGTGACAGAAGCAGAAGTCAGAGAGAGAGATTTGAAAATACTATGCTATTGGTCTTAAAGATGAAGGAAGAGGCCATAAGCCAAGGAATTCAGGTGGTGTCTAGAAACTGGAAAAGGAAGTAGATTCTCCCTAAGGCATCTAGAAGTCACATAGCTCTACTGATACCTTGAATTTAGAACTTCTGATGTCCAGAACTGTAAAATAATACATTCATGTTATTTAAACATTACTAAATTTGTGACCATTCTCTATGAATCTCATAGTTGGCTTCCCAGGAACCTAATCTCCTACAGGGTCTTTGCTCAAATGACACCTTCTCAAGGAGAACTTTTGTGGATTGCCCTAGTAAAATGTCTACTTGCTCCGCCCCAGAAACTCTCTGCTTCCCCACTTCTTGCTTTTTCTTCATAGAACTCATCACCATCCAATAGTCTGCAATTTATTTGCTTAATTAAAAAAAAAATGCACGTATATATATTCTTTCTCCTCGACTAGAATATAAGCTCCAAGAGGGCAGGGACTTTGTTATGTTCACGGTTGTATTCTTTTCTAGGCGCTGAGGCTACAGCAATGAACAAAACATAGTGGAGTGGAATAAACAACTGTGGAATGAATGATTGAACGAGTGCTCATCCTCCTGGTCTCACGCTTCCTGAGTTGACTCTTCTAGTATGTGACTTCCCTGATGGGCAGTGTGGGGCATCCTAGTCCCTCCACCCTGCCTGCTGCTCGGTCCTCCCAAGTGTCTCCTTTGCTTTTGAGAAACCTAAGAAGACAAGCCATGCCATTTCATTTTCTCCAACTCCTCCTGACCAAATGCACCCCCAGCCTTGCAGATTTTTAATAACAATGTGGCCGCCCTGGGGATTATGTACACCAAGTCAAGGAGAGAAGATCCAGGATGGTGAGCAGGCCCAGTGACTCCACCCATCCTCCACACTCTTTACCTAAGAGTCCTCCTGGGCCCCCAGGAAGCATGGTTCTCTCCCAGGGTTTACATGCTTTAAGCATTTCATGAGTCCCTTATCACCTATCCTGGAACCATGACTGGCTGGGAGGAAAAGAAAGGAAGGAAAAAAGCGGGACCTATTTATCTGCTACTCCATTTCCTAAAATTTTGGAGCCTTGAGAAGAAAAGCTAGCAGATGTTAGGATATTTGGCCAAATAAATAATATCAAATAAGCCATCAAAATCAATCCTTCACCATTAGTATGACACAATTCAACAGCAACAACAACAAATGTTTGGCTTCCAGTGGGCAAAAAAGGAAATGAAATCTACAGTCTTCTCTACTTTTCAAACACAGTTAGGTTACAGTCCAGAGAGGAGGAAAGTGATTAGAGTTAACACCCTATTAAATTCCAATACGACCTGAATTATTCTCAAAATTTGTCTTACTTGGGGGAAAAAATGATCCAAAATGAAAACATTCACTCATCCATTCATTCAGTCATCTATCTGTTGAGATAATGCTTACCAAACACCAGCTCTGTACCCCATACTGGATCTTGGAAATGTAAAGGTAGGAAGATCCCTGGTCATCCTCAAGAGCAAGAAGAAGAAAAAAAAAAAGCCTGTACAGAGGATACTGAAAAGATGACTCTAGGGCCCCCCATCCAAGGCCTACTGAAGCAAACTTCTGGCATGAAATCGAAATTCTCCATTTTAAGTAAACACTACAGGTGATTCTTAAGCACTTAAGAATCTTAACAGTTTGAGAACCACTGACCCATCATGGTTGAGGCTGGTTTGTCTCTTCCTCCAGCGTCCAGCTAAGGGTGCAAGCAGCAGGCAGGCCGGCCAGCTCCAGACTGAACTCTATCTTCTGCACTGCTTAGCTGTGGATTTGGGCAAGTGAGTGAGTTGATCAGTTGTGTCCAACTCTTTGTGACCCCGTAGACTATACAATCCATGGAATTCTCCAGGCTCACCAGGCAAGCCCAAGAATACTGGAGTGGGTAGCCTATCCCTTCTCCATTGGATCTTCCCAACCCAGGAATTGGACCGGGGTCTAGAAGGCAATGGGCAATGTGGGGCATATGAGATGCCCCACTCCAGAGTGGGGAGATGCCCCACTCCAGTACTCTTGCCTGGAAAATCCCATGGATGGAGGAGCCTGGTAGGCTGCAGTCCATGGGGTCGCTAAGAGTCTGACAAGACTGAGCGACTTCACTTTTGCTTTTCATGCATTGGAGAAGGAAACGGCAACCCATTCCAGTGTTCTTGCCTGGAGAATCCCAGGGATGGGGGAGCCTGGTGGGCTGCCGTCTATGGGATTGCACTCAGACACGACTGAAGCGACTGAGCAGCTACTGCGTTGTAGGTGCATTCTGCCACTTTCAATTTGGAGCCTCATTCTCCTCATTCACAATATAGGAGAAATAGTAAAAACTTGCTAAGGTCATGGTGGGGCTTCCTGGGTTGCTCAGCTGGTAAAGAATCCACCTGCAATGCAGGAGACCCTGGTTCAATTCCTGGGTCAGGAAGTTCCCCTGGAAAACGGACAGGCTACCCACTGCATTCAAGATGGCAGAGTAGAAGGACATGCACTCATTTTCTTCTGCAAGAACTCCAAAATTACAACTCACTGCTGAACAACCATTGATAGGAGAATGTTAGATCCCACCAAAAAAAGATACCCCATGTCTAAGGGCAAAGGAGAAGCCCCAGCAAGATGGTAGGAGGGGTGGAATCACATTTAGAATCAAACCCCATACCAAACAGAGATGCTCGGAAGGCTCAAACAAACCTTGCGTGCATCAGGATCCAGAGACCCCACAAAGACTGAGCCAGACCTGTGTTTGAGTGTCTCCTGTGGAGGTACAGGTCAGCAGGGGCAGGGGCTCTGGTTGAAGCAGACCTGGGTATGGCATAAGCTCTCTTGGAGGAGGTTACGATTAAGCTCACCATACAGCCTCCAGAACTTACACAGGACTGGGAAAACAGGCTCTTGAAGGATACAAACAAAACCTTGTATGCACCAGGACCCAGGAAAAATGAGCAGTGACCCCACAAGAGACTGACCCAGACTTGCCTGTGAGTGTCCTCTCGCAGAGGCGTGGGTCAGTGGTGGCATGCTACAGGATTGGGGGCACTGGGTGCAGCAGTGTATGCATGGAACCTTTTGAAGAAGGTCGCCATTATCTTCATTACCTCCACCATAGTTTGGCCTCAGGTCAAATAACAGGGAGGGAACACAGCCCCGCCCATCAACAGAAAATTGGATTAAAGATTTACTAAGCATGGCTCTGCCCATCAGAACAAGACCCAGTTTCCCCCCCAGTCAGTCTCTCCCATCAGGAAGCTTCCATAAGCTTCTTGTCCTTATCCATCAGAGGGCAGGCAGACTGAAAACTACAATCACAGAAAACTAACCAAACAGATCACATGAACCACAGCCTTGTCTAACTCAATGAAACTATGAGCCATGCTGTTTAGGGCCACCCAAGACGGACGGGTCATGGTGGAGAGTTCTGACAAAATGTGGTCCACTGGAGAAGGGAATGGCAAACCACTTCAGTATTCTTGCCTTAAGAACCACATGAACAGTATGAAAAGGCAAAAAGATAGGACACTGAAAGATGAACTCCCCAGGTCGGTAGGTGCCCAGTATGCTACTGGAGATCAGTGGAGAAATAACTCCAGAAAGAATGAAGAGATGGAGCAAAAGTAAAAACAACTCCCAGTTGTGGATATGACTGGTGATGGAAGTAAAGTCAGATGCTGTAAAGAGCAATATTGCATAAGAACCTGGAATGTTAGGTCCATGAATCAAGGCAAATTGGAAGTGGTCAAACAGGAGATGGCAAGAATGAAC
Source organism: Bison bison bison (assembly GCF_000754665.1). Lineage (NCBI taxonomy): Eukaryota > Metazoa > Chordata > Mammalia > Artiodactyla > Bovidae > Bison > Bison bison. The sequence goes on from NW_011494899.1 coordinate 2,310,574, forward strand.
ATCGACATTCTAGGAATCAGTGAACTAAAATGGACTGGAATAGATGAATTTAACTCAAATGATCATTATATCTACCACTCTGGGCAAAAATCCCTTAGAAGAAATGGAGTACCCATCATAGTTAACAAGAGTCTGAAATGCAGTACTTGGATGCAATCTTCAAAATGACAGAATGATTTCTGTTAGTTTCCAAGGGAAACCATTCAATATCACAGTAATCCAAGTCTGTGCCCTGACCAGTAACGCTGAAGAAGCTGAAGTTGAATGGTTCTATGCAGACCCACAAGACTTTCTAGAACTAACACCCAGAAAAGATGTCCTTTTCATTATAGGGGAATGGAATGCAAAAGTAGGAAATCAAGAGACACCTGGAGTAACAGGCAAATCTGGCCTTGGAGTACAAAATGAAGCAGGTCAAAGGCTAACAGAATTTTGCCAAGAGAACGCACTGGTGGTAGCAAACAGCCTCTTCTAACAACACAAGATAAGACTCTACACATGGACATCACCAGATGGTCAATACCAAAATCAGATTGATTATATTCTTTGCCGCCAAAGATGGAGAAGCTCTATACAGTCAGCAAAAACAAGACCGGGAGCTGACTGTGGCTCAGATCATGAACTCCTTATTGCCAAATTCAGACTTGAATTGAAGAAAGTAGGGAAAACCACTAGACCATTCAGGTATGACCTAAATCAAATCCTTTACAATTATACAGTGGAAGTGACAAATAGACTTAAGGGTTTAGATCTGATAGACAGAGGGCCTAAAGAACTATGGATGGAGGTTTGTTACATTGTACAAGAGGCAGTGATCAAGACCATCCCCAAGAAAAAGAAATGCAAAAATGCAAAATGGTTGTCTGAGGATGCCTTACAAATAACTGAGAAAAGAAGAGAAGCTAAAGGCAAGGGAGAAAAGGAAAGATATACCCATTTGATGCAGAGTTCCAAAGACTAGCAAGGAGAGATAAGAAAGGCTTCCTCAGTGATCAATGCAAAGAAGTAGAGGAAAACTACAGAATGGGAAAGACTAGAGATCTCTTCAAGAAAATCAGAGATACCAAGGGAATATTTCATGTAAAGATGGGCACAATAAAGGACAGAAATGGTATGGACCTAACAGAAGCAGAAGAGATTAAGAAGAGGTGGCAACAATACAAAGAAGAACTATACAAAAAAGGTCTTTATGACCCAAATAACCACAATGGTGTCATCACTCACCTAGAGACAGACATCCTGGAATGCAAAGTCAAGTGGGCCTTAGGAAGCATCACTATGAACAAAGCAAGTGGAGGTGAGGAATTCCAGTTGAGCTATTTCAAATCCTAAAAGATGATGCTGTGAAAGTGCTGCACTCAATATGCCAGCAAATTTGGAAAACTCAGCAGTGGCCACAGGGCTTGAAAAGGTCAGTTTTCATTCCAATCCCAAAGAAAGGCAATGCCAAAGAATGCTCAAACTACTACACAATTGCACTCATCTCACATGCTAGCAAAGTAATGCTCAAAATTCTCCAAGCCAGGCTTCAACAGTATGTGAACCATGGACTTCCAGATGTCCAAGCTGGATTTAGAAAAAGCAGAGGAACCAGAGATCAAATTGCCAACATCCGTTGGGTCATCCAAAAAGCAAGAGAGTCAACAAAAACATCTAGTTCTGCTTTATTGACTATGCTAAAGCTTTTGACTGTGTGGATCACAACAAACTGTGGAAAATTCCGAAAGAGATGGGAATACCAGACCACCTGACCTGCCTCCTGAGAAATCTGTATGTAGGTCAAGAAGCAACAGTTAGAACTGACATGGAACAACAGACTGGTTCCAAATAGGAAAAGGAGTATGTCAAGGCTGTATGTTGTCACCCTGCTTGCTTAA
>NW_011494899.1:2312584-2312817 GCF_000754665.1 Bison bison bison
AGAAGCAACAGTTAGAACTGGACATGGAACAACAGACTGGTTCCAAATAGGAAAAGGAGTATGTCAAGGCTGTATGTTGTCACCCTGCTTGCTTAACTTATATGCAGAGTACATCATATGAAATGCCAGGCTGGATGAAGCGTAAGCTGGAATCAAGATTGCCAGTAGAAATATCAACAACCTCAGATATGCAGATGACACCACCTTTATGGCAGAAAGCAAAGAAGAACTAA
>NW_011494899.1:2312917-2332414 GCF_000754665.1 Bison bison bison
CATGAAATTAAAAGATGCCTGCTCCTTGGAAGAAAAGCTATGACCAACCTAGACAGCATATTAAAAAGCAGAGACATTACTTTGCCAACAAAGGTCCATCTAGTCAAAGCTATGGTTTTTCCAGTAGTCATGTACAGATGTGAGAGTTGGACCGTAAAGAAAGCTGAGCGTCAAAGAATTGATGCTTTTGAACTGTGATGTTGGAGAAGACTCATGAGAGTCCCTTGGACAACAAGGAGATCCAACCAGTCCATCCTAAAGGAAATCAGTCCTGAATATTCATTGGAAGGACTGATGCTGAAGCTGAAACTTCAATACCCTGGCCAACTTCTTCGAGGAACTGACTCATTTGAAAAGACCCTGATGCTGGGAAAGATTGAAGGCAGGAAGAGAAGGGTATGACAGAGGATGAGATGGTTGGGTGGCATCACCTACTCAATGGACATGAGTTTGTGTAAGCTCCGGGAATTGGTGATGGACAAGGAAGACTCGTGTGCTGCAGTCCATGGCGTCACAAAGAGTTGGACACGACTGAGTGACTGAACTGACCCACTCCAGTATTCTTGGACTTCCCTGGTGACTCAGACCATAAAGAATATGCTTGCAATGTGGGAGACCTGGGTTCGATCCCTGGGTTGGAAAGATCCCCTGGAGGAGGGCATAGCAACCTACTCCAGTATTCTTGCCTGGAGAATCCCCATCGCCAGAGGAGCCTGGCGGGCTATAGTCCATGGGGTCACAAAGAGTTGGACACGACTGAGTGACTAAGCACACACACACAAGGTCATGGTTAGAGTTTAAGGGCTGTGGTCATCATGCCCTCAGCCCAGGGTCTAGCATGGTGCAAGCATTCACTCTGTGTAGCTGTCATCTTCCTGTCTTCCTGTCTGGTGGGCCTCACCCTCTCCACTCACTCCCACTGTCTTTTCCTGCACCTTCCTTTCTGTGTCTTCCTTCTTCTATTTAAGAGACTCATCCTCTGACCTGTAAGTTCTTGGCATGGTGTTAGGTCACCGAAGAGTTCAAAAGTGATCATCACAGACAAGGTTCCAGTCCGGGTGGAACATACATTCTCACAGGGAAGAGTTTATAACAACATGTGAGTAAACCAGATAATCAAGGCTGGGCTGACTTCTACGAATGAAATAAAGACAGCACAGAGGCAGAGCATGAGGGAGGGACCCTGAGGAGGATGCAGGGTAAAAGAATACCTCTCTAAAGAAGCAACAGCCAAATGGAGGCTGGAAGGATAAAAAGGGCTTGAAGATGAGAACATTCTAGGCAGAGGGCACAGCTGGCGAATGCTCTGAAAAGCAGGCATGAGCTTAGGGTGTTCAGGGAGCTGAAAGGGGTCAGTGTGGCCAGATGAAGAAGACAAAGGTGTAAACCTGGGGATGGGAAGCTGAGATCAGATGTAGAATCTTATTAGCTGCATGATGGTGGAATATTTAGCAACAGCCATAGCATCGGAAGGGATGCTGACCACACTGCTGAAGCCCAGCTGGAGGCCCCAAGGTGCCAGATGTTAACCTTTCACTGATGGATTATGTGAAGCTGTGGAAGGAGGGAGGGGTCCCTAGGCAATAAGCCAGACAAGACTTCTAATAGCCCGTATCAACCAACGGACACCAGATGAATATCAGGCCATCAAATAAGTCACATGAAGGCATTTAGATTTTATTTCAGGCACAACAGGAAGTGACCGACAGGCAGAGCAATGGGAATAATGCCAGTAGGATGATGTTTTTAAAAGCCCACCCTGGTTGCTGTGTGCGCAAGAAAGGCAGGGGCCGGAGTGGGAGGGGAGGCAGGGAGAAGGCCTCTGTGCTGGTCCAGGGGAAATAGGGGGCCAGGGAGGGGGCAGTGGAGGAGGACAGGCGGGGCCATTGGGTAGTCTCAGCCCGGCCTGTGTGGTACCCAAGGTGCACTGGAGCTCTACCCTACAGATGGGCTCCCAGGCAGCCATAAGGGCTCACCAGAGGAGGTGTGGCCTGGGCATCCCAGCCAGCAAGCAGACAGATGGGTAGAGGTGTGATTTCCGACCTGCAGATGTCTCCCCAGAAGTAAGAGGCCTAGGGTGAGAAGTGAGAGGCTAATTGATCTGAATGCCTCTTGCCTCATTCGAACATTTTTTGAGCCAAAGTTCAGACCTGCCTCTTGTCAGAACGAGAGAGTCAACCTTATTATTAAGCCAGGCATGTCTGGCTAAGGTTAAATCCTGGAAGAAGAAAACACACAGACATTTGAAGAGCTGTTATCTGCAAATTACAGCACCATTAAAGACTTGCAATTATTAGCACTTCACGTGTGGGTGACGGTCTTTATGTTCAAGCCACAAACAAGCTGTTTGTTCTTCAAGGGACAAACATTAGCTACACTTCCACAGCTGTTAACAACCAAAAGAATAAAATAAAATGAAGGATGCTTTGTGTTTGCAAAACACATTCCCATTTGCTAATTGCCTAATATTGGTACAAGCAAGGGTGCATTCTTCAGCTAAACAGATATTAAAGAAGACTTTTTTGAAAGGTGGAGCCATGGCTTGTCATTCAAAGTTATTTTTCCTGGAGCAACTGCTTTCTGAGAGGCAAGCAGCTGTGGCCTTCTGAGGATGGAATTTATTTTTCCATCGAGATAATCAACTACAAAGTATCCGATGCTAATGTGTCATTTTGTCCCATCTTTGGTGAGAACTTTGGGTTACTAAATGGATTGTCTCTAAGAACTCACTGGATGAGTGGGGCAATCACAGCAGTTTACTGGTTAAAAAAGAGAGACCTAGAGGGAGAAGTTCTCAGAGGGCTGATGCCTTTTATCTGCTAGAAGATGTTTTTCCAGAAAGCATGGATATTTGCATTTCCTGAGGACAAAGCATTGAGCATGTAAAGAATATTCTAACATCTCTCAAAGCTGCAGCACTCAAGTTTTCAACAGAGCAGAGAAGCTGGAAAAGGGCAGGCTTCATCTGAGAATTCATTCATTCACACAGCTCCACTGGAGTTCAGTACCACACCCCCACCTAAAGGAATCCATCACAAGGTTCACCAGAGTTGATATAACACAATGTAAAAAAGGCAATCTTGTTTCTGTGGCCTCAAAACACAAGACTCGATGACGCCCCATCCTCAGGAGGATGGCCTGCAGACAGTCCCATCCATGCTTGCCAAGCATGAAAAGGGGGCGCTATACGAGCCCCCAGCTCAATCTCCTTTCATGTTTCTGAAAAATAACATCACACAGAGTGTTTGCAGAAACTGTAACCCAGAGCAGAATCAGGGATTCAAGAGCAACCCAGTGCCTTGGGCCTGGCTGTACCACCTTAGAGCTGAGCCTGGCCCAGCTTGGGGTCTCTTTGTCACCCCTGAATGGCCTCCCCATTAGAGAATATCCTCAGACAAGACTCCCTGGCGCCAGAAGAAACAGGAAAAATGCAAACCGGTCCCTGTGGTTCTGACTAAAACACCTTCAGTCAAGGTCAAGGCCGTTTGGAGGTAGCACTCGGACAACAGTAAGAAAAGGCAAACAAACCCCCATACTCACTATAACAGGTTTAATAGTCCCTCACCCTCCAAACATACATCCACATCCTAATTCCCAGACCTGTGAATGTGACCTTCTTTGGGAAAAGGTTCTTTGCAGATGTAATTAAGTTAAGGATCTTGAGATGAGGAATCTTCTTGGATTATCCAGGCAGGCCCTAAATCCAATGACAAGCACCCTGATAAGAGAAAAGCAGAGGGAGGCTGAAGACAGACAAAGGGGGAAGAAGTAATGTGACCAGGGAGGCAGAAATTGGAGCTATGCAGCCATGAGAGAAAGAGTGCCAACAGCCACCAGAAGCAGGAAGAGGCAAAGAACTGAGGGTTCTGCCCTGGAGCTCCAAATGAGAGCTGCCTGGCCGACACCTTGATTTTGAACTTCTGGCCTCCAGAAGTGGGAAAGAACATACTTTGACTGTTTTAAGCCACCCAGGTGGGGGTAAGGTGTTATAGCAGCTACTGGAAACTAATACACACAATCAGATGATGTAACCCAAAGGAGCTTGTGTGTGTGTATGTGTGTGTGTTCAGTTACTCAGTTGTGTCCATCTCTTGCAAACCTATGGACTGTAGCCCGCCAGGCTGCTCTGTCCATGGGATTTCCCAGGCAAGAATACTGGAGTGGGTAGCCATTCCTTTCTCCAGGGGATCTTCCTGGCCCAGGGATCAAATCTGTGTTTCTTGTGTCTCCTGGTTTGGCAGGTGGGTTCTTTACTGTCTGAGCCACCAGGGAAGCCCACCCAAAGGAGCTTAGCATTACTTAAAGCCCAAGCTTTCCCAGGAAGGACCTGTGGACCTCTAGGAGCTCACAAGGGCTTTCTACCCATGAAGTCATATACAAACTCTGTATAAGTAAACAGTCACACAGAAAGTGGGAAACTGTCCACGGATTGTCAAATGGGACCAGGACCCAGAGAGTACCAAACAACACGGATCTCCCTGCAGGCCCGGAGCTGTGCAGGGTCACAGAGCTCATCACTTATTCCCTCACATGTTCTAGAAATCATCCTGCAGAGGCTTATAAGCGCTCAGTGTGCCAGGTGCACAGCTGTGCACTCAACAGGCAGAGCAGGGAGACATCCTACCGCATGCTGGGAGAACACAGACACAGAGAGAGCTCAACATCTGGATTTTCTGCCTGAATTCCTTTAGGCCTGGACTCACTGCATCTGGAAGAGTGTGGCAGGCAGGATGAGCCTCCCGGATACTCTGAGTCAGTCATAGACTTGACTGTTGCTATGCAAAAGCCTGCACACCCTCCCAAGGCTCCTGAAACTCCACTATGGCCACCACACTCGAGACTGCCTGCCTTACCCAGAAGTGGCCCCCTGATCCTTGTTTAGACAATGTGACCCAATTTATGGGGCAAAAAACACAGTCCCAGAGCTGACTGTGGGCCACACTCAGATCCCCAAGCCCAGTTCATCCATCCCTCCTCAGTACCCCCATCAGTCTTTGATTAAGCTTCTCTTGTGTCTGTCCCATATTTCCTAAAGGGAAGGTGGTGACTCATGGATAAGCTGCTTGAGGGAGGGGAGGGGTGTCAGCTCTGAATTCTCCCAGCACCATATATGGCACCTTGGAGAGCATTCAGTAGATGTCTTCTGAATGAAGAGATGAGCCAGTGAACTGCTCCTGTTGCCATTCCTTCCACCTTGGCTTAGGAAGAACCATCCACTCTCCATGTGGGCAGAGGTAGGGACGCGGGTGCCCAGTGGGTTGGAGGTGGGTGCCCAGTTTTGAGGAGGATGCTCTGCAAATGCAGGAAGAGTTAAACACAGATTGTACCTGCACTGTCCAGTGTGGCACCCACTAGCTACGTGGGCTAGTTCGAGTTAAATGAATTAAAATTTTAAAAAGTTAAAAATTCAATGTCTCAGTCACACTAGCCACACTTTAAGTACTTAATAGCCACATATGGCAAAAGGCGGTTGCACCGGCAGCACAATTACAGAACATTTCCGTCACTGCAGAAGGCTTTATTGGCCAGCACAGGGCTATGCCCTCCAGGCCCCACAGTTCCACTTCAGGAATTACATCCTGGGGAAACATTAAAGGAAGAGCAACGTATCCTGTACAGAGGGCACCGCCTAAAACAAAGGGAAACTGGAAACATCCCAAATGCTTCCATGTAGGACATTGCGGAAGCAAACTGAATTATCACGAAGGAAACAATAATGACCCTCATATTTGCACTTGTTCACTCAATCAGCAAATATCTATTGAGGACCTACTGTGCACCAGACCCTGTGTCAAGCAGGAGATGGATGCCAAAGTCCTTGTAGTCTTTTTATTCCAGCCAAAGCAGAAGAGCCAGATGATAAACAAGTCAATGAATGAACTAAGAAGATTATTTAAAGATGTATTAAGTACATCAAAGATATAAAAAGCATAAAGCCACAGAGAGTGATGAGGACTGAGAGAAAGGTGCTATTGACAAATGGTTCTCATAAATATTACTTCCCTCCCCCTGCAAAGATGCAGCGGCTTCTCCCAGAGAATGTGGGTTATAGTCAGGGCCTGGGAATGTGGGCCCACAATGTCACGTGTAAGCACAGGAGGAGTGGCCAGTGTGCATGGACTAAACTCCCAAACATGTGTGTGTGAAGCAACAACACGTGAAGAGAATTCAGAGGCACTTATGTTTAATTAATATTCAGCAAGCATGGTTCTGGGCTTCCCTGGTGGCTCCGTGATAAAGAATCTGCCTGCCATGCAGGACACGCGAGTTCAATCCCTGGGTCGGGAAGTTCCCCTGGAGAAGAAATGGCAACCCACTCCAGGATTCTTGCAAAAGGGTCAGATGTGACTTAGTGACTAAACAACAAAGCATGGTTTTGGTCTGTGTTTCGGTAATGCTGTTGAAGTTCACAGTGTCAAAGAAGAAACATCAGCCAAGTATAAAGAGCTCCAAAATTAGGAGCATGCCAGTATGTCCACGGGGCACATGGTGGTCATGTAGGGGTAGCTCTGGTCACATTCCAGAGCCCAGTTGCCACTTCCTAGGCTGCCCGTCCTGAGCACAATGAATTCTTTTCTCCTCCATGTTCCCATCAGCTTTTCTTTCCTAACACTCATTTGGTTCTTGGACATTGAATTAGAGTTAGCGTCTGTCTCCTGGGTCTGCCTTAATTATTTGGATACAGCAATTGAGCCTGACAGAAGCTGGTGTATAAATACCCCAGCAGTCTTTCCCCACAGCAAGGAGAATTCTGAGATATATGTTCTGACCAACTGCCAGTCAGCCTGGTGGGAATAAGCCCCAGGCACCCACCATGGTAGCTGGCTTGCTAACATACCCTTTGGTGGTGGTCTTCCCATCCTTGAGTCAGTCTTCACTCTTCTACTTTCATCTTTCATATAATTTTCTAGCACTCAAATCCTCACTTAGGATCTGCTTCTGGAGGAAACTCAACCTAAGACAAAGTTAGGTTAGAAACCTATCCTATAGAAGGCTGCTATGAGCATTCAGAGAGAATAGCTATCACACAGCCAGAGTACACCCAGTAGGCACTTGAGAAGATCAGCCCTCCCTTCCTTGCAGGTGGCTCCCCTGACTCCAGTTCTATCTCCTCCCCACATCATCTTGTCCACTGAGCCCTGAAAAGCCTTCCTGGGCGGCCCCTGACATGCTCCACTATGTCCCCAGCAGCTGATGGGTAATTACAGACTCTAATTATAACTCATCTTCATGATTTGGATAAATTCATTCAGAGCCACCTCTGACAAACCTCCATTGCTCATCTTGTCGTGAATGTGTTCACCACGCTCCACTGTGAAAAAGAGGCAGAAAGAGGTGTGATTGTTAATGAGTGGGCTGTGAAGAGGAAGCTTTTCACAACATAGTCTCATTAAGGAAGATCACCTGGTGCATGGATGACAAAGTGAAGGGTGTGTCAGAACCTCTCAAGGCAAGCTTATTACAAACGCGTAATCCTGGGTCCCTCTGTAGAGACTCTGATACAGAGCATCGAATCTGCATTTTAGCAACTTTCCCAAGGTTTTCTGAAGCAGGAGGAGCCCTCCGCCCCTTCCAGGACACACTTGGAGAAACGTGCTCCTTTTTTCCTTTCTGGGCACTAGTGTCAACTGGCCCAGTGACTGGATCAGAGTTTACTCTGATCCATCCACTCATCCATCATCCATCCAACATCTCTCACTGGACACCTCCCCTGTCTCAGCCACGAAGCTGTGCACTGGGACTACCGTAATATCGGCCAACTGAGAACAGGGTCCATAGCTGCTGCTTTCAACACATAGGGAACCGGCATTAAACACACTCAGTGAAGACTCAAGGACTGCTGGGACCTTCTCAGGGTAAAGAAAGGCATTTGGGAGCCTGCCTCCCTGAGGACTCAATAGTTTTATGTGTCTCTGAGAGGCCACCTGATGCAAAGAGTCAACTCATTGGAAAAGACCCTGATGCTGGGAAAGACTGAGGGCAAGAGAAGGGGGCGACAGAGTGTGAGATGATTGGATGGCATCACCAATGGCATCAGTGGACATGAGTTTCAGCAAACTCTGGGGGATGGTGAAGGACAGGGAAGACTGGCATGCTGCAGCCCACAGGGTTGCAAAGAGTTGGGCACGACTGAGTGACTGAACACAACAATGAGGTTAAAACGTATCAGAGGGTCTTCTACACAAAATCAGCTCATAACCCACTTTCTTTACATCCTTTACCATTCTCTTACAAACAAAAATGGCTCTTCCTTCTCTCTCAACACCCATCAGCTCCCTCCAGCCTCAGAATGACTTTGTCTTCTAGGGCTTTCCATCCTCAGGACCACCTCTGGCTACATAAGGGAAGGAGAATCGAGTTGGAGGGAGGTGATCCAACTTGGATGTATCTGGACACAGGGACATGACTTAACTACTTGGTGCTCAGGAAAAGGTCATCATTTACAGCTCTTTGTGTTGACTTTTTAAAAGTACCTACTACATGCCACAACTCCCAGGGGTGCAGAGGTAACTAAGCCAGGCCTGCTTACGGGATGGAATGAACGTTTATGCAATCCTTTGTGCATTGGCACCCAGTGGTCAGCCAGGAACAGGAGCAGAAATCGAATCAAATGAGTCATTTTTTTTTCCTGCACAGAAGCACAGCACCCGCCTTCCCCTACTCCTGGGGTCTGCCAGGCTTTGCCTGTCACTCATCCAGGTCAAGTAGACCCTGATTCATTTACTGGGAGGAGCACAAGCGCTCATGCGTTCACATGTTCCTGGTGTTTATAAGAGTGGACAGCCAGGAAGCTTTTGCATTTATTTTATAAAGTTAATTGAACATCACCTTAAAAACCCTATGCAGTGGTATGTTCTAAAGAGCGTAATAATATGTCTTGACTCAGAAGAGCTTATCCCACTAATAACATGTAGTTTAATGTTAGGAAGATAATGTGGCTCAATCACACCAATTGATTCAAAGAGACACACAATCAATTTTCTCTGTGAGATGAAAGTGTTAGTCGCTCAGTCATGTCTGACTCTTTGTGGCCCCTTGGACCCACCAGGCTCCTCTGTCCATGGAATTCTCCAGGCAAGAATACTGGAGTGGGTAGCCATTCCCTTCCCCAGCGGATCTTCCTGACCCAGGGATTGAACCCAGGTCTCCTGCATTGTAGGTAGATTCTTTACTCTGAGCCACCAATAAAAGATATTTCACTCTCTGCTTTAAGATTTGACAAACTAAGAGCACAGGACATTCTTTTACTGCTATGGGAAATGGCTGTAATACTATCATACCACACGATGAAACACTAGAGATTCCTACTAAATTCAGAAACAAGAATAAGCGACATTTCAGTGTAGCTTTTTATTTTAGAAATTGTAGCTGACTGGCTACAGTTGAGGAAAGGATGGGCAGAAGGATAGAGGGAAGAAAGACAAACATTAGAAAGCAGGGCACAGGTCATGACTACACGCAAGTATGGTGACTGATGATACAGAAAGTCAAAAGTGTGGGGAAGCGGGTACTTAACACTGATCATGAGAGTATAAATTTGTAAAATTTTCAAGTATAATATTAAACCAATAATCAAAAGCAAAAGTCTTTTTTATACCTTTTAAAATAGACATTTTTCTTCAGGAAAAAAATCTGAGATGCATGGGTAAATTTATGTTCAAAGATGCTCAACATTTATACTATTTATAAAAACACAAAAGTAGGAACAACCCAAATGTCCAACAAAAAGGGACTGAATAAATAAATTATGGTTTCCCCAGGAGATAAATGGAATATAAAGCAGTACTTTAAAATTATATTTTAGGAGAGCAATACTTATTGTGAGAAAGAGGTCATGCTACATCACTAAATGAAAAAGGCATAATATAAACAGTAGACTTTGGATAATCTGATTCTAAATTACAGCGAATAGAAAACAGATTGAGAGACTCCCAGGCAAATGTGAAAACTGATTATCTTGGTTTTGTTTACCCTTTCTTTGTGTTTGTTAGTAAGTAATTAGAAAAGAAAACGTGCTTTTTAAGAAATAAGTACTGTCTGCCATGCTCTATTTCAGAAGGTCACACACACAGTGGGAACCCAAAGACATGGCAACCCATACCCCTGGTCAGTGACAAGCCAACAGCCTTTTCTGCAATATGGCTGACTCAGACCCCATAAATCTGTGAAGAAAAAACAGTATACACAGTCATAAACAGACTGTCTTGTGTGCTGAGCCCTGAAGAAAACCTAGCCGAATGACCAAATCTCTCATAAACAGCCATCACCAAGTGGAAGCTCATGGAGTTATAAGAAATCAGCAGTTCCCACTGAGCTGACCTTGCAATTTGAACCTGGCTGCTGCTGCTGCTGCTAAGTCACTTCAGTCGTGCCCGACTCTGTGCGATCCCACAGACAGCAGCCCAACAGGCTTCCCTGTCCCTGGGATTCTCCAGGCAAGAACACTGGAGTGGGTTGCCATTTCCTTCTCCAATGCATGAAAGTGAAAAGTGAAAGTGAAGTCGCTCAGTCGTGTCCGACTCTGTGCGACCCCACGGACTGCCGCCTACCAGGCTCCTCCGTCCATGGGATTTTCCAGGCAAGAGTACTGGAGTGGGCTGCCATTGCCTTCTCCATTGAACCTGGCTGCTACCACTAAGTCACTTCAGTCGTGTCCGACTCTGTTCAATCCCATAGACGGCAGCCCACCAGGCTCCACTGTCCCTGGGATTTTCCAGGCAAGAGTACTGGAGTGGGGTGCCATTGCCTTCTCCAATGCATGAAAATGAAAAGTGAAAGTGAAGTCACTCAGTCGTGTCCGACCCTCAGCGACCCCATGGACTGCAGCCTTCCAGGCTCTTCCCTCCATGGGATTTTCCAGGCAAGAGTACTGGAGTGGGGTGCCATTGCCTTCTCCATTGAACCTGGCAGGTGAGGACAAATGCCAGAACTTCCTAGAACCCAGCCTGCAGGGTTGGGAACCGTTTGGCCCAGGTGAGAGGATGAGACAGCTGTGATTCACTGCACACTTCACTTCTCAGCCTCCTGGTAAGGAGGGCAGACCAGACAAGAGAATGAAAACCTTTAAAGGGCTGAGTGGGCTAAGAAGTGTGGTCGACCTGTTGTCCAGGCAGACGGCAGTAGAGGGTCTTATCTCAAACACAGAGGAAGGAAGAGACCCAGAGGCCTCCTGACCTGGGCACCCAAATCTGAAAGGAGGGGACGATAGTGTAGGCCTTGGGAGAGATGCAGTCAAGAGTCAGCTGGTCCCATCCCCTTGGACAGACACCACCCAGGCTCAGTAAGGCTGACTCAACTCAGACACAGAGTAGAGACTGAAGGAGTGGACACCTACCTGCTGAAGCTAAAAGAAGATCAGCACTTTCTATGCTTTAAACCAGAAGAACAACCCCATAATCCCTTCCCCCTGGCAACAAGTCCTCCTTGAAGGATGGTTCCCTCCTCACCCCATCCCCTTTCTCTGGACCTCCCTGCTCTGGATGCTGAGACTGGAGGTTAAGTGAAGAAACATGCCAGCTACGTGACTTTGAACAAGTCTAATCACCTCTCTCAGCCTCCATTTTCTCATCTATAAAAGAGGACTACTAATAAGGACCATATAGCACAAGGAACTCTGCTCAATACTCTGTAACGACCTATATGCAAAAAGAATGTAAAAAAGAGTGGATATTTGTATAAGTGATTCACTTTACTGTACAGAAGAAACTAACACAACAGTGTAAATGAAATACACTCCAATAAAAATTTAAAGAAGAAAAAAGAGGACAACAGTGTCCACCTTGCAGGGTTGCTGTGAGGATCAAGTGATATGACTGCTGGTGGCTTATCACAGTACCTGGCACCTAATGTTAGGTTTTATTATTTTAACCTGATGCTGCCTCCTCACAGTATAGTATTTTCATCTGGAGCTCCCCCCACAGCAGACCCTGAGACAAGACTTTGTTTGATTTGGGAGGTGAATGGGGGCAATTCTGGAAGTGGGGAGGAAAGGTTGCTCTAATGAGAGGGTTACATTATAGGGAAATGGGGCTCAGCCTTGCTGAGGACCCTCTGAGATGCTGTGAATGCACCCAGAATTGTCCCACCAAGGGGGGGGCGGTGAGGACGCTGCAGGGGGTATCCACTAATTCCCATCCTTCACTGATGAAGGGTCACTCCTGGGCATTAACTTCCCATATTTCCTGCTGGGTTGAACACACCCCAGAGGCCAGAGGATACACAGGAAAGACACGCAGTATTCAAGATGGGGCTGAGGACACAGGTAGGGCGTTGACAGCACATGTTAAGGTGGGGAAGTGTGTTGGCCAACGCAGTCCCTGAATGTCAATTATGCTGAAATCTGCAAGTCACTTTGGGGCTTAGCCAGTTATAATGGTCTTCCTACTCCATTTATATATTTTGTTCATTTCTTCTAGCCTTCATCCACCCATTCACAAAGCACCTAATGAGTACCTACTGACTGCTGTGCCAGACACACCATGAGAGTTAGAGGAAGGAGGTAGGTTTTGAAAGGCAGAGAAGAGTGGGAAAGTCATTTCACATAGAGGCGCCAGCCCAGCAAAGACTGAGAGGAGAAGCCTCCATGGTACGGAGGAGGGAGCAAGTGGTTTAGTCTGGCTGGACCTGGGACATATCAAAAAATGAGGTGGTGACAAGGAGGGCAAGGGGCTTAAGGCTGTTCTGGAGGATTCTGACTCTTGTGAGAAGAAGCTAATGGGCTGGGGACACGCCAGGCATACACTGAACACTCCATCCATCCAGCTGTCAGAATGAACCTTTGATCTGTAAGCAACAGAGAGCCACCACAGACTCTAAGAAGAGAAAGGTGGGTATTTTAGGAAGATGGGTGGGCTGTGGTGGGCTGAATCACTGTTCACCTTCCATCCCCTGCCTCAAAGGACACCCACATTTTAGTCTCTGGAACCTGTCAATATGTTACCTCATGGGCTTCCCTGGTGTCTCAGATGGTAAAGAATCTGCCTGCAATGCAGGAGACCTGGGTTCAATCCCTGGATTGGGAAGATACCCTGGAGAAGGGAATGGCTATCCACTCCAATATTCTTGCCTGGAAAATCCCATGGACAGAAGAGCCGGGCTACAATCCATGGGGTTGCGAAGAGTAGGACACTACTGAGCAACTAACACTTTACATGGTAAAAGGGACTTCACAGATACGATTAAATTCAGAATCTGGAAATGGGGAAGATTGTCCTGGGTTTTCTAGGTGGACCTAATGTGATCACAAGGGTTCTTATAAGAGGGATACAGGAGGGTCAGAGGTCAGAGAGGCCATGCGATGAGGGAAGCAGAGGATGGAGTGATGTAGCTGCAAGCCAAGGAATGTCATCAGCCTCTAGAAACTGGAAGAGGCAAAGGACAGTGCCCCCTGAAGAATCTCCAGGAGGAACCAGTACTGCTGACACCTTGACTTTGGGCCCATAGACCTGTTTTGGACTGCTGATCTCATAACTGTAAGAGAATACATCTGTGCTGCTTTAAGCCACAAAGTTGGGCTTCCCTGGTGATCCAGTGATTAAGAATCCACCTGCTGATGCAGGGGACACAGGTTCGATCTCTGTTCTGGAAGAGTCCACATGTGCAGGGCAACTAAGCCTGTGTGCCACAACAAGAGAACTACCACAATGAGAAGCCTGTGCAACCAGAGATGAGCCCCCATTCACTGCAACTAGAGAAGGTCCACAGGTAGCAAGAAAGACCCAGTACAGCCAAATTAATTAATTAATTGATTTTTAAAAAGCCATAACGTTTGTCATAATTCATTACAACAGCAGCAAAAAACTGATACAAAGGCTCTGGGGGCAGTGGGGGAGATAGATGAAATTGAGAAGAGAGTGAGAGAGTAAGGGGGCCACAGACAGGTCTTAGAAGATGGTGACCTAAGAAGATGGTAAAACCACAGCAGACACAGGGAGAGTGGGTGACTGGAAAGAAATAAGAAGGACAGGACCCCCAGGGCTTGACAGAGGTGGGAGAGTAGGGGGATGGTGGAGGCAAAGTCAGGCCCAGGTTTTTGGTTTGGGCGAACGAGCAGAAAGTGGTGAAGCGGATGAAGAGAAGGTTGAGGTCTGCCAGGGGGAGACACTCGAGTTCCAGCCCTCTTGCTTCCTTGGGTCAAGGCAGTGCTGACCCTCCCTCTCCATAGAGGCTGCCTCTCTTTACCCTGACCCTCAGCAAGGTCTCCGCATGCCAGGGAGCTAATCCAGAAAACCAACCTAGTCAAATTATGCAAGATACCCTAGTGGGAGACTGCAGGAGTGCCTCTGGATGGTTCCTGGGTGACCAGGGAAGGAGACAGAGAGGATCTGGGTGGGGAGAGCAGGAAGAGAGGCCAGCAGCATCCCTGGATCCAAGCTCTGGAGCTGACCCTGCACAGCAGGTCAGGAGTCCACGCCAGGCCTCTAGCTGGAATCAGCCCACACATGGATTTGCAGACTGGGTCCCCTCAGGGATGGGGAGAGCGGCCCGGAGGGATGTGCACTGAGTCACAGCAAGCTCACAGCCACCACTGCAGGCACGGAGTCTCCCCTCCCATTTGCCTGTCCCCATCCATCTACCTTCAGCCTGTCCAGACACAATGGGGCCAGCGGGCCACTACTTGGCCCTAGTTCTGTCCTAATCAGTTTAAACTGCTCCAGAAAGAGGGAGGGAGCTCTGCTGTGAAGTGCTGATGGCACAAAATTGGAGAGAATAGTAAATAAAAAAGAAACACCCAGGAGAGGAGGTAAAACAGAGATGCCAGCATTTATGCAACTAGGCCAGAGCTCTGTGAATCCCCCTCCCAGAGGATGGGTGGGAGGGGGCTGGGAAGACAGACAGCGTGGGAGATGCAAATGCCTTCTCCGTGCAGGAGATCCTCAGAAGGCTGTATTCTGGACATCTCTTAAGGCTGTGATGGATGGTCCGACCCAAGAGGGCAAAGGGGGCTTCCTCTCTCCAGAACAGGAGGACTCGAAAGGTTACAACTTTCTGGAAGACAAAGTGGGTGGGAAGGTCAACATGGGAGCATCACCTGGGATCTGGCCCTGTGCTAGAGCAGAGGATGCAGACTGGATGGAGCTGGACAGATGCCCTCAAGATGCTCACAGGCCGCTGGGGGCACAAACAGGGAAATAAACGAGTGCAGTGAAGTCCTGGGGGGAGGCGGTCTGATAAAAATCTAATAGACAGCATATGATGGACAGAAGAGCCAGCCTGGAAAGAGGGGTCTATTCCACCTGGGTGATTCAGAGAGTTTTTAAAGAAGATTCTTTTTAATTGAGATGAAATGCACACAACACAAAATGAACCATTTTAAAGTGAATGATTCAATGGCATTTAGTAACATTCATAATATTGCACAACCACAACGTTTACGAGGCTCTCAAACATCTCCGTCACCCCCGAAGGAAACCCTATACCCATTAAGGAGATCCCGTTCCCCTTATCCCCATCCCCAGCCTGGGCAGCCACCCATCTGCTTTCTGTCCCTACGGAATTTTTTTTTTTTATAACCTTTTCTGGTTTATGTAAATGGAATTAAACAATTGATGACCTTTTGTGTCTGGCTTTTCCCACCGCAGCATAATGTTTTCAAGGTTTATCCATGTTGTAAAATATATCAATACTTGACTCCTTTCCGTGGCTGAAAAATAGAGGAGGTGATTCTGATTCTTGAGCTGATCTTGAAAGATGAGTAGCTGTAAGCACGTCAGGGAGACCAAGGGGGAACAGCATTCATGGTGGGGGAGGGGATATCCACAAAATCACAGAGGCATGAAACAACATTTTAGAAGGTATGCAGGGCCTAGCAGGCTAAGGGGCTTTCTGCTGGGGCGATGGGGGCCTTGGAAGGCAACCAGGCTGTGACATGCCCAGGCTTGCATTTTAGAAAAGAAGTCTCGGCTGCAGCATGGACCACAGAGGCGGATAGGCTAGTTGGGCGGCTCCCGGGAGGTGATGGGGCCAGGGCTAAGGCAGGAGCTGTGGGGGCACAAAGGAGGGACCAGTTGCAGGTGTGTTAAACCTAGCGGACTTGGCCCACGCACTTTGGACATGGGATGCAGGAGTCTCAGATGAGTTCTAGGAGGAGACATCCTGAGGGTGTAAATGAGAGGAGCTGAGGCAATCTGCTGTGAGCGAGTTGGGTTTCAGGGTTCTGTGGGTCGTCCAGGTGGACCCTTCTAGCAGCAATTGGTGGCACCTAGGTCTGAGTCAGGAGAGGAGGAAGGCTGAAGAGAAAGGTTCATGAATCTCTCACTCTATTGATTCCTTATTGAAGCCTGCATTTTAGAATAGACATGATTCCCATTCTATAGATGGGTAAAAGGAGACTCAGAGAGATTAAGCCACATACCCAAAGCCACAGAGCTAATAAGTGGGGGTTGGATTTTTTTTTTTTAATAGCAGAGGTGGGGTGTGAACCCCTATTTGGCTGATCATAAAACCTCTGAGAATCGCATGGACAGAAGAGCCTGGCAGGCTACAGTCTATGTGGTCACAGAGTTGGACACAACTGAGTGAAAAATGCTTTCACTTTTACATTCTTTTCAAAACCTCTGAACTTTCCATTAAGCCCAGCTGCCTTTTAATCCTTTTCCTACAGCCCCTACTCCTTTCCCCAAGCTCTAAATCCACTCAGCACATCCATGGGAGATGGAATATCGGCCTGACCATACCACAGAGCAGCAATTCTGCCATCTTGATACTACTTGATGTTCATCAAGTGCAGTGGGTAGGAACTGGAAAAGGGAAAGACAAGGAGAAAGACAGTGCTTTTCCAGTAAACACTTAAAATTCCCAAGGATGCACTGGAGATACTGCTGAATCTGAATTAGACCCCAGTGTCTGAAGACAAAGCAGCCTCAGATAAGGTAACCAGGGAGACGCCCCCAGGCTGAGAGGCAGAACCGTTGTGTTTTTTCTACACCATTTAAGTGCCCACTCTGGCCTCTCAAAGTAATGGTATTAGCTGATTCCCTCCCCCTGTCACGTGGCTCAGCTTATGATGCCATGGTGGGGAGGAAGATGCAAGTTAACAATTTCATGGGCAAATCTGGGGCTTTGGGGAGCTTCTTAACTGACACGAATAAAGCAGCCCTAGAGGCAAACAAAACCTAGGCAAGAACAAAACTATCCAAAGAAGACAATGCAGGGATGTGATCAGGTATCATTCAAAGCAAGAAAGGTAATGGAGGAACCATTATTTTAATGAAGCAAGAACAGCATCTTCTTGGAGTGTTTCTTTAAACGAGCCCAGCTTGTATTCTCAAGGCCAAACAGCCCAGGCCGCCTAGGGCCAGGCTTGGAATTGTTATCTGGTTGTCACTGAACTTGCATTTGAATAATTCAAATTTACTCAGCCATCTTTTTTTAAAAAAGAAAGAAACCGAAAACCTGATGTCCAGGAGTCATTAGGCATCACAGGCTACAAAATCTGGACCTCTGTGCCACGGTCCCCACCACTGTCTGAGTCAGTTCCTCTCCTGCGCCACCGCCCCCACCACATCCCACCTCATTGCTGATATGATTCTCCACTCTGCCTACACAATACAGGGCTCTATCCCTTCTGAATGCACGAAATACTGGGCTTCTTTCTGCTCTCACTGGGCTCATCAGGTGGCTAGAGAACATGTGACTGTCAGCTTTTCAGGCTCAAGCTCCTTTTCTTGGCATGGAGCTAACCTGCTCTGCAGCTGGATCATGTATGGGGAAGCTCTTTGAAAACTGGTATCCAGCATATTGTAGTTCTCATTGCTACAACTACTTTTTTGTGTCTCCAGGAAAGCATATTGTGTGACACAAGAAAAACAAGAGGGCAGAATTCTCATTTATTTAAAAAAAAATCTTATTATGCCCGGGTAGTGTAAATCGGTTATTTTTCCCTACACGGCATCCATTTTTCCTTCTTCTATTGATGCACAATTATTTTCTGTGGGGAAGGGGAAGTAGTCTTTCTGCCACCACCCCTGATTCTAGGTTGAGAACATGACACAGGGCACCAATCGATATATTTCATTTCCTTGGACAGAGTGATGCACAGATGACTTATGGTGAGTGAACTGTCAATTTTATTGAAACCAATAAGCCCTGCTTACTCTTATTCCCTTGCCTGACTTTATTCTGTAGCACTTTCTACTACCCAATGTCATGTTTTTCCACTTGTATACTGCTTGTCTTCTCCATTGGAATGGAGGTACCATTTAGGCAGGGACTTAGTCTGTCCTATGCACCGCTGTAGCCTGGGGCCCAGAACAATGCCTGGCACATTGCAAGCACTCAATAAATCTTTGTCAGGAGCCTGAGTAAGTGCTAAACGTGTGCCGAATAACCTTGGGTGATTAACAGCCTCTCTGGTCCATCAATTTTCCGTATGTGAAGGAAGAGATCAGATGAGATCTACGGCTTTCAAAGTATAGTTCACTTTTAGACTCAGGAGGGTGGGGGGCACTCTCGGGCCACTTCCGGCTTTGATGGAGCAGCTCAATTTTTATTTTTACATATATTGTTCCGCGGAAGAAATGAAAGTGTGCCGCTGTTACAAGGGGGCTGGGATGGTCTTTCAGATGATTTCAGTGCTAGGCCTGCAAGCCCACGGTTCCCATTTCTCTAAGTCATTTCAGCACTTTTTACATTTTCTCTGAGCAGTAGAGCTTTGCAGGCTTTTTCTCTTTGCCTTAAATTCTGAGAAAGTTTAAGCAGATTCTCTTTATTAAAGAAGCACAGAGGGGTTACTGGCTTCAGGTGCCGATATATTATCTGATGGCTACTTGCCAACCAACCCCTTCTGCTATGGAAGGTCCCAGTAGAGGAGTCCTCGTGCTTCAGGTGTTTAAGGGAAATCCCTTCCCTCACTTGGGGACAAATCTCTCCTTTTTCTTTTACCGCATGCAATTTAGAGAAATTGGCAAACTTCTCTAAAACTACAGAGATGTTAGGTTTAAATAGGAAAGGCAAATCGATCTGTGGATGAGGCTAATTAAAAAGCCTCTCAGTAGGACTGTGCTTCTTGCCTATTCTTGCACCTTCTCTCGGAGGCAACATTCTCCTCCACAGACTCAGCACATTAAGAGATGCACATGAAAAAAAAAAAAATCTCAGAGTGAACTTCAGGCAATAACCCTTCAGTGGCCTTCTCCCAGGAAAGGGGCTCTGAGACCTCACTCCTCTTTTATAATAGCTTAAAAAGTTGGCAGAGAAGACAAGCCCAATTGGGAACCAAGGCTTATGTAATTTGAACAGTATTGATTCAGGCAGCTCTCTTGGAGAATACCTACATTTGGGGGCAGGAAGAGAAAGGAGGAGATAGAAGAGAAAAGGATGCCAGGGAATGACCTCTATTTACTTCCTGTTAATCCCCAGGCAATTCTTTTCATCTCTGAGGATGAAGAAGCTTCTGAAGGAGAGAGGAGAGGGATTTGCCTGAGTCCCACAGCAGAGACAGGGGTGGGGCTGTGATTTTGAGGACAAAGGTCAGGGTTCTCTCTCCATCACCCTGCA
>NW_011494899.1:2332514-2339676 GCF_000754665.1 Bison bison bison
CCCCACCCCGCCCCACCCTAGGGAAACCTAAGAACAGGTCAGGGACATCAAAGATGTGGAAGGCTTAGGGGTGGTGTGGTCAACTATCAAGTGTGATAGAAAGATCAAGAAGGACATCACTGAAAACCCAAAACTGGATTAGCAAACTGGGGTACCAGAGAGAGCAGTGAAGTCATGGGGATCCTGATCTTGGATTTCATCTCTGTGTGGGGAAAATGGTTCAGGGCCATCATTCCTGACACAAATCTGGCCTCAACATTCCCTGCTGAAAACCCTTCACTGGTACCCTACAGCCAACATCCTGACTTAGCTAACAAGGGCTTCTGTGACTCCCCAACCCTCACTTCCCTTTTCCCTCCTCAAGCACTGCACACTCTTAATACCACTCAGCTGGACTCGCTCAGCTGCCAATGCTGCATCTTGTCTTTGCTCATACTGTTGATTCTGCCCCAAGACGATGGTCTGAGGGTTCTGCCTTCAATAAGCTCACATTCTGCCAAGGGAGCAAGACCATATACAAAGAACCATAATAGAAGGCAAGTATGTCCTCTAACAGAATGATATCCAAATGCCATGGATTGAAAAAAAGATGAAGAGTAATTCTGTCGAGGAAACAGGAGATGCTATAGTCAGGAGGGAACATCTGAAATGCCCCTAAGGGCTATTTCAACAGACAGAATAGGTGCATGGGGTAGTATAGCAATGCCCCCCAAGGATGCCCATGCCCTAAGTCCTGAAACTTGGGACTGTGTTCCCTTACAGGGCAAAAGGGACTTTGCAGATGTGATTAAATTAAGGATCCTGAGATACGGAGATCATCCTCTGAGCAAATTCAATGCAATCCATAAGAGGAAGGCAGAAGAGTCAGAGTCAGAGAAAGAGACATGATGATAGAAGCAGAGGTTACAGAGCTGTCACGTGAGAAAGACTAGATGGGCCCTTGCGGCTTTGAAGATGGAGGAAGGGACCATCAGCCAAGGAGTGCAGGAGCCTCGGAAACCTGCAAAAGGCAAAAGACAGAGTGTCCCCAAGAGTCTCCAAAAGGAGCACAGCCTAGATGGTGCCTTTATGTTAGCCCAGTAAGACCCACCTGGGATGTCTGAGCCCCAGAACTGTAAGATCATACATACAGTGTGTTATTTTAAGCCTCGGAGTCCATGGTGATATGTTACAGAAGCAACAGGAAACTAGTGCAGTAGGGAAGGGCATTCCCAGGCAGAGGACCAGCACGTACAGAGGCACAGGGAGCTAAAAGGCACAGCTGGGTTTGGAAAACCAAGAGGAAGGGGGACTTCCCTGGTGGTCCAGTGGTTAACAATCCACCTTCCAATGCAGGGGACACGGGTTTGATCCCTGGTTGGGAATTAAGATCCCACATGCCCCAGGGCAACTAAGCCTATGTGCCACAACTACTGAGACTATAAGCCACAGCTAGAGAGAAGTCTGTGTGCCAAAACAAAACATCTTGCATGCCACAACGAAGATCCTGTGTGCCACAACTGAGACCCAGTGCAGCCATAAATAAATAAATAGGTATTTAAAAAAAGAAAACCAAGAGGGGTCTTGGCCTTAGGGTACATGCAGAGATTGGCTGGAGGTGACACTGAAAAGTATTTGAAGCTGGGGATTCTGGACCTTTGATGCCATGTCTGCAACTTGGGAAAATCTCTGTGGGCACTAGGGAATGCCAGGAGATGTTTAAGCCTGATAAGGTGGGGAAGTGAGCTGATCAGGTCAGTACTCGGGAAAGAACTCTAATAACAGTAGTGAAAATGGTGTGAAGGAAAAAATGAGGAGAAAGGAGGTAAAGCACAAGGAACCCCAAGATCCATAACTTGGGGCTCATGGCCCATAACAAGGAGAACTCTTCCTGACAAGCTCTGGAGGCCAACTTGCAGCCCTGCAGTGTGTTCCCACTCCAGTCCCCATCCTCCCAGTCATGGGAGGGCAGAGAGGGTTTATCTGAAGGGCCAGCTCCAGGACCGCCTGGAGGGTTGTGTTCACATCCAGCCTCCGTGGGAAGAAGTTCTGTGATGGATTCGTCATGACTGCTCCGGGCCTGCTAGTGGGGATAGTGCATGGGTGGAGTTGCCCTGAGGGGGCCACTGAAGGAGTGTGGTAGTTCCCTTAGTAGTGGAGTGGTAGCAGGTATTGGGAGTGGAGATGGTGAGGGGGTGTTGAAACAGGGGGGTGATGGGAGGGCATTGAGAAAGAAAGCAGAGAGAGGAAACGGTAAGGGTGAGGCATTTGGAGGGTGCCAGTCTAGCTCGGGCTGGGAAGTGACTCCTCCTCAGGGCCCTAATACACATTCAATAAAGTCCATAGAAACTGGAGTGAGGGGAGTGCTTGTGAGAGGGGAAGTGGGGTGAATTCTGCGTTCTGATACCAAGGGAGGTACTTGAAAATAAGGAAGCCAGTGTGGACAATTGAAAAAAAAAAAATCATCGGGAAGGCAATGGACTCTCACAGGGGGTAGGACTGAGGCCAGGGAGCCCTGAGTGACATCTGGTGACACAAATTGGGACTCTGAAAAGCTTTTAAAGCAGCTTTATGTTTTTGTTTTGAAAAGCAGGAGAACTACCTGCTCTGAATCAGCCCCATTGAACTCTAGCTGAGTATCTGGGCTTTAGAAGTTCAGAATCTTGCCCAATGTCATACAAGGAAATTGCCAAGCGGAGATGAACACTTCTGCCAGCTCTCCATCAGGCTAACTCTCCTTCTTCTCTGTCCAGTTTTAGGAGATAACATGCCCCTCCTGTTCTTGGAGTGTTCCCAGCCCTGTCATCTGTGCCATACCCACCATGTGGTGGATGAGAAATGTCCTTATCAATGCCAAACACAGCAAAGTCCCTGGGGAACAGGGTGAGTGGGAGGGGTGGGGGGACAGGATGCAGGGCTGGAGCAATTTCTGTAAGTCAGGTGCTGGTTTTCTCTGTCCTGGCAATCCTCTGGAAGGTATCCTAGGATAAGTTGAGGACTTTTCTCGAACTGCCCCTTACAAGTGGGTCATTCCACACACATATAGGAAAACTGGGTTTTGCAAAGTTCCTGGGCACTCACATAGTTAGGAATGCACATAGAAATTATACACAGGTTTTCCAGGTTGTATCAGAAAGGGTATCAGGGGACACCGTGTGAGCCCAGCATACAACGGACACTCCATAAGTAAGAGCAATTGCTATCAATGGAGTATGAGCTCTGAATGGGCACTGAAAAAGCTTTCCATATCTTATCACTACTAGGTATAGAGCAAGGGCACCTCCATTTCACAGCTATAGTTATTGAGGCTCAGGAAGGTCGAATAACCTGTCTAAGGTTGTACGTGAAGTGAATGGTGGGACCTATGAATGTGATCTTTTTTTTGAAAAAGAGTCATTGCAGAGGTAATGAAGTTAAGGATCTTGAGATGAGATCCTTGAGATGAGATCCTGGACTTTCTGCATGCGTGCTAAATTGCTTCAGTCATGCCTGACTCTTTGTGACCCTATGGACCATAGCCCACCAGGCTCCTCTGTCCATGAGGTTCTCCAGGCAAGAATATTGGAGTGGGTTGCCATGCCCCCCTCCAGGGGATCTTCCTGACCCAAGGACTGGACTTGGTCTCTTATGTCTTCTGCATTGGCAGGCAGGTTCTTTACCACCAGTGCCACTTGGGAAGCCCCTAGACTTTCTGGGAGGTGCAAAATGCAATGACAAGGGTCCTTTTAAGAGACAGAAGATAAGAAGAGGAAGGGATTGCAGAGATGTGGCTACAAGCCAAGAACACTTGGAGCTGCCTGAAGCTGGAGGAGGCAGGGAAGGATTCTCCCCCAGAGCCTTCAGGGGGAGTTCGGCGCTGCAACGACACCTTAATCTTGGATGTCTAGACTCCAGAACTGGGAGAATATATCTCTATTGTTTTAAGGCACCAAGATTGCGGTAATTGGTCACAGCAGCCCTAGGATACTTATGCAGATCACAAAACTAGTGGGTGGAAGGAGTGGACCTGTTCAACCTCAATTACTGTGCTCTTTACTGTGAATAAACGCCATACTTGAATGAATGAAGGAAGGAAGGAAGGAATAAAGAAAACCCATTACAGCAGAGGACCAATATTATTTCCATGACAGGATGGAGCGGAGGGAGACTCAGGCCAAAATAAAAGAAAAAAATTCAATTGCATCATTTCTTTGCTTTCAGGTGTCACATTTGACACTCTTAATGCTGCCTGTTCATTTATCATTATGAAAGAAGAGAACAGCAGGCTTTGCATGAAGATACCACGGAGTGAAACAAGATGAACACTGGCCTGGGCCAGGCAATAAACTGCTTTTCAGCTCAAATGTGACCAGGTCATCCCTGGAAGGAGAGAAAGAGGCCATGCAGAGAAGTGACAGGTTTCCCATCACAAAGAATCATTCATTCTTCCATCAGGAGCTCATCCTTTTTTTCACTGTCTCCTTCTTCAGGCCTAAGGGATGGATGGGGAGGCTCCGGGTTACAGAAAGGGCCAGTCAACTGGATTTCCAGAAGCTGGTACATGTTCTCAAGCTGCAGGTGTTCAAGAAAAGGAAGGAATGACGTTTTGAGGGCTCAGATCTTGGCATCATGTTTCAAAACTGCACAAGAGGGACTTCCCTGAAAGTCCAATGGTTAAGAATCCATGCCTCCATTGCAGGGTGCCTGGACTTGATCCCCGGTTGGGAAATTAAAATTCCACATGCTGTGTGGCCAAAACAAAACCACAAAACTGCACAAGAAACAGAAGGGAAGATGGAGGGATTTTCTTCTCACTGCGTCAAATACATGGACCCCGGCGCCCCTCCTCGCATTCTGGGCTTCACAGGACACACAGGTCAGACATTTCTTCAAGCTGCATTTACCTACTGTTTCTGACCACAATCTTTTCCGATTTGCAGCTGGGCCTGCCTGAATTCTTTCAGACTCTGGAATTTTTTCCAAACTCCCATTACTGGCTGGCTGTGAAACAGAGCATAACATGCCAATCATTCTTTTTTTTCCCCTCTGTCTCTCTCACATTCCACAGTCATCTGACATCATAACAGATTTCAGACTCACACTGTCAGAATCTGGGCTCAGATACTTCTCAGCCAGCCTCTGAAGGACAAGAGACCGCTTGGCGCGATGCAAAGAACCTTGGACTTGGGGTCACACAGGCTGGAGTTCAAACCCTAATTCCAGCACTTACTGATGGCAGAGCCTATACCAGTGTTCCAACCTCTGAGTCTCAGTTGTGTGTTTACTCAGCAGTTACTGAGCTCTCACCCAGTGGCCAGCTCCTCTCTGCTGAAGGAGGCAGGTCAGAAACAAACATAAGAAAACTACCAGATGGTTATAAGCGTTACTCTGAGAATTAAAACGGGCAGGAGCAGGGAGAGTGGCTGGATTGCAGCTTTAGATGGCTATGAAGGGCCTCTAGGAGGGGGTGACATTGGAAATAAGATCCGAGGGACAAGAAGCAGCCAGTTACACAAAAAGGAAGGAAGGAAGAATTCCAAGAAAGGGAAATAGCCAGTGCAGAGGCCTGAAGGCTGTGTCACGCTTGGAAATTCAGATAGAAGCTGTGCGCTTGGGGTACAGGGGGCAAGAGTAAAAGGGTTAAAGATGATGCTGAAAAAAGGAAGGGACCAGATCACATGGGGGCTTCAAACTGGGGTGCACGCTCTGATATCCAAGGTGCAGGAAAAAATGAGAACATCTAACTACGCTGATTTGTGAGTCTAAAGTTCTAAGAGGGAAATTAAACTCAACGAGTTTCACTATGTATCAGCAGCACATGTATTTAATTTCTAAAGAATAGGCATATAATGAAGGTGTATGCTCAAATTTTTTGGGTGGGCGTATGTAAAACCAGTTTTGGACATCACTAATGGAGGGCTCTGTAAAAGAGAGTGGGATGGTGAGCCTTTCAAGAGTTTTAAAGGAGAATGAGAACAGCTGGTGGATATTTTAAAAGCATCATTCTTTATAGAATGGAGCAAATTTCCTGGTCCATATGACCAACCCAGTGTGTTTGGGTCCCCCAGGTAACACTAGACTTATTGCTTACAGAAAAGCTAGTCTGGATAGCCTAACAGGTATTAGAACTATTACCAGTTACCAAATTATGCCCATTACACAAAAACAGTCTAACAAAAAACATTCACGCTCATTTGAGCTTAAAAATTCCATTGACCTCTAAAGTTTCACGTGACCTACCATCACCTCCTCTTACCAACACAAATTCTCTCCATACCGAAAATGGTCCTTCTTTTCCCAGTCATGCCTTTTTTTCTCTATTATGTTCCTGATCACCAGATCAGAAAATCATCCGTTTATTTTTCTTTTTGGAGATCCACAATGCACATTGGGTATTAAAGGCCCTGAGAAGTTCTGCAGTTATAAAAACCTCCACTTAACTTTGTCTAGCCTAGTGGCTAGGGAACCTTATAAAACCTTCATGCCTGAGTCCTGCCTCTAAAGAGGGACTCAAGGGTTCAGCCTGAACAGAAGCAGATGTCAGAGGTTTTCCGGGTGGTTCCAATGTGCAGCCACAGTTGGGAATAACTCTTCTAACTTAACCGTTTCCAGACTTAACTTGCTTGGAAGTGTTTGTTTGTTTTATATATACCTATTCATCTCCCCGTGGAACTGAGCTGGTGTTCTGTGGAACACATTTCGGGAAGAGCTGGACTAAGGCAGCAGTTTCCAAGTTTGACTGCATGTTAGAATCACCAGGGTGATCTCCCTGGTGGTGCAGTGGTTAAGAATCCACCTTCCAATGCAGGAGACCCAGGTTCAATCCCTGGTCGGGGAACTAAGATCCCACATGCCACAGGGCAACTAAGCCCATGCACCACAACTAGAGAGAAGCCCGTGTGCCACCATGAAGAACCTGTGCACCCCACTGGAGACACAGCACAGCCAGAAATAAATTTATAGGTCCCCTGTGTGAGTCTAATGATCTCATGACTTTGAGGGCCATGCATCTAGGTAATTCAGGCACCAGAGGGGAGGGTGGAAGATGGAGGCCACCACGTGAGGGTGAAGTCCCTTAATTCAGAGCTTCTCCAAAACAGGGGCTTCTGACCTTCCTTCCACCTCGACCCCATGCTGCTACCCCCAGCAAGAGCACCCTAACTGAGTGGGGGACCAGGCTGCAAGTTTGACCATACAGTCAGGG
>NW_011494899.1:2339776-2410734 GCF_000754665.1 Bison bison bison
TACAGTCAGGGTAGGGTCTTCATTATCCATGTATCACCCTGGAGTCCTTCATCAACTGGGGCCCCGGTTTTTTCATTTGAAAAATAACAAAAGGATCTCTGAGGTCCTGTGCAGATCTCCTACATTTCCGAGTTCCTCTGTTAATGCATTTTCATGAAGGCACCACTCTTCGGAAGATGCCAAGCACAAGCGGCTCCCCTTTACGGTCTCTTACAACCTTGAGAGACTGATGCGTCCTGCTTGGATGAGTAATATCCAACAGGAAGTGTGTGGGCTCAGGCATGTGAACCAGGTTCTGACCATGAGCTGTGTGTAACCACGAGTTACTTGGAGCAGGTAACTTGAACTTGCCAAACCTCAGCTTCTGCATCTACAAAATGGAGACAGGTGTATTATGCACACCACACGGGCTGTTGCCAGAAAATAAGGAGGGGTTATATACACAGTGTTATTAGCAGGGAGCCTGGCAAACATTAAGAGCTTAATAAATGTCTGCTGGAGATGATGGCAATGAAGTAGAGGAATAGAGGGTTGCCCTCTAAACACATTTGACAGTGGTCATAAGGCCCACAATTTCCAAACAACACTGAAGCTGCTGTCTCTCCCAGTGAGTCAGGGTTTGCTGGGGCCCTGGCATCCTTGACTCAGGAACAAATGCTCCCAACACCAAGTGAGTCACTGCTCTGTGGCTCCCAGGGCTTCAGGCCATGCTAGGACTCTCTCATTCTCAGCTGCCAGAATCACCAGTTTAACACGGCTGGTTGGAGCTCAGGTCATAAACTACGTCATCCACTTGTCAGTCAGTTAAAATGCACCCCACTGGGCACCACTGGTCATTCCTGCAGGGCCAAGGGTCTAGGTGAAGGGGAGCCATGGGCATAAATCCGTCAGCATCCTGGAGCTGAAAGACCATGGTATCAGAGGTGGTGGCCCAGCAGCTGAAAATCTGCCTGCGGATGGGAAAACTGAGGACCAGAGGGGTAACAAGACTCACCAAGACATCAGAGCTTGCCTTCTGGAAGTTCTGAGGGAAAGTGAAAGGGGATGCCAATGTGTGTTGAGTGCCTACTGAGTGAATATTCCAGTCACTCAGGCAATATTTAAGAACAGCCAGGCACTTACTTCCCAGGGCTTCCCACATGGCGGTAGTGGTAAAGAACCTGCCTGCCAATGCAGGAGACGTACGGTACATGAGTTCAATTCCTGGGTCAGGAAGATCCCCTCGAGAAGGGCATGGCAACCCACTCCAGTGTTCTTGCCTGGAGAATCCCATGGGCATAAAAACCTGGTGGGCTATAGTCCATGGGGTCACAAAGAGCTGGATACGACTGAAGTGACTTAGCACAGCATGGGCACATACTAGGGTTACAAGAGAGTCAGACATGACTTAGCAACTAAACAACAAGGCATGTAGTAGGTGCCTTACATACATGGCATTCGATGCAATTATCTACCCACTAGGTAGGTATTGATGTCTACACAGAGGGAAAAACTAATACTAAGGCAGGGAAAGGACTGGAGTGACTGGTTTCAATGCCAGCCCTGCCACTTAGAAGCTGTGAGACCTTGGGGAAGTTATTTAACCTTCCATTGGCCTCATCTGCAAAATGGAAATTAGATTAAAATAAAATATAATACAATGAGTAGAACACTTAGAGCAATGTCTGACACTAAGTGCTCAGTAAGTGTTAGCTATTCCCAAGTCCCCTAAATCCAGCCCAGCATCTCCATCCATCTTTCTAGAGGTGCTCTCCTCACTAACAGAGTTCCCCAACTCTATTGCATGTTTAAACCATTTCCTGACAATCTTTAAATGTGCAAATTAGAAATGTCAACATGTGCCTCCAACGAGCTAGATAAGGGTGGGACAGCAGACCGCAGGACTCTGGGTTTTTAATAAAAGAAAAATAACCAACAATATCAATTTTTCAAAAGCACCTGCTGTACAATTTCCAAATTACCACTCTTTGCATTTCTTTCCTTTGTGCACATTGCAGTTAAATTACCTTTCTCAGAAAATCTCGGCCACACAGAGCACGCCTGTCTTCTCACAAAGCTGCATGCATTTCTAGCATCCGCTTGGGGTTTTATTGTGGAGAGTACAATACACAGCAAGAGACAGTTTATCATATTTGGTCGGCTGGCCCCTCATTTTTCCAGCTGATAGTTTTATTTATTTCATGGTAAAGACAGGTTTATGGAGAGGGGGGTCAGGAGAGAGGCATTCCAGGGCTTTGCACTCCAGCCTTCTGCACCCTCCTCCACCTCTGGCACAACATTCCTGGGAAGAAAAATCCCAGGCTACAATCCCAGGCAATCTGGGTATAAGATGGGAGCAACCTTCTGTAGCAATGATCCAGTGAGTGTTTCAGGGCTAGTGTCCCCATGCAGAATTGAAAATATAAAGGACGCCTCAGATCACTAACTCTCACTGGCAGTTCTTACACTAGTCCTGTCCTGTGGCTTCTTGGGAGGCACAGCAGGGCCCATTAATGTCCTGAGATCCTTCATTCCTGCTGCTGCTCACACCCACTACTTGCCATATGACTACAGTTCCTTCCACTAAAGGATGGGAATCTATTTCTCCAGGCAAGAATACTGGAGTGCGTTGCCATGCCCTCCTCCAGGGATCTTCCTGACCACAGATGGAACACGCATCTCTTGGTCTCCTTCATTGGCAAGCGGGTTCTTTACCACTAGTGCCACCTGGGAAGCCTACATAGATATATATATCTCATATCTTTGCCATGTGACTGCAGTTCCTTCCACCAAAGGATGGGAATCTATTTCTCTAACTCTTGACATTGATTTTGACCCTGTGGTTGCTTTTACCTACAGAATGAGGTGGGAGGGACAGTAATTGCCCCAGCCCGAGCCTTCGGAGGCCTTGCGTGTTTGCCCTCTGGCATCTCTGCATCGCAGTGAAAAGCATATGTATTCCATGGGTAGCTCCTACTCTCTGAGACCAGCCCCAAGATAGACTGACCACACGTGGAGCAGACCTGAGCCCAAACTTCAGTGAAAAGACATGTCCGGCTAGATCTGTGCCTCAAAGCACAGCAACCCAGTCTAGCCTAGAATATTTCAGCTGCCTTATCTCACCCACAGACATGGAAGCAATTATAAATAGTTGTTATAAGCCATCCAGTTTCAGAGTGATTGGTTATGCAGTGGTAATGAATCAATACAGGAGAGGAGGAGGAGCTACCACTCTGTGCTAAGCCAAATGTTTTATGTACATGGTCACATCTAAGCCCTCCACGGTGATCAGGGAGCTATTTTACACCCATTTTACAGATGAAATTGAGATTCAAAGAGTAACTTGCCCAAGGTCATACAGGGCAAGCGATGTTCTAAATGTTTTATGTGTATTAACTCCTTGAATCCTCCAGACAGTCCTAGAATGTGAGCATTGTTATTTTAAAGATGAGGAAACAGGAATGTAAAGGTCAGGTGACTTGCCCATGGTAAAGCAGCCAGGGAGGGGCAGAACTAAGACTCAAAGCCCAGGCCCATCCAACTCCAGAGCCCATGCTCAGGGGGAATAATGGAGTGAGGGCCTAGTCTGGAGGAGGGTGGCTCAGAATCCCCAGAGGAATACAGTAGGGCCTTCTACTGATAGAGCAGTGAATCTCAACTGGAAATGGGGATGGTAGAAATCAGAAAGTCACCTACAGTTTCCCCAAAGCAAAACCTGGAGATTTCTGCTTATATTTTACTCGCTTACTTGCTGGGGTCTGTTATCCCCCATGAGACTGGAAGCTCCATAAGGACAGGGGTTTCTGTCTGTATTGGTCACAAACACATCTCCAGTACCTAGAACAGGATCTGCCACACCCCACTAAGGCCTGCGACGCCTGCTCACTAAGCAGCGCTGAACGAGTGCTTGGTGAATAGAGACCGTGGCTGCATGAGACCACCTGGGCATGATTTAAGTCTGGGCTTAATGGCAATTAGGCTATGAGACCTGGGATGGTGGGACTAACTCTTCAAGTGGTAAAAACCAGGGCGTCTTTAAGGAGCAGCCTGAGAGTAGCTAGCTCCAATGGTGTAGTGCTGCTGGTGCCAGGCATTATCTAGGTATCCTGTGTGTATGAGCACTTAATCCTCACAACAATCTCTGGGACAGGTACTGTCATAACCACATCGCTAGCCCATTTTACAGGTGAGGAGACTGATACCCAGAGAGGCAAAGTAACTTGTCTTCCAACTAAGTGGCAAAACCAGAATTAGAAACCAGGAGTATGTATGATTCCACTCCACTTAACCACTACACTGTGCTGCCCCTCAAACAAACCAGAGTGCAGAAAGAAGAGCATTTCCCAGGTCATCTGGACCATGCCCTCATTTACCGCTGGAGAAACTGAGGACTAAGAGTGGGAGCATCCTGCCCAAGACAGGGTGCTGGTCAGAAGCAGGGCAGGGATTGGCACTGGGTTTCTAGCGGCCCAGCTCAACCCCCTTTCATGGACCTGTGGACGATGGGCCCCAGAAGGGCAGTGAAACAGAGAAGCCGGCTCCCCCAACTCCAGGCAGGGAGAACTTCCTTGGCCAGTGTCCATGCCAGGCCTGTGTCTATTTATAGCACAGCCCCCCAGGGACTGGCCTCCCCTTCCAGCACAAGCTGGAGGGTCAAACAACCGCTGTGGCTCCAGCCCAGACTCGTGGATCTCTGTATCTGCTGTTTTGCCAGGCAGGACAACCCTGGGCACCCATCCCAGCACTGACCACTCGCCTGTCCCCACTGCTCAGAAGGTGGTTGCCTTTAAGACAGGATGAGGCAGGGATTTTCCTGACAGACCACTGGTTAGGATGTCACCTTCCGGTGTTGAGGGTGTAGGTTAAGTCTCTGGTTGGGGAGCTAAGATCCACATGCCTTGGGACCAAAAAAACCAAAACATAAAATCTAAAGCAATACTGTAACAAATTCAATAAAGACTTTTAGAAAAATGGCCCACATCCAAGCAAAAGTCTTTTTAAAAAAGGAAGAAAAAGAAAAGACGAGGCTAAACAAAGAAGATGTGCATAGATTTTAAAAAATACAATAAAAATAATGACCATTTCAGCCATTTAATGATGACTTACTGTTTGATCCTGACAATGATCTGATAGTTTGCTTGCATCATTACTTCCATTTAATAGCTGTAGAAACTGAAGTAAAGAGCCAGGTCACCCTGCTTCAGTAAGAATCAGCACTTAGAGTGGGCTGGGTACTGTGCCAAATGGTCTGCAGGTATAAATCATGACAACACTACAGACAGGTCCTGCTATCATTCCCGTTGTACAGAGAAGGAAGCTGAGACTCAGAGATTAAGTACCTTGCCCAAGGCAGCAGAGAGTGAGTAGACGACCCAGGGAGCCTGGTTCCTAACCATCAGGCCATACAACCTCTTTTTCATAGATGCAGCAAAAGTCACAGCTTAGTGTTCAAATAACTGGAACTTGGGAAACACTGTCCTGGTTCCCTGTGGCCACTCAGGTGACTCCACTTCCTTGTGGTCACCCTAAGATCTGTTCCATTCTTTGCTGGCCTCCTTGGGGATGCCCCACCCCTATCCCAATGTAGCCCCTCTGAACGGGACAGCCCAGCAGACAGGTCCAGTCTCCCTTGGGGCTTGCTGGTGGGGCATTCAGAGCTGCTTCTCTGAATCTTAGGTAGTCAAATTCCTTTGTATCTAGTTGGGAGGTTTTTAAATGTTTGCTTATTCGTTTATTTGTAACTACTGGCAACCTTTAATCAAAGTCTCCCTCAAAAATCTGATAAAACAAATAGCAAGGCCACTTCTCTGGTGTCAGCAGCCTCTGAGTTCCCACAGAATCCTTGAAGGTTGGGGAACCCACTTTGAAAACCATTGCTCCAGCCTAACCCCTCACTTTACAGATGAGAAAACTAAGGTTCAGAGAGGAGAAGTGATTAGCCCAAGGTCACACAGCAAATTAGTAACCAAACTAGGACCAGACCCAGGCAACTTCTAGTCAGCTGGGCCAAGAGCAGGTTGGCAAAGCATTGGGCATGGCCAGGGTGGGTGGGGGACTGGACGGGGTAATAGCTAAGGGGCTGGGGTCAGGCACCTCACAGCCTGGGTTGGGATCACAGCACCACTGCTTCTGCTGCCTTAGAGGATCTGTTCCCAGGGGCTCGTTTTTCTTAGTTGTAAAATAAAATGAATGTAAACACCACATAGGGTTGTTTGTAGGAAATAAATGAGGTGGTGTCATTCCTAAGACGTGTTACACAGTGGGCGTCCAACCAACGTCAGCCTTTATGACGGCTTCTGAGCCGCAGCCTGAGCCCTCTCTAGAGCCCATGTGCATTCACTAAAAGCTTTAGGGTCTGTCTGGCTCTGGCTCTGTCTCTCTCTCTCTCTCACACACACACACACACACACACACACCTGTGGGCCTGTCTACCCACCCTCTGGGGAACAGATCTCCTTCCCTTTACAACCTCGAATGGATCCTTTGGAAGCGATGATCCTAAGCTTTTCCTGGGCCAAGAAGCTTAGTACCGGGCCTAGAGGACTCACAGGGATTCTAGAAAGGCCTGCTGTCCTCCCCCCACCGGTGGAAGACTGGGCCTCAGCGTGTCTGTGTCTTTTCACACAGGCCTCTGACATCCCTGATGTAGGCAACTGTCCGTTTTTCAAGACCCCACCTTGCCCTCCTCTGGATCCTGATGGCCCTTACTGCACTACGCTACCAACCCTCAGCCTCTGGCCTCCAGTATCCCCTCCTTTAAACAGAAGAGAAAAGGGAGCCCCTTTCAGATGCTCAATTAATGAAACCACTTGCCAAAACAGAGAATAACCACCATCAGTGCCGAACACCCAGTAGTTTTCTCTGCAGCCTGTGTTGGTCTTCAGAAGGTTAAGCCATACAAACTTGTCATCATGGTGCCTGCTGCACATGGTGGGTGCCTTCCCTCCCCAGAGCTCCTGATGGCAGAGCTGTGCGTCTTCATTGCTTGCTGGGTCACAGCTGGCATTCCTGGCTGGGACAGACACTTGGTTTCTTCCACCCTACGCCAATCATTAGGAAGCTGGCAGAAAGCAGCCTTGCAGAGGCATCTGCGGCCTGAATGTCGGGCTTTAGGTGGCCCAAGCCTGAGAGGCCCAGGATACCGGCTGGGGTGGCCCAGGACAAACAGGGGAAGAGCATCCCATTTGAGATTGCCTGGGGAAGACTGGAAAGGCATGAGTTCTCTGGAAAGAGGAGAGGGGAATCTTTCATTAGGTGGATTCACTCACTTCACAGAGGCAGCCATGGCCAGGCAGTGGAATGGACATAGCTTCAAAGTCACAGAAGTGTGGGTTTGAATCCTACCCATGACACATCCCTAAGCATGGCACTCAGCCTCTCTGAGATCCTCACTGAGCTTTGTGAAGATGAAAGGAGAGAGCTGATAGCTGATAACTAGCACCCAGAACAGAACCTGGCACTTGGGAGGCCATCTCAATCAAAGCTTCCTCCTTCTCACCAATCTCTGCAACAACTCCTTTCAAATTTTTGTCCTGAACATGTAGAGATGTTGGGGCAGTATGACAAAGAGAAAAAGGCACATAGAAATTTGCATGTAAATATTCATAGTGGTGCTATTCACAATTGCCAAAAAGTGGAAACAACCCAAATGTCCATCAAATAAGGAAAGAATAACCAAAATGTAGCCCATCTATCCAAGGGGATATTGTCTGACCATAAAAAGGAATGAAGTTCTCATGCATGCTGCAATTTCATGCATACATGGATTAACTCTGAACAGTGCCAAGGGACAAAAGTCAAACACAAGAGGCAACATACTGTGTGAGTCCACTCATATGAAAAGTCCAGTAAAGGGAAATCCATAGAGACAGATGTAGATTAGCAGTTGCCAGAGGCTGGAGGGTGTGGGGAGGTGAAGATGGACTGCTAATGAGAATGGGATTTCTTCCTGAGGTTATGAACTGGTCTAGAATGAGACAGTGAGTGCTGCTCAACTTTGTGACTCTATAAAAACAACTTAATTTTACACTTAAAAAATTAAAAAGAAATTCAAAAAGAGAAATGAGATGAGGTCAAATAAATGACAACTGTTTATATTTTGGACTTCCCTTGTGGCTCAGCTGGTGAAGAATCTGCCTGCAATGCAGGAGATGGGGGTTTGATCCCTGAGTTGGGAAGATCCCCTGGAGAAGGAAAAAGCTCCCCTCTCCAGTATTCTGGCCTAGAGAATTCCAAGGGGGTTGCAATGAGTTGGGCACAACTGAGCAAGGAGAGTGAAAAAACTGGCTTAAAACTCAACATTCAAAAAACTAAGATCTTGGCATCTGGTCCCATCACTTCATAGCAAACAGATGAGCAAACAATGGAAACTGAGATACTTAATTTTGGAGGACTCCAAAATCACTGCAGATGGTGACTGCAGCCATGAAATCAAAAGACGCTTGCTCCTTTAAAGAAAAGCTATGACCAACCTAGACTGCATGTTAAAAAGCAGAGACGTTACTTTGCTGACAAAGGTCCATCTAGTCAAAGCTATGGTTTTTCCAGTAGTCATGTATGGATGTGAGAGTTGGACTCTAAAGAAAGCTGAGCTTTCTTGTTTATATTTTAATACAAATAGGAAAAGATATATGGTTGTGAGCGTGCGCTGTGCATGCATGCTCAGCCACTTCAGTTGTGTCCAATTCTTTGCAACCCTATGGACTGTAGTCCACCTGGCTCCTCTGTCCATGGGAGTCTCCAGGCAAAAATACTGAAGTGGGTTGTTGTGACCTTCTCCAGTAGGTTGCCATTAGGGGGATATTAATCTATTCATTCAACTAAAACTGCAGACCACTTATTAAAGATCTACTACATGTCAAGCCCTGGACAAAGCACTGCGGGGGCACTAAGATGTATGG
Source organism: Bison bison bison (assembly GCF_000754665.1). NCBI lineage: Eukaryota > Metazoa > Chordata > Mammalia > Artiodactyla > Bovidae > Bison > Bison bison. Next base: position 2,348,656 of record NW_011494899.1, read on the forward strand.
CCAGATCAACTGGTCATCTCCTCAACCAGCTCAAAGCCTAGTGGGGGAGACACCTCACACAGGGTCATAGCTGTGATGTCAGTGCTGTCAGAGACACACAAACTGTGTGATAAGAAAGATTAGATGAAGGGAGAAGAGTTCAGGGAAGCCTTCACAGAAGAGGTTGCACCCTAGCTAAACCTTGACAGTAGAATTTGAACACAATAAGAATGAGGGATGGCATTCTACATAAGGCAGATAACAAGGTAGGAGGCACCGAGGCAGGAAAGTATGGAGAAATTCATTTGTGCTGGAAGGTGGGTAGAGAAAGGGGTGATGGTGAGTAAAGTTGTGCAGATTATAAAAACAACAGCAGGGACTTCCCTGATGGTCCCGTGGCTAAGACTCTGTGCTCTGGAGCCCAGGTTCAATCCCTGGTCAGAGAACTGGATCTCACATGCTGCAACTCAAAATCTTGCATGCTGCAATGAAGACTGAAGATCCCAAGTGCTGTAACTAAGATCTGGCACAGTCAAAATATATATATACATATATATAATATATTACGATATAATGCATATATTTTATTTTTTTAATTTAAATTTACTTAATTGGAGGATAATTACTTTACAACATTGTATTGGTTCTGCCACACATCAACATGAATCCGCCACAGGCGTACACGTGTTCCCCATCCTGAACCCTCCTCCCACCTCCCTCTTTGTACCATCCCTCCATATATATTTTAAAAAAAAAACAGTAAACAGGAACAGCCAACGTTCATGGGGCATTTAGTATGGGCCAGGATTGTCCCAATCACTGTACATGGATTAACTCATGCAATCCTCACATCAACCTATGGAGAAAGGCAGTGCTCTCATTCTCTTTTCATACTGTTCATGGGGTTCTCCTTGGAAGAAAATCTATGACAAACCTAGACAGCATATTAAAAAGCAGAGACATCATTTTGCCTACAAAGGTCCATACAGTCAAAGCTATGGTTTTTCCAGTAGTCATGTATGGATGTGAGAGTTGTACCATAAAGAAAGCTGAGGGCCAAAGGATTGATGCTTTTGAACTGTGGGGTTGGAAAAGGCTCTTGAGAGTTCCTTGCACTGCAAGGAGATCAAAACAGTCAATTCTGAAGAAAATCAATCCTAAAAATTCATTGGTAGAACTGACGCTGAAGCTGAAGCTTCAATATTTTGGCCACCTGATGCAAAGAGCCGACTCATTGAAAAAGATCCTGATGCTGGGAAAGATTGAAGGCAGGAGAAGAAGGGGATGACAAAGGACGAAATGGTTGGATGACATCACTGACTCAGTGGACATGAATTTGAGCGAGCTCCAGGAGATGGTGAAGGACAGGAAAGGCAGGAGAAGAAGGGGATGACAGAGGACGAAATGGTTGGATGACATCACTGACTCAGTGGACATGAATTTGAGCGAGCTCCAGGAGATGGTGAAGGACAGGAAAGGCAGGAGAAGAAGGGGATGACAGAGGACGAAATGGTTGGATGACATCACTGACTCAGTGGACATGAATTTGAGCGAGCTCCAGGAGATGGTGAAGGACAGGAAAGGCAGGAGAAGAAGGGGATGACAGAGGACGAAATGGTTGGATGACATCACTGACTCAGTGGACATGAATTTGAGCGAGCTCCAGGAGATGGTGAAGGACAGGAAAGGCAGGAGAAGAAGGGGATGACAGAGGACGAAATGGTTGGATGACATCACTGACTCAGTGGACATGAATTTGAGCGAGCTCCAGGAGATGGTGAAGGACAGGAAGGCCTGGCATGCTATAGTCCATGGGATCACAAAGAGTCAGACACAACTGAGTGGCTGAACAACAAAAACTCATTCCCATTTCATAGATGAGAAAACTGAGGAACAGGAGGCTTAAAGAACTTTCTCTAGGTCACCCAAGTGGAAGCAGAGCAACAACTGTCAAACCTAGAGATGATGGGATTGTGTACATTTTCCTGAGCCCTGCCACGCGTAAACAGCTGAAAACAGAATTCCAGGGCTGTCATTTTGGTTGTGCATCTTGCACACTGCACAATTCTAGAGGGTGCCATTCATAAAAAACGACACTGTGGTTAATATACCCTCTGTGGTTGTGCAGTGCACAACCTCGCCAGTTCTATGCCATGGCCCAGACAGCAGTGCCTCCTAAGGCTACCAAATTGAACCAGCACTTTGTCTATATCACTCCCAGTTTCTGCTCACCAAATCAGAGTGTTGCAGCAAAATATCAGGGCTGTGGGCTTGTACCAACATGAGTTTGTATCCTGGATCTGCCACATTATACTGACACAAGACCTGCGGGAGGCCCTGAACCTCACCAGATCTTACTATCCTCAACTACAAAATGGACAACAATAATAGTGCTTTCCCTATGGGTGATTATGAAGTTTACAGGAGCAAAGACCCTTAAAGAGTGCCTCAAACACAGCCTGCATTTGGGGCATAGTAGCTACTGTGATGAAAAATGCTTGGAGTAGGGAGAGGGATCTCCGATTGAAGCTGCCCCAGCCAGGGAAGAGGCTGTGCCATTCATCAGAGCCAGCTATGGCAGTGAAAAAGCACCTGCCTCCAAAGAGCATCACAGTAACATTAATCAGTGCTCCCCAAGCTGGGAGGAAAACTAGGTATGCATTATTCCTAGAAGCCAGAGGACGTCCCAGGAGAGCCAAATCCAGCAAGTAGTTCACAAAATACTCCGTCTTTTGGGGTGCTACATGAGATGCTGGAGCTGTTTCCAAAGGCAATCTTGAGCAGATCTGTCTCCATGACACATTTTAAAGAGACAGGAGAGGCAATGGAGAGATGACACAGCCACCACTCTGCCTATCTTGAGTAGAGATCATGTCTTCATGGAGTCAATTTCCCAAACTGCAGTTTCACTGGCCCCTCTTGCTCTGCTCAAGAGAGCATAGATTTTGCTGTGGAAACAAGTTCTTTCCAACAGATGGGACATGGATCATTAGAATAAAATCTGGTTGCCATTGACTTTGATTTCTCCCTAAATCCCAAAGACTTCCATGCATTTTAGTAGGTCTCTCTATCTGTGCACTTCTGATTTGGGGAGGAGGCCAGGAAAGGAGGTCCTCTCACTGGGATCCTCAGAGTTTCAAGTGAAAAAATTGGCAGCCTTTGGACAGGTGTGTTCCTGGCACTGCCTCAGACTTTTGGAATTTGTGATCACAAAGGACTCCCTGACCACCCAGTCCAGCCTGCGCCCTCAGAGAGCTGTATGCTTTTTTTAAACAAAAATGTTGCTGTATTGAGGGGGATTTAATCAAGAATAAAGAGAATAACATTTACTAAGTGTCTACATTTTGCAGACAGGATCTCTCTTTATTTTCCCTACAATCCTAGGAGGTGTTATTAAGTATTTGTAGACCCACCTGAGAGATGAGAAAAACCAACGTTCACTGGAGAGGTAAAGGCACAGCCTGGGCAGATAGAGTTGGTAGGGAGCTGGGTCCCCCCATCCCTCAAGCTTTCTTATGGATTCTGGAGATTGAGGGAGCCCAGTTAAACACCTGCTTCATTCTGGCCTGTGTCACATGAGACATGCATATTTAGACTGTGCAAATGTAGATCTGTCACTAATGGTCTGGGTGATTTGCAAATCTCTCTGCCTTCATGAGGCCTCAGCGTGCTCATCTGTCAAATTGGAGACCCATCTCACAAGCAGTCGGGAGGACTCACATATGTGATCTACAGACCACGTCTAGGGCATCACAGGTGCCATGTTAAAGGGCATCCACACAAACAGATAGATGCATGACTTGGACCCAAGGCCTGCAGGAGCCCTCTGGGCAACACACAGCAAAGTGGGGAGAAGAAGGAGCTAGGATTGTGCCTAAGGCCTGCTGTGGCCGGGGAACACCCCTCCCCAACCCCTAACAGCACAGTTTGGGAAGCAGACAAACACAGGAACTACAGTTACTATCCTGGACTATCCTGGCCACATGGATTTCCAACCCTCTAGGCCAGACACAGAGACACAAACCCAGGAAGAAGAGGAATTTAGGTGTTAGCAGAAGTTCAAGGATGTCATTAGGTAAAAATTTTATTTTCAAGATCTAGTGTTGGGTAAAGCTGGAGAAGGCAATGGCACCCCACTCCAGTACTCTTGCCTGGAAAATCCCATGGACAGAGGAGCCTGGTAGGATGCAGTCCATGTGGTTATGAAGAGTCGGACATGACTGAGCGACTTCACTTTCACTTTTCACTTTCATGCATTGGTGAAGGAAATGGCAACCCACTCCAGTGTTCTTGCCTGGAGAATCCCAGGGATGGGGGAGCCTGGTGGGCTGCCGTCTATGGGGTCGCACAGAGTTGGGACACGACTGAAGTGACGTAGCAGCAGCAGTGTTGGGTAAAGCAGGGTTGGGGGCCACTAGAAACAAGACAGGAGGAGCCAACTAGGGATCAATCCCTACACAATTGTTACTTATTGTGTAAAAAGCAGAGATAAAGGCTAAAAATACTATGCACTTAAAAAAAAGAGAGAGGTTGCTTTTCTACTTTATTGTTTTGCCTTGTTTTCTATGCTATTCCTTTATATGTAAAGCAGTGAGCCTCAGAATTAAGGATTTCATAGATTTAGAATTTCTCTCTGAGTGGACCAACTTTGTGTCCTATCAAAATAACAGAGGCAACCATTAATTATTACCAGCGTCATTTTTGATTTCTTAAAGGACATTTTGACATCAGCTCAAGATCAAGCATCAGCCTTTAAACTGTACATACTTTGAAGTTTTTTGGGGAAAACCTGCTACTCTGCCCTTATTTCCGTGTCATTCTGCCACAGACGGTGGAGACTGTCCCCTACTCAAGGATAGGGGACCAGAGTACAGAACAGTGATCGGCTGTTCCTGGTATTCAATCTCCGCCATCCCGCCACTTGGGAATGCTGGTGACTGGAGAGGTGTCTATTTCCTATAATTACTGAGTCTTAATGTAATCACCGAAGCAGAGAGCCAGCTGGAAAGGATGGAGTCTGACATCCCGCAAAGACAGACAGCTAAATAAGTCATACGGCTTGCAGACAGCCTGGCTGCTGGCTTATGTAATCACCTCCCCTTGGCTCCCTTTCCGTTGGTCCGTTTCTCCGTTTGGCCTTTTCGTGCTTTTGCTTTCTGAGGCTGAGCCTCTACAATAGGCAGGGAAAATATTGGACATGAAAGAGAACTCATTTGGGAACATGGTACAGACAGCCACCTCATTTGTCTCCAGGCTCAGAACCAAACCCCAGGTTTCCATGGGAGCCAGGATACAGCCACAAGAAAAGTGCTGGAGCTGCTGGTCCTGCATGTGAATGCGGATGGTCGGCGGCCTGGCACAGGCAGGCAGGAGGCAGGGCATGGGCCTTCCCAGATGGCCGGTGGCTCCTTGACAAACACAGTCTACGCATTTTGATTTTGACAGGGGCCTTTTGAAACAGGACTGCTGAGGGAGTCAGGAAGTAATCAATTCTCTGCCAATCCATTTCCCTCTGGGCGCTGAATCTACATGTGAGAACCAGTGAAGGGAGATTAGCTTGGGTATATCCCAGCAGTAAACTGGGTAAAGACCACTCTGTTTGGTAGCACTGATGCAGGGGTGTGAGTCCTCTTTGGGCTCCTGTGTCTCTAAATAATAGGAGTAACAATTGTAGTGTCTGTCACTTAACCAAGTACCAAACCTCATGCTTTGAATGCTTCATCTTCCTGAATTCTCACATGCTCTGGGCAGTAGATCCTATTACCATTCCTTTTTCACAGAAGAGGAAACTCTGGTTGAGGAAGGCTCAGTTCAGGGTCTTCCCTGGTGGTCCAGTGGCCAAGAATCCATGCTCCCAGTGCAGGGGGCCTGGGTTCGATCCCTGGTCGGGGAATTATATCTTGTGTGCTGCAACTAAGACTCAGTATAACCAAATAAAATAAACAATAGATAAATATTTTTAAAAGAGAGCGAGAGAGAGGCTCAGTTCAGGGGAATAGCCATATGCATGGAAACTGACACAAACTTCACAGTGCCAGCAAAGCAAACAAATAAGGACAGAGGGAAATAAGTCTGCACTTCTGAAACCAGGCTGCATACAAGCATTACCTGGAGTAGTTGTTAAAAACACAGATTCCTGGGCCCTGACCCAGATCTTCCCAATCAGATATCCCAGCAGAGAGGCCTGGCAAGCTGTCTGGGGAAGGAACTCCTCAGGTGATCTTATCACGGAGCACACTGCAATGTTTATTACATACATAATACCAAGTAAGTTAATCAGAGACTGCATTTAGAACAGTGCTGGGCATGTAGCATGAGCACTATGGTATGATTTTATCATCATTTTGGGGGCAGGTGATTCCACCCAGTCATCCAGGTGAGCTCATGCCCCGTGTTTCCTGGGGAGGTGGGGGTCTTGAGTCTCCTGCTTCCTCCAGGGCTCCCAGCCTCCTGAATGGGCTCCCCTCTTGGCCCTGAGTGTCAGCCCAGGGTTCAAAAACAGAGGTAAAGCCAGGTTCTAACAGTAGAGGGAACAGGTTTGGGAATGGAAAGCTGTGCCCTTGCTGGGGAAGCTTCATGGGGTCTTGTTTCCACACTGCTCCTTTCTTCATGGTCTTAACAACCATCATGCTGCTATGTTACATAAATATTGTCAAAAGGTGTCACTCTTAAGAGAAGATGCTTGGTGGGCCCCTTTGCATTCCCTAGCCAACTGTACTTCTGCTTAAAGAAAGTTTAAAGGCTTTCAAACACATCCCCTAAACTCACTAGCCACCTACTTCAGCTGGGGCTCCACCAAAGAAGTGGTGATCTGCTCCAATGGTAGAGGAAAAACTAGCTGCAGTAGACCTGTTTTGGGAATGGATGTCTATAGGTCACACTTTATAGACAATGTAAGGGATTTTTTCCAGCATAGCATAGACTCTCACTTAATGCACTGATGTTAGACTTAGTCCCCTGCTCCCACCCCATGCAAGATGGGACTTCACTGTAGCTTGTTTAGGATAACACAGAACTCAACCCTGGTCTGATCTCCAGAGTCCAGACACAATGTTTTACTGATTGTACTGATTCTTAGAAGGTACAGAGAAGCCAGAATGCACCCCGTGAATTGTACAGAGCTTCCTGGAACGCCCTGCAAAGTAAATCCTCTGCTTTATGAGTTAGACCCTCTGTGTAAAATTTAAACAATCACCTTCCCCCACAACTCCGAGTTTCCTTCAGCCCCAGTGTAGCAGTCTCCTAAGCTGCATACACAGGGCTGTAAAGTGAGATTGAGCTGCATGAGAATTATGTGCTGATGCAGCACTCTGGATGCAAGAACCAGAAGTGGGAAATGAAGAGACGTTTCTGAATGCCCCGGGGCCCAGGCCAACGCTGCAGCAGGGCCATGGCACATGAAATGCAGCCTCCAACTGGCCAAGGCAGCCAGCATGCTTGCTTCTCAATTGATGGGCTCCGCTCCTGGGAACAGATGGGAGAACCCATCCTGGGAATTTACCTCCGGCCTCCTTTCTCAGTTGGAAGATCCCCACTTGTCCTGCCAATGAGCTCACAGACTTTAAATATTTTTTCTGGGAGCCAACTTGTGCAGTCATTCATCGGTGTTATCTAATCTCTGTGGGGACAGGCCCGTGGCCATGGTTAAATTGCACTGAAAAATGACTCTATAGCAGTGAGGACAGGCGTGCATAAACACCGGGCTTCTGCAAACAAACTTGGGCCTCGCCTGCACATGGCCACCCAGGGTGGAGTGGTATCTGACACTGCTCAATGTGTCAGGCTTTCTTCGCCCAGCTGGTGCCCACCCCAGCCCCATCCCAGTGCTAGGACGGACAATTTTACATAAGATGGCTAGGCTGTGCAATGAAAAGGTCCATTACTCTTACAAAAGCTAAGAAAGCAAAAGAATAGAGCAAAGGAATGAAAGGCCTGCCGGTTTCCCTTCGGTATGTTCTCATAGCATCCTGAGCTTTACTCTGATGGCATTTGCCACAATTATGATTAAGTAATACTTTATATCTAGATAGAGGGGACAAAATAGTGAGCCTAGAAAAAGACCACATAAACATATTAATTCAGCATAGAACAGTGGTGGTGCAGACTAGTGTTGGGATAAATGGCTTTCCTTAGAAGGAGAAAATTAAATTAGATCCCTATCTCACACTACATACAAATATAAGTTCCCAATGGATTAACCACCCATACGTGAAACTAAAACAACAAACATCAAAATTATGAGAAGGAAACTTGGGAGAGTAACTTTACAATCTTAATCAAGACAAGAAAGCTGTAATCCTAAAAGATTGACCAATCTGACCATAACAAACTAAAATCTTCTGCATGAGAAAAAGTCTAATAAATAAGGCTCAATGATAAGCAACACATTGGGAAAAGGCATTTGCAATATATACAACAGATAAAGAATCAGTCCCCAAGATGAGTCAAGAACTCCCACAGAAAAAAAGTTGGTAAAGAAAATGAACAGGTTTTTCATTGAATGGGCTTCCCTGGTGACTCAGTCGGTAACGAAACCGCCTGCAAGGCAGGAGACCCAGGTTTGACACCTGAGTCAGGAAGATCCCGTGGAAGAGGAAATGGCAACCCACTGCAATATTCTTGCCTGGAGAATCCCATGGACAGAGGAGCCTGGAGGGCTATAGTCCATGGGGTTGCAAAGAGCCAGACATGACTGAGCAACTAACATTTTCACTTTTTATTCCATTGAATACCTGAAAGTTCAGAAAGCTTAGAATCATGTCCAGCTCGCCAGTGATCAGAGATACACAGATGAAGACAAGGAGGAGATGCCATTCCACATCCAATCAGATTGGCACAAATTAAAAAGTCTAATAATACCAAGCACTGGTGAGAATGTGGAGAAACAAGAACTCTCATATGTCGCTACGGTAAATCGGTACAAACACTGTGGAAAGCAAGTTGGCACTAGCCAGCCAAGCTGCAAACGCGCACACCCTATGATTCAGCAATTCCACCTCTAGGAATACCTCCCATGGGAGCCGGAAGAGAGGCACACCAGCCTGATGACAGCGGCCCTGGGAGAGAGCAAAGGTGAGCAACTGACAGAACAGCATGTAGCAATCGAATGAATGTGCAAACTCGGTGTTTTAACATGAATCTATCTAAAGAACAACGCTGGGTGAAAACATTGAATTGCAGAATATCACCCACAGTTGATGTTATGTTTGAAATGTAACACAAAAAAGACCATCCATGATTTATGAACAGATTGAGAGACAGCAAAATATGAAGACAGATTGGAAGACTTGCCCCAAATTCAAGATCACAGTTGTCTCTAGGGAAGGGGGAAGGACTGAGGGTGTGGCTAACACGAGGGATTTCAACTCTTACTAAAACGCTTTCCTCCTTTTATTTGAGAAAATCATGCTAATATGAGAAATTCTTAACTATTATTAATTCTACTGGGTAGTTTTGATACACTCTACATTTTTAATTATTGAAAAGAACATGAATCTCAAAGCAAGTAAAATTAAAATTCATCGAGTGAAAAGAATTATCCACGTCACTATTTATTTCAGGTTCACCTCCCCAGAGGGCAGAGCTTGGGACCTGGTGTTTTGCTATAAATGCAGAGCTCAGCAGAGTGCTGGCCACAGTCTGGGGTGCTGGCTGAATGGACCTTTTTAATGCATCACTTCATTCAGTCCTCACAACAGTCTTAGAAGTACACCCATTGTAGAGATGAGAAAGCTGCAGTTTGGGAAGATATAATAATTTGCCCAAGCTCACAAGGCTATTGGATTTTGAACTTGGCTCAAACTCCACATGAGTGGGCAAAGTTCAGGGCATCCATGCTACAGGGGAAGCAGTGGCTGGGGAGAAGGTATGGCAGAGCACACGAGCTGCAGGCCTTGTTCTAAATTCTTCATATGCAACAACTTATTAAAACAAAACAACGGCCCTACGGGGAAAGTATTATAAACATGCAGAGGACAATGAAGGGAAGAAGAGGGAGGTTGAGTTGGGTTGTAAAGGGTCTGAAACGCAAAGGCCAGGCATGTTTGGCCCAGGACCTCCCGGGTTTGGGCAGGAGGAGATTCTGCTGGAGCCACCTCTGTGTACTCATGGCTCCCTGTCCACTGCAGGATAGCACCCAGGTCCCGGCCCCTGGCATTCCTCCCAGTGCAGCCTCCTGGGGCACAACACACGGTGCTCTGAGATTCTCTGGTCTCCATCCATCTGCCCCACACATGATTTCCATGCTGCCTTTTGTGAATGACTTATGCTCTCTGTGCCTTAGCTCCCTTCTGGGAAAAAAACACGGGAACTGAAAGGACAATGGGTACAAGAGGGAAGACACCTGGGAACGGACAGCCTGGAGTGAGGGGAGTGGCCAGGGCAGGTCCTGCCATGGGTGGGTAGCTATCCTGCAGCACCTGGGAGTCTGGCCGATTTGGGAGGCCATAAGCATACACAGAAGGTCCTCTGATGGGTGAGTGGCAGCACCTACCTGAGTGGGGTTGTGCCTGCACCTGGGGAAATGCTTGAACATTTGGACTTGGACAGTTGGCACAGACAGTTGGTGGTTAACAGCACAGTGTAGGTGTTCAATAAACATGCTTAATGAAACTAGTTTGGAGCTACCTGGCTAGGGTTACAAACAGCACAGGTGAATGCCCAGCGGGGTGTGTGTGGGGAGAGGGTGGGTGTTAAGGCCACAGGCAAATAACCTAGACCAGTTGGTGATGGACAGGGAAACCTGGCGTGCTGCAGTCCATGGCGTCACAAAGAGTCGGACATGAACTGAGCAACTGCACTGAACTGAGTGGCTCAGATGGTAAAGAATCTGCCTGCAATGCAAGAGACCTGGGTTGGGAAGATCCCCGGAGAAGGAAACGGCAACCCACTCCAGTATTCTTGCCTGGAGAATCCCACAGACAGAGGAGTCTGACAGGCTACAGTCCACGGGGTCACACAGAGTCAGACACAGCTGAAGCGACTTAGCATGCACACATATGGACAGCTTTAGCAGGTGACCTAAAGGCCACACCCAGAAGCCTCAGGATATGAAACAGGTAAACCAGTGGGGCAGGGACTAAAGCTCGATGCAGATGCAGGTGGGTGTTGGAATTCATTCCACAGATGAGGACAACAGGAGCACTTCCAGATGCCACCTGCTGATGGGGGTGGGCTGCAAAGGCAAAGACCTGGGACAGAGACTGGGCTGGGCCATGCGTGCAGAGCTCAGAGCTGCACAGACAGGCTGGAGGAGAGTAAAACATAAGGGTAAGACAAGAGCCTGGTAAAAGTCCCCAGCCCTTTGTATAGAACAGCCTCCAAGGCTGACTGCAGGGCATACTGACTCTGCTGGGGGCCTTCATGCTACCCCAAGGGAAGCCCCGGCATGCCTCTATTTTAAGGAATAATCATATTCTTGATGATCATTATGATGGAGAAGATGATAAGAGCCACCACCTACCGAGAGTGCGCTGTGCCGGGCATTGTTCTAAATGCTTTTTGTGCATTAACTTATTTCAACAGCACAACAAACCCATGAGGAAAGTATCATCATGCAGAGGAAGAAACTGAGATACAGAGAGGTTAAGTTAGACCGCTGGGATTTATTAACAGCTGGGATCCCATCATTTGGCTCGAAAGCCCATTTCCCAAGAGTTGGGCTGTAAAAACCAGCTAGCATTTGAACAGCACCTAAGTGCTAACAAAAGCACATATGTATTCATGTCCTCATTTGAGCCTCAAGTGGTCTTAATGGCATGGGGCTGTACCCGCGATGAGCTGGCTGGATAGGGTCAGGATGGATAGAAATTTGGGTCAAGGAAGAAGAACCAAGTTAATAGGAGGCACACTTCCCTCATGAAGTGTCTATAAGTCTTAGTTTGACTCTGGAACTCTATCACCTCTTACTCTGTGACTCGGGTAAGTGGATTACCTCTCTCTAAGCTTTAGCTTTCTGCTCTGGAAAAAATGAGCCACCGTGGGCTCTGTCCAACACCTACTGGAAGAATTACGTAAGATGATATATACAAATTGCCTGAAGAAATCCTAGTTTTGGGGGGTTATTTGTGGGGCTTCAAGAAGCAACAGTGTGGAAGTTCCTTGCAGAAGGGAGTGATGGAGCAATGGTTATGAACGCTGCTTTGAAGTCAGGTGGTCCTGGGTGGGAATCTGAACCTTGTTAGCTGTGCAACCTGAGGAAGTGAATTCACCCTCTCTTTTCCTTGGTTTTATCATTCATTCCTTTGCATTTACTGAGTACTTACTATGACCCAGACACATGACAGATGTGATTCTGTAAAGCGAGGTGGAGTGCGGAAATGATTAAATGACATAGGGACTTCCCTGGTGGTCCACTGGTAAGACTCCCAATGCAGGGGGCCTGGGTTCCACCCCTGGTCAGGGAACTAGGTCCCACATGCTGCAAATGCCTACCAAAACTAAAGATCCCCAGTGCCACAACTAAGACCTGGCACAGCCAAAAATAGATAAATAAAAATAAATATTTAAAAAAATTAAATGGAGGCATCACACCATGCCTGGCCACAGTCGACATCACTGGGGAAGATGTCTAGCACTGTAAATGCTAGAGTCCAGGGTCTGAGTTATCACTTGGAACTCGTTGTCTCCTGCTCCCATTGCAATGTAGCACAAAAGCTGAGGACAGGCTCTGGATGCTTCAGGATTTCCACCTTCCTGGCCCGCCTGATCCCCAGTGTGCCTCTGCCTGAGATGTGAAATGAGACTCAGAGATCTCCTTTCCTGCCCTGCTCACCCTTCCTACTAGAAAGTGCACTCTTCCCGTGACCTCATTAGAAAACCATAGAAAATTTATTTTTAAGACAAGGAGCAATGACTGCATTTTGCAGAGCAGGAACTCCCATGGCTCCCCAGTCGCCCCTAGGGCCCCTCAAGGAAGTGTTTTCTGAGTCCCCTACATGTCAATCACCAGCTTCCTCAATGGCTGCTACAGAGACACCCACAGAGGCCAGAGATGGGCACATCTAGCACCCACTGGCACCGAGTGGGTGCTTCAAGGTACTGTTGAACAAAAGAATGGATGGACTCAAAAACAAGGCACCTACCCTGTCGTCTTTCTTTACAGCACCTGGAACATTGGATACCGAATCACCATCACATCTGGTGATTCGTTTAACATCTGTGTTCCCACTGAATCAAAGTGCAAGTGTTAGTAGCTTAGTCATGTCCAACTCTTTGTGACCCCTGGATTGTAGTCCACCAGGCTCCTCTGTCCATGGGATTCTCCAGGCAAGAATACTGGAGTGGATAGCCATTCCCTTCTCCAGGGGATCTTCCCAACTCAGGAACCGAACCTGGGTCTCCCACATTGCAGGCAGATTCTTTACTGTCTGAGCCATAAGGGAAGCTTCCCACTAAACAGCCCCCTGCAAGTTGGCAGGGATCCTGCTTGTATTGTCACCAGAGTCCTCTGCACCCAGTCAGGCACCTGACACACGGTACTCACGGATACTCACAGACTTAGGGACAGAGACTGCCTAATATCAAGAGGGGTGGGAGAGCCCTGTCTGCGGGAGCAATTTTGCAAGGATGTGAGGTTTAATGTGGGTTTGGAATGTAGCTGCCTGTCTTATTCACGCCATACACACACGTGTGCACACACACACTTTCCATTTCCTTCTACTTCTCCCCCCCGGAAGGTCCAGGCCACTGTGACACACCAAGGATATCACTGTGACATGACACAATTAGAAAGCTGTGTGTGGCAGCTGCAGTCAAAGGATGGAGCAGGGCGAGGCTGAGCAAGCCGATCTGCCAGGACCCCAGGAACTCCTCCCCTTGCCTGGTCTGCAACAAAGGCCAAGGGATGATGAGTCAGTATTGTCAGCTCACTGGGCACAGGCTGACACAGGACAGACTTGGACAAGTGTCCTTTGAGATTCTAGAAGAATTATCCGAATTCCTGAAGATACTGAGATGCTTCTTCCAGGTCGATGTTACAATCCTGTTGATAATAACACATTTCCCTTTTGCTTAGTGTTTTTCACTGACAAAGTCGTCACTTACATAATCTTATCAGAATAGGTGCTCAGTAACAGACACTTATTGGGCATCTACCATCTACTGTATGCCAAGCATTCTGCTATATGCTAAAGGTATAGCCATGGATAAGACAGCAAGGTGCCTGCCTTCACTGGGATCAATAAAGATGTCACTGGCCCAAGAATCCTACAAACAAATGCCAGCTGACAACACTGACCAAGGGAAAGAAGGCAGCTCTGTGCAGGCCCATGAGAGGGATAATGGGGAGCTGACCTGGTTAGGTAGGTGTGATGATTGACTGAGACCTGATGGAGGAATGGGCTTCATTAGATAAAAGGGAAAGAGATAAGGAAGAGCATTGTAGCAGAGGGAAGAGCCTGTGCAAAGGTCCTGACGCAGAAGAGAATAACCTTGAGAGGCTGGCAAGGCTCTGTTCACCTTATCCCCATTTCACAGATGAGGGATTAAAACCCAAAGAACCACACAGCAGAATCAGGATCAGAACTCAGACTTCTGACTCAAAACCTGGTTTTGTGAAACTCCATGGATCTTCAAAGCCTCCAGCTTGCCTTTTCTGGGGCCTTCCATGGTCCTGGCTCAGGCTGGGCTGGGTGAGCTGGTGGGGATGGGAGGAAGGTGGGGGCAGGACTGTTCTCACAAGGCATTTCCATTCCAGATCAGCCAGAAGCAGGAAATGGCAGAGAACGCTCATTCTCACAAGACTGCCCACCTTGTGTCTGGGCTTGGAGGAGGGGTGGGGGGAGTAGGGAGGGTGTGTGCAGCCCCATGAACTGTCATCATGGCAGAGCTGCTCTGATCCCTACTTCCAGGGTACGCAGGCAAGGATCCAGGTGGGAGGCTTTCCAAGGAACATCTCAGCCCTGCCAGACAGAGGACAGCTGAGTCAGCAGGCATCACACCCTCCCCCAGAGCAGTTTCCTAGAACCCTACCCTAGCTGGCAGGAAGGAAATACAGGCTTCCCAACCTTGACAATGACAGTTAAGCCAACCTGGCATTCAGTTACACTCAAATGACTAATATTTGTCATGTACGGGAAGACTGCAGTAGGCAGAAGGGAATGCAAAGATATGCAAGCCACCAACTTGTCTCTGTCACCGAGAGGCCCTCCAGTCACTATCCCAACATCTTGCTTTATTTTCATCACAGCACTATCACTGCTGGAAATTATCCCATGTGTTCACTTTTCTGTTGTCCGTTTTCCCAGGAGAAGGTGAATGCCATGAAGATAGCCCATCTTGCCCGCCTTCTCACCGCTGTATCCCAGAACCTGGCACTGACTCAAAAGAGCTGTGGGATGAGCGAACAATAGAAAGGAAGGAAGGAAGAGAAAAGGGAGGGAGGGAGGGAGGGAGGGAGGGAGAGAAAAAGGAGACAGAAGAAAAAAGGAAGGAAAGAAAGGGATAGAGAGAGGGAGAAGAAGGAAGGAAGAAAGAAGGAAAACTTAAAGAAAGAAAGAGAAAGGGATGGCGAGAGAGAGGAAGGAAGGAAGAGAAAGGAAGAAAGAGGAAAAAAGGAAAGGAAAGAAAAGGATGGAGAGAGGAAGAAAGAAAGGAAGGAAGAGAAAGAGAGGGAGGGAGAAAGAAGGGAAGGATGGAAGGAAAGAAGGTTGCTTTCAAGGAAGGAAGACAACTCATGTGGAGTTTGTCCATTTGCCAGAAATTGGATTGGAAACTTTATACTTTATCCCACTAACTCTCATCATGCCGCTGAAAGGCTGGGTTTGTTCCCATTGCCCAGGGAGTGAGCAGACCACATCTAGTCCAGGGAGAAGCACTGAGCCCAGCCTGAGGATGCTGATGGGGTGAGAAGGTGAGAAGGTGAGAAGGGATGTGACGCAGGAGAACCAGCGTGGCGTGGTGATGCAACACAGGGCTGAGAAAGACACAAAGTCCAAGCTACTCTCTTGGTTTCTGGTTAGGACCCCTGATTCCAGAGTGACTCCACAGTGACTCCAGAGTGAATAACAGATACAAAATTGGTCAGAGTCAGTAATGCCTCATGTAGCACATGGAGTCTGCAGGGCTTCCTCCCAACACACCCTTTTCAAGTTCAAGGCACTCTGCCCCTGTCTGCTGAAATTCTTTCTAGGAAGTGCTGAGCATAAAGAAGGACCTTGCCCAAGGTCATGTCGCATCTTAGGACAGCTGTGTCTAATGATGGATACAAGTGGAGGTACAATGGCTTGGCCCCCTTCCCCAAACTGGAGGCAGCTCTGAAGGGACATTCCAGCTTCAGAGCTCCCCAGGGCACTAGCAGAGACCTCTGTTGCAGTTCAACCTCCCCGTCTGTCCGTTTCTGCTCCCCTGTGTTGATCACAGGAGCACTCCCCACCCATCCTCCTGCACGCGAATCTGAATCTCCTCCAGGAGAACCAACCTAAGACACCTCCTAAGATGCACTCTGGAAACCAAGGAAACCCAACCAGGACCTCAACTTGCGGTCAGTGCCACTGACTTCCAGTCAGTGAGACTTGGAGGCTTTTTGTTTCTGGATAGAAATGCTCTCATGCTAGCTAAGGACGTGGTTGCCTCTGAACTCAGGCTGCCTGAGTTCGAAACTCAGCTTCACGTTTTCTGGCTACATGAGCCTACGAAAGTCTTTTCTGTTTTCTCCTTTATAAAACAGAATTCTCTGTCATGAGACACTGAAGATCACACACATCAATACATAGGAAATCTTCAGAATAGTGCCCATCATTCTGCAAGTGCCCCAGACACAATAGCTCTTAGTTATGGCCAATTTTGGAGAAGGAAATGGCAACCCACTCCAGTATTCTTGCCTGAGAAATCCCATGGACAGAGGAGCCTGGTGGGCTACAGTCCATGGGGTCACAAAGAGTCGGACAAAACTGAGGGACTGAACAGCAGCAGTATGGCTGATTTGATTATTCAAAGTGTATGCTCGTCTCCTCTCTCCTGGAAGGACTGCAGGTGTGTAGGTCAGCAGCCCAGCAAGACCAGCACGGCCAGGTCTGTGTTTAGCCTGATACTAAACACAAGGCCGATGGTAAATGGTGCATGCCTGGATGCTGGATGCTGGGAGTGATGCCTGGATGCTAGTGAGGCTGGCAAGGGTGTTCTCTTGCTGTTCCTCGTTACCAGTCTTCCAGAAGCTTTCAGAAGGAAAGACCCTGAGCAGATGGAAGATATTGTTATTATCTGAACTGTCTGAAATTTGCTTATCACTAATTCAGATCAACTAGGGACATGCCATTTCCATAAATCAACCAAACCACACAATCGGCCCGCCTGCAAAGCATAAAGATGACAATAATAATCCTGTGTATTTATGCAGTGTCTTTGTTCTGGAAAGCTCCAAACAGTCGACAATCATTATCTCATTAATTCTACAGCCATCTCTGAAAGGTAGGCAGAGAACAGGCACTTCTCCCCTTGAATAGGCAGGAAAATAATGCTGAGAGTAATAGTAAATACTTACCAACTGCTTATTGGGGGCTGGGCCCTATTTCAAGTTCTTTATGAATTTTAACTCACTTATAACTCTGTGAGGTGGTTACTATTGTTGTCCTCATTTTACAGAGCCAACTAGGACCCAGAGAGGTTCAGGAATTTGCCAAGGTCACCCAGTCAGCAGGAATGAAAGCAGTGTTCCACCCTAGGTGGCCTGACCCGGGGGCCCTACTCACTCACTTCCTGCAGCCAGCAGCCTCCAAAACCCAGGAGGCAACATGGCACCAGGGACAAATGCAAGTCAGGGCTGTGGATAGAAGACACCCCAGAGACGGTGACGGTCTCAGGCCAGCTATACATGCAGGGGAGGGGAAGACCCACAGACCCGGCTTCAGAAGTGGATCTGAGCCTCAAATGTGGCATTTACTTGCTGGCCAAACTTGTCCCCAAACCAAGAGCCACTCAGTAAGCTATTGCTGTCACTGGGACCTTTGCCTGAATGAGCATCAGTGCATGACAGGCAGGGAAGGGGGACGACACAGTGGCACTGGTAGTCACTCGAGTGAGGGGCAAAATGTCATCAGAAGAGGGACACACTACTTACTGCCCTGCGGTGACCTGAACGAGAAGGAGGTCCAAAAGGGAGGGCATATATGTTTATGTGGACTTCGCAGGTGGCGCTAGTGGTAAAGAACCTGCCTGCCAATGCAGGAGATATGAGACATGGGTTCGATCCCTGGGTTGGGAAGATTCCCTGGAGGAGGACACGGCAACCCACTCCAGTATCCTTGCCTGGAGAATCCCCTGGACAGAGTAGCCTGCTGGGCTACAGTCCATGGGATGGCCAAGAGTCGGACACAACTGAAGCGAATAACATGCACACACAATGTGTTTATGTGGGCTGATTCATTTTGCTGTACAGTAGAAACTAATACAACCGTGTAAACAACGATCAGTTCAGTTGCTCAGTCGTGTCCAAGTAATTGTGACCCCATGGACTGCAACATGACAGGCTTCCCTGTCCATCACCAAATCCTGGAGCTTGCTTAAACTCATATCCATCGAGTCAGTGAAGCCATCCAACCATCTCATCCTCTGTCTCCAATAAAAATTAATTTTAAAAAAAGGACACAGATGAACACATCTTTTTCTCTCACTTTTGCTTCTCACTATGTGATGAGTTCAGGCACCAGCCACAGGATCTTTTGTTGTTATTGTTGGTTAGTCGCTCAGCTGTGTCTGACTCTTTTGCAACCCCATGGACTGTAGCCCACCAGGCTTTTCTGTCCATGTGATTTCCCAGGCAAGAATACTGGAGTGGGTTGCTATTTCCTTCTCCAGGAGATCTTTCTGCCCCAGGGATTGAATCTGCATCTCCTGCATTGGCAGGCAGATTCTTTACCACTGAGCCACCTGAGAGGAGCTAAATTTCATCACCTCCTAAGCCCTCCAGTGCCTTTCCACCAGAACGCTTTACCTTTGCAGACCAGGTCCTGGCCTCCTCTTCCCCCACTTCATCCCAGACATTCTGATTCTCCTGGACCCTTGCACATACCCAATCTCACTGCAGATAAGTCACCGCCTCAGGGAGGCCCTTCTGGGGGAAGTCACCTCCTCAGCGACACCCAACTCAAGGGAGCCCTGGGCACCTCTGTATATCCCTGCTCTAACTGTCCCCTTAGTCTTATCACTGACTGATTTGTTCTTGTTATTTATTCATGTATTATTTTTCTCCCCTAATTAGAATGCAAACTCCATGCCAGGGTGGTTTGGTCACAATGTAACCCCAGCCTGGAGAACAGTAGGTTTTGCAGTTAATATTTGTTAAATGAATTATAAAAAGACTTGCAGAGCACTTATTCCATGCCAAGAATGAGTTCTGTGATTAACATGAATTAGCTCATTTAATCCTCACATCACCCTGATGCAGCTGGCCCTAATTATCATCCCCATTTTACAGATGAGCGAACAAAGGCAGAAAGGGTTAACTATCCTGCCTACATGACAGCCAGGATAAGAATCCAGGCAGTCTGGCTGTCCAGTCTTAGCTCCACACCACACGGAGGTCCAGTAGCTGTGGTTTGCCCTCAGGCTATAGCCTCAACTCCCTTGCACAATGAGATCAAATCTAATCTCCTTTCCAGCCTCATTCTGGCCATTCCCTGATGCACACACTAAGTTCCAGCCCCATGGAAACTTCTGGAAGACCCTGCCCTTTGTTGTCTCCACCATTTACCTTTGCTGTTCTCCACCCGGCACGCTCATCTTTCTTGACCAACTGCTTTCTTGCCCTGAAGGTTCCAGTTCAGGGTTTCAGCTCAGTAGGCTTCCCTGAAGGCTTGGGTCAGGCACCCCCACAGCGTCCTCCTAGGACCCTGTACTTCCCCAATCCCTGTGTGTAGTCCACCCTGGTGCACATGTGTGTTCCCCCATCTGCAGTGGCTCCCCACTCATTCATTCGTCTTAGCAGATATTTACTGCATGCCCAGCCTTGCAGGTGCTAGGGAGACAGCCCTGTGCAAACCACAATCTCCAACCATGAAGACCTAACATCCTAGTGAAGGGGATACACAAGAAAGAAACAAAAATATAAAGTCAGGGAAAATGATGCAGGCAAAGGCAGAAGAGAGGGAGAGAGAGTAACGGGGTAGGGTTATATTAAAGGGCTCAGGAATGGCTGTGCATTCACTACACCAGTGGTCTCCAAATTGTTTTGATCATATACCCTGTAATTCTTGAGGGTACCTCCCCAGTATATGAACATATATTTGAAACAGTATATGAACATATATATGAAAAATCACAGGCTCCCCTAATCACTGCTGTACTACTCTATCACAGTTCATTATAAAATAGACATAAAATATAGAAATATCTTCCCTGGTGGCTCAGACGGTAAAGCGTCTGCCTACAATGCCTACCACGTGGGAGACCTGGGTTCAATCCCTGGGTCAGGAAGATCTCCTGGAGAAGGAAATGGCAACCCACTCCAGTATTCTTGCCTGGAAAATCCCATGGATGGTGGAACCTGGTAGGCTACAGTCCATGGGGTCGCAAAGAGTTGGACACGACTGAGCGACTTCACTTTCATAGAAATACCTTAAAGATGAGTAAAAAAATGACTTAGGAAGAGACGTTCTGGAATGTTCCTCTTGCCTCTTGGTGCAGCATCCTGCACGTTTGTGCGTGTACCCTGACTTAAAGACCCCCGTGCCAGAACTGCAGCTCGGCTTAGTGTTAAAAAGGAAAAACACAAACAGAGAAACAAGGCTACTCCTGATCCTGGCAAATTACATGTAGCAGACACCCCAAAATAATCTGTCAGGTGACTCAGGGAATGGGGCTCATTAGACACCAGGTAAGTCAGCCTCAGACAGTCACATCCTAATCCTTGGTCTCAGTTTCTCCGTCTATAAACACAGGGTGTGGTCTCCATCCCCAAGGGCCTCGGTGAGTCTACACGGGCCCAGAGACCCAGGCTCGGGTTCCCTCCGCCTGAACCAACCACTGTTCCCCAACCTAGAAGGAAGCCCACTTGGTCCTACAGCAACACACAGCAAGCTCTGGTATGGGCAGGGCTTTCATTTGCTGGCCGTTTATTGATTTTTACTGGTTCACACAGAAAGGAAAAAAATGCAAACAAAGAAACAAAGGCACTCCATCTCTAACCCCAGCAAATTATGCAGAGATTCAAGAGAGTAATGAAAACCATAAAGCATCTGCTGAAATAAGAGCTCCCAATCTTCTATAATCTTTGGTGATAAAACGCAACTCAGCAGGCCAGTGACACCCATTCATAAATCCTGGGTCCATTTACCAGTGCTAAGAACACTTTTGCCAGTGCTGAGAACCCATCCTGTTGTTCTGCACACCTGCCGGGGTTAAAGGCCAGTCCTTTAAATGCCATGGGTGGTTCTCAGCATTGTCAAAGCCAGGGATGCCAGGGGCCTGGGACTTCCGTTGCTGCAGAGTGTGTAGACGGTAGAGATTCGCTGGCTCTCTGGACAGTGGCCAGACAGCCCTGTGAGGGGTTAGGGTAGATGTGAGTAAAGTCCATTGTTAGGCTCAGGAATCTGGGGCTCCGAGAAATCAGTTTGTCCCAGAGTTACACAGAGAGGAGTGGAGGCAAGATTCAAGGTGAGACTCAAGGCCAAGGCTACCCAACAGCCTGACCCATGAATACTCGTTCTTCTGGAAGTTTCTGTAAGCTCAAGCCTGGGTCAGTCTTTGTCATCTGTTTCCCACTCCCTAGGACAGGGCTTTGCAGGTAGGAGTAGGTGACTAACATGGGGGAAGGAATGGAGGGAGAAGAGAGAGGGGGATTCAGTTTATGGCTTGTCTGCTGATACTGAGAACAGTGCTAAAAACAACCATTCACAGAGCCTTACCTCACATCAGCTGCTGCAACCAGTGCTTTAAATACAGCGTCTCAGCTACTCTTTCCAACAACCTCTGGGGAGGTCAATGTTGCAATCCCCATTTGTTTAGAAAGGGAAGGGGAAACAGAGGCACAGAGAAGTTCAGTAACTTGCCCAAGGTCACTCAGCAAGTAGGTGGTCAACCTGGAACATCAGTTCTGACGGCTCCGATGCTTGACCACCTGCCTGTCACTGGGAGCAGAACCTGAGCCATTATTTCCGGCACCTCTGCTAGTCTGCACTGTGGGAGTGGGGGCAGCTCTCATATCAGGAGGAGGCAGCATCCAGTGACTCCTGTGACACAGCCTCCTGGGGACCCTGATGTCTGTCCACAGGGCGGGACATGCAGCCAAAGCCCCGTCAGGGAACATTTGCACAAGTGACAGAAGATCCATTCTCATTCCCCAAAGCAAAAGGTGTCAGAAGTTGTAGATTTGGACATGAAGAGTCCGGACACAGATGAGAAAGGAAAGACAGAGAAGATAGGCTGGTGTGGAGCTGGAACCAGGAGGTTCAAGGGATGAAGAAGCACCAAGAGAATGGGCTGCACTGACTGGACTGCACTTGCTCTGAGACCCTGGGCCTCCCAGAGCTTCAGGCTCTCATTTATTAATATAAAACGGGGATAATAATGGTACCTACCTTATAGGATTCTTATAAGGATTAAATAGTGTAGGTAAAAAAATAAAATAAAAAATAAATAAATAGTGTAGGTAAACTGCTTTAAGCACAGTGGTTGGCATATGGGAAGTGCTCAACAAGTAACGGTGGTGGTGGTAATGGTCCAGTCATATAACTGATGTGAAACATAAGGGGAGGAAAAAGCTTGGGCAGGTAAGATGTGAGGAGGGGGCAATCATATCACCCCCAAGCTTTAAGTGACAGAAGGTTAAGAGACTGTATCTGAATACAGCCAAAGCAAAGACCGTCATCAAGGGACATGCCCAAGGCTGAGTCACAGCATTTTCTGGGCAGGGACTGTGGCTGAATCATCCGATATTTCTAGCCCTGACATCGGCTTTGCAGAGTGTGCACTCCACTGAGGTTTGAGAAATATCCAAGCGGCGGGTCTCCCAAAAATAATGATGAGATTATGTTTCCTACTTTCTCCCTTGGCTTGATCTCCCATTACTTCCCTCACTGCTGATTCATTGATCCTCTTCTTCCTTCACTTTTTGAGCATCTGTTGTATGTCATAGTCCTGCTGGAAACTAGAAGAGTATTAAAAGGAGTCTGGGACAGGGCTGTAATTGAAGTAACCAGACGTAAGCTCTAACAACCAGAAGGTGAATTATATATTACACCTGGCCACATCCCACTGCCCACCCCAAACCAGGTCTTTCCCTTTCCTGTTCGGGCTCTGTGTGAAATTTTAAAAGAACAATCTCATTTCTGCCTCTCTTATTTCCAGTTCTCAACAGGCATTTCCTAAGAAGATCACAGCATGCGCTCACAGCAGCTCAGCAAAAAGTTGTTCATCTCATCAGTGGGCCATCACAACTCAGAATCACAAGGAGAAATCATGCTGAGTCTCGCACTCAACCGTCCCCTCCCGCTGGTCACCACTACCAATGAATAGTCCCAAGTCTTCATGCTGCACAAGCTGGCCCTCCAAGACCCAAGACACCTCTCCAAGGGCATGTAGAGGGGATCCATGCAGCAAGGTGGGTTCCCAGATAAGCTGAAGAGCAGGTGGAGGTTTACCTATAGGACTTATACACAGAGACAAAGGAGTGCTCCAGGGCTTGGCCCCTGTGTGAGGGAAGGTGAGAAGCAAGACTGGGCAGAAGGAGAAGATGGGCTGTAAGTCAGTCTCAGCAGAGGCCTCAGCCCAGCCCACTAAGTGCTGAGAAGCTGGGGTGACCTTCAGAGCTGTCCTGAACTTCTGAGTGGGGGCCCAGCTTTTATATCCCCAATCTAAAACAAAAAAGAAGCAGGCTCACAGTCACTGAGAGAGGGCTGTCTACAGAGGGATATGACTTCAGCCCAGATATTCTTTTCTTTTCAGTTGAATGAAAGATTCTTTAAATTCTTTAGTGCTCTACAATTTTCAAAAGTTTCACACACATGATTTCATATATTCCCATAATAACCCTTTTTCTTCCCACCTCTGAATTCCCTCCCCACTTCCTTCTCTCCACTAGTAACCACTAGCTTGTTCTCTATACCTGTGAGTCTGCTTTTTTAAAATTTTATTCACTAGTTTGCTGCATTTTTTAGATTCTACATATAAGTAATAGCATACAGGCCCAGATGCTCTTTGAACAGAGGCAGTTTCCAAAGACAGCTGCAAGCCCAGGGCTGTACCAGCAATGCTTCAAACAGTGAGGAGGGGCCTTCAGTCCTGAAAGGGTACTCAGTGGCACACCTCTGTGTCAGGGTGCTCTGGTGACAGCCACTGACTTTTTTTCCCATTGAAAAGCAGAAGAACAGGGAAGTGGTTGATATGTTGGATTCTGGAGTCAGACAGGCCTGGGCTCCAGTGAAGGACCTGTCCCTTCTACCTCTAAGCTCTTCACCTGTAAACTGGGGCCACTAACAGTATCCCCACATTCAGCTACTGTAGGGCTGGATAAGACAACACACACGCCTTGACACAGTAGTCATTCCATATAAGGCAGATCTGGTCGTTATCACAAACCCACAGTAAAGGCATACACTGCTTACTCCTGGCCGTAGCAGTCATATTTTCTCATTCTTAGCCTCACAGAGTCTGCAGCACACATGTAAATCCATCAGAAATGTATTCAGGGCCTACAAATATATACAGGGAATAATCCCAGGTCCCAGAAGGACTGGTGATCCATGGAGAAAGCCTGGCCCTAGTGGATTTGAGTGGAACAAGAGAACAAATGTGTTCTTGGCTCTAAGAAGGAACATACAGGTCCAGCAAGAGGACAGAGGGGGCTGGCAGGGGTTGGGATGGTGGAGAAAGATGAGGGTTGTTTGGACAGAATGAATGCCCAAGGAATCATCTCTGGAAGCAATAAGCAAACTCCAGATGGAAGTGAGGAAGGAGTACTGGGTGCCTGGGGGACACCATCCTGGTGGTTGGGAGCTGCCTGTCATATTTGGAGAATGGCAAAAAGGGGCCTGAGATTAGAAAACCATGTACAAGCAGAAAGGCCCTGGGGCTGAAGAGGCAGCCAGGCTGGACCATACAGAGCCTCAGGTCAGGTGAGAATTCTGGATTCTCCTCCAAGGGTGATGGGAAGGAAGGCCTTGGCAAGTTTTTGAGCAGGAGAGGAACACTGCTGGGGTTCGTGAGATTCTAACACACAAGAGGAGACGTCCATAAACAAAAATGGCCCAGCTGAGTCTATGTCAGTGGAGGAAGAAGGGAGAGGATCCAAGACCCCAGAGTGGTAAGGAGTCTCCTGAGAGTATCTGGCCCAGCTCTTTGCCTTCTGGAAACTAAGGATGAATATCGCCACACTGTGGATGAGGAATCTGAGCCCAGAGACGTCAGGAGACCTGCTGAGGGTCCCACGGTCAGTGAGAGACAGAACAGGGACCAGGACACTCTGTTCTCTCTGGAAGTGCTCCACCAGCCCATGCCAGAGATCGAACGGGCTTTGGTTTCTGCTGCTGCTGTTCTGTTCTAAGGCAATCCCTGGCACTAATGTGGGTTGTAAAAAGAAACATTTCAGAGAGGTTCCTCAGTTGCAGCAGCTGAGGTGCCAGTTCAATGGTTTCTCTACATCCTCTGACCAGACTCTCTCTGTTCCAAACACTGGAGGAGGCCAGAAAGACTTAACCCTTCCCTGTAGCCACCTACTTCCTCCATCCTTGAGTCCAGCCCAGGACCCAAGAAAGAAAACATCCCAGTTCTCAGATAAGCATGAACTCCAGAGAGTCTCCAGTGTGTGAATCAGATCATTCATCACAGAGGGACTCTGCATGGTGCCTGCAGAAAAAGCATGAGAAGATTCAGGACCACAAGCCAAGAAGCCTCTAGCTTGAGCCCATCTTCCTCTGCCAAGGCCCAGAAAGCAAACAGGCTCCTGAGGATCACTTTCTGTACATTAAGCATCACTTGCAAGCAGGGCAGCCAAGAATCCCCATCCTGGCATCAGAGGAGGAGCTATGATGTCCAGGACCAGGAACACAGCCCGTTTAGATAGAAGAGGAAGGAGGGCGTGAGGAAAGTCCCCTCAGACCCACCTGCCTCTCCCCACCTGGCCCACCAACATGCAAAGATTTGAAAGCCCAATCTTGGTCTCAGTGTGAGGAGGGTCTCAGCCTCGGAGGTTAAGGAGTGGGGAGAGGACATGAGTGAGGTCTTGGAATCTACCCACCCACTGTAGGACAGGGCAGAAGTCACTCATAGCTCCAGGAGGGGCCTGACAGGTGCAAGCAGCAGGGGGAGGAAATGTAGGTTAGGCATGTAGGGCAGTTCTGAAGCTGGGGCCTGTCTGTCGGGAAGTTAGGCAGGGGCCATCAGAGACAGGAAGTAGAACAGGCAAAGGACCAAGCGGACCTCAAAGCCTCCCATTTGGAAAAGGAGCAGAGGGAGGAGAAGAAAGAATTGCTCTGCTGAAGCAGAGGGAGGGGTGTTGGGGAGGCCGGCTGAGCAGAGGCAGAGCTGCCAGCAGGCCCTCCCCGGCCGACTCCCACAGATACCTGGGCCAGGTGGTACAGGAGCCGAACAGCCACCTACCTGCCGTGGAGACACATGGGGACCCGAGGCTGGGCCGCTGCCCAGGACACTCACTCATAATTCCACTAAAAGTCCTCTCTGCCGGAACAAATGTCTCCCTCCTGCACATCCTGAGCTCCCCTCATGAACTCCACTCCAGCATTTATCCTGTCTGACTTTTATTTGCTGGGTTGTGTGCTCAATTCTTCCACAAATATTTACTGAGCATGAATAAGGCGCTGGGCTGGGGGCTGTGAAGGATACTGAGTTACAAGATCATCCCTCTTTCAAGGACAGACAGCCCAGCACCTGGAATCCAAGTTCAGCTCCATCACTTCCTAGTTGTGTGACCTTGGGCAAATTCCTCCAGCTGTCTCAATTTCAGTTCTTTTTCTTTTTTTTTTTTAAATATAACTTTATTTATTTTAATTGGAGGTTAATTACTTTACAATATTGTATTGGTTTTGCCTGTACAGAAAAAGAGATGGGGATATGGAGTGTTATGGGGATAGGGAGAACAGGGATGGGGCTATGGAGTGATAAAACCTGAAAGGGCAAAAAGGGGTCAGATCAAGGCTTCTGCATAATATCATAATTGCCATTTATCAATCTCCCACTAGTAGTAAGTGTCCAGAACTGCTTCCCATGCTTTATGGATATCATTCCTAAATCTTACCATCACCCTACAAAGTGGGAATTGCTCTACCTGTACACAGATGCAATGGTAAATGGGAGTGACCTTGCACAGTGCCTGGCATATGGTAGGAGTGGGAATAAATGTTGAGTTAATTCATTCTCTGGACACATAATTGTGTCTGAGTGCATGTGTGCTAAGTCGCTTCAGTCATGCCCAGCTGGATTATCGCCCTCCAGGGACTGGATATGGACTATCGCCCTCCAGGCTTCTATGTCCATGGGATTCTCTAGGCAAGAATACTGGAGTGAGTTACCATTTCCTTCTCCAGGGGATCTTCCCAAACCAGGGATCAAACCTGGGTCTCTTATGTCTCCTGCATTGGCAGGCAGGTGCTTTACTACAAGTGCCCCCCTGGGAAGCCCACAGTTGTGTCTGCTAATGCTGCTAAGTCACTTCAGTCGTGTCCGACTTTGTGCGACCCCATAGACGGCAACCCACCAAGCTCCGCCATCCCTGGGATTCTCCAGGCAAGAACACTGGAGTGGGTTGCCATCTCCTTCTCCAATGAATGAAAGTGAAAAGTGAAAGTGAAGTTGCTCAGTTGTGTCTGACTGTTCGCAACCCCATGGACTGCAGCCTACCAGGCTCCTTCATCCATGGGATTTTCCAGACAAGGGTATTGGAGTGGGGTGCCATTGCCTTCTCCGACAGTTGTGTCTACTAAGCACTAAATGTTTCTAGGCCAGTGTTTCTCAACCAGAGGCAATTTTGCCTCTCCCCCAGGGAACAATCAGCAACACCTGGAGACATTCTTAATTGTCACAACTTGGAAATGGGCAGTGATGCCGGCATCTAGTGGGCAGAGGCCAGGGATGCTGCTTGAAGTCTCACAAAGCACGGGGCAGTGCCCCACCAAGGGGGGTTATCTTGTCCAAACTGTCGACAGTGCTGAGGCTGAGAAACCCTGCTCTAGCGCACCAAACAGACGAGCGTTCCTGGAGCGTACCTCCAAAAGAATGGACAGAAAATGGACAAATAGCAAGTTAACATGGCGGGGTCTGCTGAGGAGAGAAATACAGCAGAACAAGAGGGAAGAGTGACTGAGTCAGAAGGGGACAGAAGAGGACACTGAGCAGAGACCAGAAGGAAGTGAGGAATGAACTGGTAGCTGCTGGGTGTGATGGACCAAAGCCCCGTGGCAGGGCACACAAGCATCCTCAGGTGAAGGAGGAGGTCCGTGCAGGTGGACTGCAGTGGACTGCAGGGAGCCTGTGGTGGAGATCGGGTCAGAAAGTGACTGGGACAGTTTAGTTAGTCGTGGACATCTTCTGGCCCCCAGGGCCGGTGCACTCGTTGAGGACATAGGTCATGCCTTTGTACATAACCTCTCAGTACCACATGCTTGATGGAACCTAGCTGAGGAAGACACCAAGCTGACTTATATTTTGGCTCAGGGCAGGTAGTTTCCTGTATTATGAAATTTGCACAAGACACATTGTCACTACTTTGTTCTGGTTTGGGGCAGGAAATGGGTTTAAATGTGCTTTCCTCTTTCATGTTTAAGTTGTTAGTTGGCTTTCAATCATTTCAGGAGAGAGAATATAATGATAAGTATCACTGAAGAGGGAATCACAAGTCCTAGAGCTGGTTGTGAATAGAATTTTTACACTGGCCTCTTAGTCCAAATGAGAAAAGGTATCCATTCATGGATCCAACACATAGTTACTGGAGATAACCATAGGGCAGAACTTGGGTGATGCTAAAATGAATCAAGCACAGATTCTTCTCTCCAGCAGCTTACATAGGGGAGGGGTAGAAAAGTTAAAATGTATATATAGTTAATAATATAAGGTACAAAGTGGTGCCTAGAATGATGTTAAGAAGGATTCTGATACCCCATGTGAACTCGGTGAGAAAAAATGCTGTGATCAATTATCTGGGTCTGCCACCAACAGGGAAGACAGGTAGCTGACATTCCTAGTATTTTTGCTTAAGTGGAGACCAAATAAGTGGAAATGTAGCTTTAAGAGTGAATTATGTCCTTCCTTTTTAATGATTAACACAGAAATATAATTAATATGCAACACTATTGAAGTGGAAATGGAGGAGCAGCAAGAAACTCAATTTCATAACATCAAGTGCATGTTTACTGATCTCTTCAACTCTAGGGGTATTTAAGAAATAAGAGAAAGAGTAAGGAGTTCTCTGCTTTTAAATGGCTAATTACAAGCAAGACTCAGCCAAGGTTTACCATTTAAAACCAGGGCACAAGGGACTTTCCTGGCAGTCCAGGGGTTAAGATTTGTGCTACTACTGCAAGGGATGCAGGTTTGAGCCCTGGTTGAGGACCTAAGTCCCTTGGACTACAAGGAGATTCAACCAGTCCATCCTAAAGGAAATCAGTCCTGAATATTCATTGGAAGGACTGATGTTGAAGCTGAAACTCCAATACTTTGGCCACCTCATGCGAAGAGCTGACTCATCTGAAAAGACCCTGATGCTGGGAAAGATTGAGGGTGGGAGGAGAAGGGGATGACAGAGGATAAGATGGTTGGATGGCATCACCAACTCAATGGACATGAGTTTGAATAAACTCCGGGAGTTGGTGATGGATAGGGAGGCCTGGCGAGATATGGTCCATGGGGTCAGAAAGAGTCGAACACAACTGAGCGACTGAACTGAACTGAACTGGGGACCTAAGATCCCTCATGCTGCGTGGTGCAGCCAAAACACAAAAAAAATCTATACTTCAATTAAAAAAATTTAAAAAACTGATTAAAATCAGGAGGTGAGCTCTGGACTGCAGGCCCCTCCCCAGCCCACCTCTACCAGGAGGTGGACTTGAGGAGTGTGGCAGGAGAGAGTGAAATCTCTTCTGGGAACTGGATTTGCCAGTCAAATCCTTCCCTGCCAGGCCCTGGACAGACAGGACAAGATATCCTGTGACTGCCCGGACCTTTGCAAGCTTGTGCAGTGACAGTTTGGGGGCCGACTTCCCAAGTCACCTTTCTTTGGGATTCTATCCACTGCCCTTTTGTTCACGCTGTTGAAGAACTCTGCGTGGCCGAAGCAGCCTATAGATGGGACTTAGTTTAGCTCTGACATAACAAAGCTCCAGAATGATCTTCCCACTTGCTAGTTAATCTGGGATTGAGGTAAAGGCAGTGCACAGGTTTCAGGATCCAGAGAGAGATGGAATTGCTTCATCAGTATCACAAAGTGAAGGCACGTGGGGAGAGAGTGTTTTGGCTCTGCTGTGCCAGCAGTACTTCAAGACACAAACAATGGGAAGGGAGCAGGGGAGGAGCGAGGTAAGGGGAATCCCTCAAAGATGCACCCTTCACCCTTCACCCTCAGAGGGCTGCTGTGTTGGGAGGAGGTGGTCAACCTTGCTGGCCAGTGTGTCCTCTCAGAGGGACAGCCCTCCAAGGCTCAGGAAAGAAGGAGACAGAACAGAGCTGCAACCAAGAGATCAAAAGCTTAAGTCACAAAAGTGTGTGTGTGTTTTTTTTTTAAAGTCCTTTTTTGAAAGACAACCTAAAAAAGTGCCTTCACATAGCCAGCTTTATGCCACCTTTAAACTAAACTGTTTTCAGAGTCAGAGGCCGAACAGCCCAGAGCCCATTTGTGAAGCCTTCAAACCTGCAGCCCAAAGACCTTGCTTTATTTTGTTTCTATTTTCATTTCTGGAGAAAGGGCTGAAAGGGGAAGGGGAGCCAAGCAGAAATACTACATGTTCCAGAAGCCCACGTGCAGAAATAGTCAGGCAAGATGAGCATTCAGATGGCTTCTTCAGCATCCCCAGCTAAGCATCTGCCACATGCCAGGCCCTTGTCTCAGAGCCTTGAGGGGCTGGACAGAGCAGGTGCTCCATGGGGACCTTGGTGGTGATCACAAATGTGCTGGTGAGAAGGCCAGTGGAAGCTTTCATGAGTCCACATGGGATACCACGGGAACACCAGAAATAATTGAGTGGAAGCTGTGGAAGAGTGGGGGCAAGAGACAATGACATTTAGGGGGTTGGAGTAACATGTTCCCTCACTTAAACCCACACTTTGATGAGGCCTGGGGAAATAGCTCAGAGCACCCTTAAAGGTGTTGTCTGAGATGAATGGATAAAGAATACGTGGTAAATATATGCAACAGAATACTACTCAGCCATAAAAAAAGAATGAAATAATGCCATTTGCAGCAACACGGATGGACCTAGAGATTACCATACTAAGTAAATCAAAGATAAATATTGTATGAGATCACTTATATGTGGAGTCTTTAAAAAATGATATAGATGAACTTACTTATAAATAGAAATAAGCTTACAGACATAGAAAACAAACTTATGGTTACCAAAGGTGATAATGAGAGGCATACTGGGATTTATAGATACACTCTACTATATATAAAATAAACAACAAGAATCTACTGTATAGCATAAGGAACTATATTCAATATCTTATGCTGCTGTTGAGAAGTCGCTTCAGTCATGTCCAACTCTGTGCGACCCCATAGACGGCAGCCCACCAGGCTCCCCCATCCCTGGGATTCTCCAGGCAAGAACACTGGAGTGGGTTGCCATTTCCTTCTCCAATGCATGAAAGTGAAAAGTGAAAGTGAAGTCACTCAGTCGTGTCTGACTCTTAGCGACCCCATGGACTGCAGCCTACCAAGCTCCTCCATCCATGGGATTCTCCAGGCAACAACACTGGAGTGGGTTGCCATTTCCTTCTCCAATGCATGAAAGTGAAAAGTGAAAGTGAAGTCATTCAGTCGTGTCTGACTCTTAGCGACCCCATGGACTATAATAACCTATAATAGAAAAGAATCTGAAAAAGAATATATATATGTGTACATGCATACATACATATCCAACTGAATCACTTTGCTGTACACTTGGAACTAACACAACATTGTAAATCAATTACACTTCAATTAAAAAAAAATATTTCAAAGTCATTGTCTGCTGCTGATCATCTGAGGGGAAATAACATTCATTGAGGATTATGCATTTCCATATACTGTAGCATTTAACTCTTACAACAATCCTGCTGCTGCCAAGTCGCTTCAGTCGTGTCCGACTCTGTTCGACCCCATGGACTGCAGCCTACCAAGCTCCTCCATCCATGGGATTTTCCGGGCAACAGTACTGGAGTGGGGTGCTATTGCCTTCTCCTACAACAATCCTAGGAGGTGCATATTATCATCTGTTTTACAGATGAAGAAACAGAGGCTCAGATGGGTTGAGGAAGTTGCTTAAGTTCACATGACTGGGAAGTGGTGGAGCCAGGACTGAGCACAGGTTCTTCTGACCTCAAGAACAACATTCATTTCATTATGCCTCACCACTTCTCAGCATTACAGGAAACTGTCAAGGCTGACTTGCTCAGAATGCAACATACCGATTGTGCAAAACAAAAACCTCGTTCTGCTTGTTTTCGAATGGTAAGGTTCAGAGAACTCAGAAGAGAAGAAAAAGCTCAGAAACAAACCTATGCATACAAGAACCTGATTTATGATAAAGGTTGCCTCTTATGTCAGTGGAGAAAGGACTGACTCTTTAATAATGCTGAGAAAACTGGCTCACTAAATGAATTTGGATCCCTCCCATACTTCACACATATAAAGGTAGATTCCAAATGAATTAAAAAACATAAATGTGGAAAAAGAAATCTATAAGCTAGCAGAATAAAGTGGGAGACATTATCTTCATGAACTCAGGGTATGGAAGAACCTCTTAAATAAGTTCCCCAAAGCACAATCCATAAAAAAAAAGTACTTGATTAAATCAAAATAAAAGGCTTCCATTCAACAAAAGGCACTATGGACAAAGTTAACAGAGAAGTGGCAGAGTGGAAAAAGATATAGATTGTGCAATTTCTAAGCACAATGAAGGATTAATATTTAGCCCACCCTAGGAACACCAATAAATCAATAGGAAATAACAGAAAAAATGGTCTGTGAATATGAATTGGCAGTTCAAAAAAGTGGAAACTAGAATGCTAGCATGCTCAAAAGATATATAGAAAATTCCCAAAGTCATTATTAATGAAAGAAATGAAGAAATTCCTCACTATACCCAATGAATTGTCAAAATTAGAATGCTTAATATTGAGTGTTGGAGAGGATATGGGTAAGTGAGAACCCACACATCACTAATGGGAGTCTAGATTGGTGTAGCCATTCTAGAGACTCATCTGGTAGTGATTATTGAAACCAAATGCCTGTAAACCCTATGACCCAACAAACACATGCTTGGGTACAGAGCTCAGAGAGACACCTGCACAGGTCTATAAGGGGATAAGCAAAGGATATTTGTGACTGTACTGCTCATGGTGATGGGGAACTGGAAGCAACTAGCTGCCTATGGCTAAAGAAGGGATAAATGCAAAAATGGTGGGCACCTACTATGTGGTAGTTTTAGGACATTTCACAATCATTTCCAGCTTTCCTCCTAAAATTCATGGAAGGATTATATTTTCTATCCCTTACAACACTGGGAATAGCTACGTGACTTGTTTTGGCCACCTGTGGATCAGTATGCACTCTGCCTCCTTTGGAGCCTTTACATTAAGCCAGTGTGTGATTTGCCACTTTCTCCTCTCCCTGCCATGGTGAATGGTGGAGGCTCCATCAGACTATGACCTGAGTGAGATGTGAAGCAGAGTTTCCACTGACCTGATGGACCTGTAGTATGGCCAAGCAGTAAACGTTTATCATTTCAAGTCATTAAAAATCTGGTGTTGTTACTGTACCATAACTTAGCTTACCTTGATTGATATAACTATGCAGATGTTAGAAGCAATAAACTAGATGTACAGCCAAACACATGGATAGATTTTAAAACCACAGTGAGAACAAGAGTGAAAACAGTAAGAACAGAGGAAGCTTGTTGGCACAATATCTTTCCTATAAATCATTAATACACACACACACTGTATTTTTTACAAACATATGCCCGCTCCAGGGCATGTAATAGACACCTTACATGGGTACTGACAGGGAAGTGGAGATCACAGATGATGAGAAAAAAATTAAGATGAGAGAAAACCTGGCGATGCTCATGATGATACTTCCATAAACTTATGAGTATGAATTACTCAACTCTTCTTATATCTGAGAACCAAAAAGAAAAGGCAAGGGAAAGAGGTCGAAATAACTTTCCTTAGTTGATTTCAGAATGCGTTTTATGCCAATCAGTCTTTACACCAACCAGACTTGTAAGCACAGAGTTTCCCTTTCCCCACCAAGTTTTAATTGGCCCAGACTGACATTTACTTCACAACCTTCATAGTCACCACACTTCCTTAGTACAAAGATGACAGCCACAGCAGCTACTGCCCATACTGCACTTCGCTATGATCTAAGAAGATGTGCCCCCATGAGGGAACAAAGCAGCAAACAAGCTGACTGGAGAGGCAAGATCCGAATAGCACCAACCGATGGCATTGATGGGCTGCAGCCCTCCATGTGGGGAGTGATCCCAGCTCCTGAGAGAATCTCAGATGAGAACAAATGGCCAGCCAGTGGGCGAGCCAGCAAGGCATGCTCAGGCCTGCACCTGCAGGAGATGATGCAAGGCTTTTAGCCTGAATTTGCTGTGTCTCAGGAGGATGTGGGGTTCAGGAGTAGGCTGGCTTGGAAATCCACTACATAGACACATTAGAGCAATGACTATGCAACAAACACAGCTCAGCCCAAACAGTTCACCAGAGAAGGTCCCTGCCATTTTTCCTTTCCTTGGGGTTCCATAAAGGGGTTGGACCTGGAGTCAGGCAGACCTGAGCCTGAATTTAGGGTGTGCCCCAAGGAGAAACTGTGAGTCTCTACCAGACTGTTGGCTCTCTGGGGGCAGGGATCAGGGATTAAAAGACACTTGTTCCTTGAAAGAAAAGCTACACCAAACCTAGGCAGCATATTAAAAAGCAGAGACATCACTTTGCCTACAAAGGCCTGTCTAATCAAAGCTATGGTTTTTCCAGTAGTCATGTATGGATGTGAGAGTTGGACCATTAAGAAGGCTGAGTGCTGAAGAATCAATGCTTTCAAATTGTGGGGCTAGACAAGTCTCTTGAGAGTTCCTTGGACTGCAAGGAGATTAAGCCAGTCAATCCTAAAGGATCAACCTTGAATATTGAACCCTGAATAATCAACCCTGAATATTCGTTGGAAGGACTGATGCTGAATCTGAAGCTCCAATACTTTGACCACCTGATGCAAAGGGCGGACTCATTAGAAAAAACCCTGATCTGGGAAAGACTGAGGGCAGGAGGAGATGCGGGTGACAGAGGATGAGATGGTTGGATGGCATCACCAACTCAATGGACACGAGTTTGAGCAAACTCTGGCAGATAGTGAAGGACAGGGAAGTCTGGCATGCTGCAGTTCATGGAGTTGCAAAGAGTAGGATATGACTTAGCAACTGAACAACAACAAATCCCCAGCACCTCCTTAGATGTTTATTGAATGAATAAAATTATGAATGAATGACTTAATTAACTGATTAACAAATTAATTTTTCTTTCAATGATCTTTATTTTACACACCTTCTTCCCCCGAGGCATCTAGAGCATTAAGGTATTTATCTCCATGCTGAGCACTGTTCAGGCACACAGCAGAAGCTTATAAATATTTGCTGAATTGAACTGAACTGTTTATATGCTTCTCATTACTTTTATTTTAGAAACCACTAACTTAAATTTACTCATTTTATTTGAGCCACCCCACTTCCAACTCCTAGAATGTAAATAATAGTAATTCCTCTCAACTGTCAAACATCTGATACGAGGTTCTTTTGTATTCACTGTCAAGATTAACCCTTATATCAATACTCTTTTATTATGCTCTTTATATAGATAAGTAGGATAAAGCTCAAAGAGGATAAGCAATCAACCCACAGTTTTCTGGAATGCAAGCTAATCATTGTGGAAGGAACAATAGAACTAGAAAAATCACCATTTTGCAATCTTTAGTAAGTGACTCAGGTGAAGATCATCAACGGAGGCTAAGACTTCTGAGAGGAAGACTGTTGGAGAATAGGATATTCATGTGCTGTCAAAATATCACTCACTTAACCTGTGAGTTAAAAAGGAAATCTGTGTCTTTACAATGATGAGCTCTTGCTGTCACTTCCTTTAACCAAGAAATCAAACTTTGTGTCTCCAGCTGTGGGACAGCCTGATGTTACGTGCTCCAAAAGGGAGAATGCTATAACAAATATAAAGTCATACCTGTGGGCATTCCTGCCAAA
Source organism: Bison bison bison (assembly GCF_000754665.1). Lineage (NCBI taxonomy): Eukaryota > Metazoa > Chordata > Mammalia > Artiodactyla > Bovidae > Bison > Bison bison. The sequence continues at coordinate 2,385,024 of NW_011494899.1, forward strand.
TGTGTTTCATTTTACCATAACCGGGAGGAAACCATCAGACAAATCCAGAATAAGGGGACATCTGCAAGACACATGGCCTGTTTTTCTTCAAAAACATTATCATGAAAACACAAAAAGGCAGGGGAGCTGTTCTATATTTAAAAGGGACTAAAGAAATTTAGCAATCAGAGGTAATGCATTGGTTGCAGGTCTGTTAAAAGCTATCAAAGTCACTCTTGGTCCATTTCAGGAAAATTAAATAAGAATCGACTAGCAGGTGATATTACTGAATTAATATTAATATTCTGAGGTGTGGTAATATTATTGTATTAATGTTACAGCTCTTGATTGCAATAATGGTCTTATAATTATGCAGGAGAATGTCCATGTTGTTAGGAAAGGCAGCTGAAGCATTTGGGGTAGATGAGGGATGAAGTGTCATGATACCTGAAATTTACTTTTAAATGGTTTGGCAAGAGAGAAATGTCTGTGTGTGTTTATGTGTAAAGAGAGAGAAAGGGAAAGGGAGCATACAAATGTGACAAAATGCTAACAGTTGGTGAAACAAGGTAAGGATAAAGGGTATGAAGGTATTCATCATACTAGTTCTTCAGGTTTTCCACAGGTTTGAAAAATCTTAATTTAAAAAAAGTGGTGGCTCCTGGAGCTGGGAGGGACTCTCCTGGACAGTCTCTGGCCACCCCAGGTCCTTGGGCTTCATTGAGGAATATATGACAAGTAAAATTATAATATATTTAAAGTGTGCAATGTGGGAAGAAGCAAGATGGCAGAGGAGTAGGTGGATGTGGAACACATCTCTACATTACATGAGATGGATCTCACTGATATCTTCAGGACAGTCCCTCCAAATGCAGAATACACCTTCTTCTTAAGTGCACATGGAACATTCTCCAGGATAGACCACATCTTGGGTCACAAATCAAACCTCAGTAAATTTAAAAAAACTGAAATGGTATCAAGCATCTTCTCTGACACAACGCTATGAGACTAGATATCAATTACAAGAAAAAGAATCATAAACACATTGAGATTAAACAACACATTTCTAAATAACTAAAAGGTTACTGAAGAAATCAAAAGGGAAATCAAAAATTTCTAGAAACAAATGACAATGAAAACACAATGACTCAAAACCTATGGGATGCAGCAAAAGCTAAGACGGAAGTTCATAGCAATTCTACCTCAAGAAACAAGAAAAACATTTACTAGACAGCCTAACTTTACACCTAAAACAACTGGAAAGAAAAAGAACAAAAAACTCCCAAAATTAGTAGAAGGAAAGAAATCATAAAGGTCTGAGCAATAATAAAAGAAACAATAGTAAACCTTAATAAAACTAAAAGCTGGTTCTTTGAGAAGATAAACAAAATTGACAAACCTTTAGCCAGACTCATCAAGAAAAAAAGAGAAGAATCAAATTAACAAAATCAGAAATGAAAAAGGAGAGGTTACAACAGACAACGCAGAAATACAAAGGATTATAAGAGACTATTATGAACAACTATATGGCAATAAAATGGATAACCTGGAAGAAATGGACAGATTCTTAGAAAAGTTCAGTCTTCCAAGACTGAACCAGGAAGAAATAGAAATTATGAACAACCCAATTACAAGCACTGAAATTGAAGCTGTGATCAAAAATCTCCCAAAAAACAAAAGTCCAGGACCAGATGGCTTGACAGGAGAATTCTATCAAATATTTAGAAAAGAAATAATGCCTATCCTTCTGAAACTCTTTCAAAAAATTGCAGAGGAAGGAACACTTCCAAACTCACACTACGAGGCCACCATCTCCCTGAGATCAAAACCAGACAAAGACAACACAAAAAAAGAAAACTACAGGCCAATATCACTGGTGAACATAGATGCAAAAATCCTCAACAAAATTTTAGCAAACAGAATTCAACAACACATCAAAAAGCTCATACACCGTGATCAAGTTGGGTTTATTTCAGGAATGCAAGGATTCTTCAATATATGCAAATCAATCAATGTGATACATATTAACAAACTGAAAGATAAAAACAATATGATAATAGATACAGAAAAGGCCTTTGACAAAATTCAGTACCCATTTATGATTGAAACTCTTCAAAAAGTGGGCATAGAAGGAAGCTACCTCAACATAGTAAAGGCCATATAAGATAAGCCTACAGCAAACATTATTCTCAATGGTGAGAAACTGAAAGCATTCCCCCTAAGATCAGGAACAAGACAAGGGTGTCCACTTTTGCCACTATTATTCAACATAGTTCTGGAAGTCCTAGCCACAGCAATCAGAGAAGAAAAAGAAATAAAAGGAATCCAGATTGGAAAAGAAGAAGTAAAGCTCTCACTGTTTGCAGATGACATGATACTGTACATAGAAAACCCTAAAGATAGTATCAGAAAATTACTAGAGCTAATCAGTGAATTTAGCAAAGTTGCAGGATACAAAATCAATACACAGAAATCACTTTCATTTCTATATACTAACAATGAAAAATCAGAAAGAGAAATTAAGAAATCAATCCCACTCACCATTGCAACAAAAAAAATTAAATATCTAGGAATAAACTTACCTAAGAAAATGAAAGAACTGTACACAGAAAATTATAAGACACTAATGAAAGAAATCAAAGATGACATAAACAGATGGAGAGATATTCCATGTTCCTGGGTAGGAAGAATCAATATTGTGAAAATGACTATACTACCAAACGCAATCTACAGATTCAATGCAATCCCTATCAAATTACTGATGGCATTTTTCACAGAACTAGAAGAAAAAAATTCACAATTCATATGGAAACACAAAAGACCCTGAATAGCCAAAGCAGTCTTGAGAAAGAAGAATGGAGCTGGAGGAATCAACCCTCCTGGCTTCAGATTATACTACAAAGCTATAGTCATCAAGACAGTATGGTACTATCACAAAAACATAAATATAGACCAATGGAACAAGATAGTAAGCCCAGAAATAAACCCATGCACCCATGGGTACCTTATTTTTGACAAAGGAGGCAACAATATACAGTGGGGCAAAGACAGCCTCTTCAATAAATGGTGCTGGGAAAACTGGACATCTACATGTAAAAGAATGAAATTAGAACACTTCCTAACACCATACACAAAGATAAACTCAAAATGGATTAAAGACCTAAATGTAAGACCACAAAATATAAAACTCTTAGAGGAAAACATAGGCAGAACACTCAATGACATAAATCAAAGCAAGATCCTCTATGACCCACCTCCTAAAGTAATGGGACCTGATTAAACTTAAAAGCTTTTGCACAACAAAGGAAACTATAAGCAAAGTGAAAAGACAACCCTCAGAATGGGAGAAAATAACAGCAAATGAAACAACTGACAAAAGATTAATTTCCAAAACATACAGGCAGCTCATACAACTCAATACCAGGAAAACAAACAACCCAATCAAAAAGTGGGGAAAAGACCTAAACAGATATTTCTCCAAAGAAGACATACAGATGGCTAACAAACACATGAAAAGATGCTCAGCATCACTCATTAGAGAAATGCAAATCAAAACTACAATGAGATATCACCTCACACCAGTCAGAATGGCCATCATCAAAAAGTCTACAAACAATAAATGCTGGAGAGGGTGTGGAGAAAAGGGAACACTCTTGCACTGTTGCACTCTTGGTGAGAATTGATACAGCCACTACGGAAGATGGTATGGAGATTCCTTAAAAAAACTAGGAATAAAACCACCATATGACCCAGCAATCCCACTCCTAGGCATAAACCCTGAGGAAACCAGGGTTGAAAAAGACACATGTATCCCATTGTTCATTGCAGCACTATTTACAATAGCTAGAACATGGAAGCAACCTAGATGCCCATCGACAGATGAATGGATAAAGAAGTTGTGGTACATATACACAATGGAATATTACTCAGCCATAAAAAGGAATGGGTGTCCCTCATAGCTCAGTTGGTAAAGAATCTACCTACAATGCAGGAGACCTGGGTTCAATCCCTGGGTTGGGAATATCCCCTGGAGAAGGGAAAGGCTACCCACTCCAGTGTTCTGGCCTGGAGAATTCCATGGGGTTGCAAAGAGTCAGACACAACTGAGCGACTTGCACTTCACTTCATTTCATAAAAAGGAACACATTTGAGTCAGTTCTGATGAGGTGGATGAACCTAGAACCTATTATACAGAGTGAAGTGAGTCAGAAAGAGAAAGATAAATATCGTATTCTAACGCACATATACAGAATCTGGACAAATGGTTCTGAAGAGTTTATTTACAGGGCAGCAATGGAGAAACAGACATAAAGAATAGACTTATGGACAGGGGGAGAGGGGAGAAGAGGCTGAGATGTACGGAAAGAGTAACATGGAAACTTACATTACCATATGTAAAATAGATAGCCAATGGGAATTTGCTGTATGACTCAGGAAACTGAAACAGGGGCTCTGTATCAACCTAGAGGGGTGGGATGGGGAGGGAGATGGGAGGAAGGTTTGAAAGGGAGGGGATATATGTATACCTGTGGCTGATTCATGTTGAGGTTTAACAGAAAACAATAAAATTCTGTAAAGCAATTATCCTTCAATAAAAGAATAAATTTTAAAAAAGTTGTGAAAAAAAAAAAAAAGTTGTGAGAAAAACACAGATGTTCTGATTTTAAGGCCAAGGATAACCCAGGATACTGACCCCTCACCCCTAGACGTGGCCCCTGATATACAAGGAATGTCCCTCCTCTCTGTCTTTGGGACTATCATTGGATCCCTTAATAGGCAGAAAGAATAATTCAGATAATTCAGATACAGGGGTTACATTCCTTCTTATTCACTAAAAGGATCTTTTCTGTTGATAAGGTACAAATATATAGTCATTATGGATAAGATGAAGTCTATTTTCCACCCCATTTTCATTTTAATAGTAAAACATATTTACTAAATATCTCTATTAAAGATTGAAGAAAAGGCCATACTTCACTGAATAAGCTTCATTTTCACTAATTTGGTCGCTAGTTAGAGGTTTAAGAGAGATGGCAGCTGTCAGGCATAAGTGCTGCTCTCTTCTCTGCCCTCTCCCCAGCAGGCATGACTAATCAATCACTGAACATTTTCCATAGCCTCAAATGGTACCCTGCAGAGTTTCCTGGTGGTAAGGTTTATCATCTTTACTTTCTTAAAAAAAAAAAAAAAGACATGCGATGAGAAGGAAAATACCCACTCTACTCTTCCCAGGAGACTCATTATATTCAAAGAGCTTATGTAACATGTTTTCCCTGGAAAATAGGTGTTTTCAAGGTCTCTGATTTCCTCCTGCAATTATTCATTCAATAATCGCCTGTTAACTGCCTACTGTGTGCTAGTGTCTGGAGTGCCAAGATGAATGAGATCTAATTTCCCTTTGGAAGGCTCACTGATGGATACTGATCATGCGTTCAAGTAGGACACACAGCAAGGAAGGGGAAGAAAGGGCTTCAGAGAAGAAGCAGCACATTCTCAGAAGCCTTCCAGAAGACCAAGTGTGGAAAGGTGCTGGTGGCTGCACTCTCATCAGCCATGTGTGATGTGTCCTCCTGATGCCTTACTCTCACTCTGGCTTCATCAGCTCCCGTGGGTACCCACAGGCACCTGAGCCAACTATTGGTCAATCTTAGTGTGAGGTCATTCTTCCAGAGTATAAGCTAGATTTAGAAAAGGCAGAGGAACCAGAGATCCAATTGCCAACATCAGCTGGATCACAGGGAAAGCAAGAGAATTCCAGGGAAAAAAATCTACTTCTGCTTCATTGACTTCCTTGGTGGCTCAGACGGTAAAGCGTCTGCCTACAGTGTGGGAGACCCGGGTTCAATCCCTGGGTCAGGAAGATCTCCTGGAGAAGGAAATGGCAACCCACTGCAGTATTCTTGCCTGGAAAATCCCATGGATGGAGGATCCTGGTAGGCTATAGTCCATGGGGTTGCAAAGAGTTGGACATGACTGAGCGACTTCACTTCTTCACTTCAAAGCCTTTGACTATGTGGATCACAACAAACTGTGGAAAATTCTTAAAGAGACAGGAATACCAGACCACCTTACCTGACTCCTAAGAAATCTGTATGCAGATCAAGAAGCAACAGTTAGAATCGGACATGGAATTGGTTTAAAATTGGGAATGGTGTACCCCAAGGCCCTCTGCTTATTGTCACCCTGCTTATTTAACTTATACACAAAATACATCATGCAAAATGCCAGGTGGGATGAAGCATAAGCTGGAATCAAGATTGCCAGGAGAAATATCAATAACCTCAGACTGGCAGATGACACCACCTTTATGGCAGAAAGCAAAGAGGAACTAAAGAGCATCCTGATGAAGGTGAAAGAGGAGAGTGAAAAATCTGGCTTAAAACTCAACATTCAAAAAACAAAGATCATGGCATTTGGTCTCATCACTTCATGACACATAGATGGGGAAACAATGGAAATCGTGACAGACTTTACTTTCTTGGGCTCCAAAATCACTGTGAATGGTGACTGCAGCCATGAAATTAGAGGATGCTTGCTCCTTGGAAGAAAAGCTATGACAAACTTAGATAGCATATTAAAAAACAGACACGTTACTTTGCCAACAAAGGCCCATATAGTCAAAGCTATGGTCTTTCCAGTAGTTATGTATGGATGTGAGAGTTAGACCATAAGAAGTCTGAGTGCCAAACAATTGATGCCTTTGAACTGTGGTGTTGGAGAAGAACTCTTGAGAGTCCCTTGGACTGCAACGAGATCAAACCAGTCAATCCTAAAGGAAATCAACCCTGAATATTCATTGGAAGAACTGATGCTGAAGCTGAAGCTCCAATACTTTGGCCACCTGATGCAAAGATCTGACTCACTGGAAAAGACCCTGATGCTGGGAAAAATTGAAGGCAGGAGGAGAAGGGGATGACAGAGGATGAGATGGTTGGATGGCATCATTGACTCTGGAGCAAGCTCTGGGAGTTGGTGATGGACAGGGAAGCCTGGCATGCAGCAGTCCATGGGGTCACAAAGAGTCAGACATGGCTGATCAACTGAACAACAACAAGTGTGAAGTGGTTGCTTCAGAGGCTGTTCAATATTCCTTCAGAGGCTAATTCCATGAATGCTCCCCATTTGTGAGTGAAGTCTAACCTTTTACATTGTGGTGGGTCAGTTCACTGCAGCAGGTGGAATGGGCAGTTGTCTGTTGAGATGTATGCAGTGCCAAGCTGGACCCACCCAAGGTCATGAATCATCTCTCTGCCCAATGTCCATAATTCCATCCCATCGTGGGAAGAGCCCCATAGTAAGAGAACATGGAAGGATGGGGGAGGGTGATGGAAACCAACATTTACTGAGCAGCTGCCATGCACCCACATTGGTAAATGTTTATATCAGCTCGTTTACCTGGCAACAACCTTGGGAGGCAGGGAAGAGTTGAAGATGTCCCAAACGGCTACCCTACAGCCAGATCAGGATCACAGTCTGACATAATTATGAAGCAGGTGGAGACAAAAGGGAAAAATTGTTTTTGGTGTTTACTCTGTGTATTAAGTATCTATGCATATGACCTACAAAGCTCTAGATTCCACATATATGAGTTAATGTATGGTATTTTGTTTTTCTTTTTGACTTATTTCACTCTATATGACAGATTCTAGGTCCATCCACACCTCTTTGTGGAATCTAGAAAAATGGTACAGATGAACCTATTTTCAGGGCAGAAATAGAGGTGCAGATATAGAGAATAGATATGTGGACAAGGGGCCGGGGGAGGAGAGGTTGGGAGGAACCGGACATTGGGACTGACGTATATACACTACCATGTGTAAAATAGCTAGCTAGTGGGAACCTGCTATAAAGCACAGCGAGCTCAGCTCAGTGCTCCGTGAGGACATACAGAGGTGGGATACAGGGCATGAGGGCATAGGATACAAGAGGTAGGAGGTGAAGGAAGGCTCAAGAGGGAGGGGATACATGTATACATACAGCTGATTCACTTCATTGTACAGCAGAGACTAACACAACATTGTAAAGTAATTATACTCCAGTGGAATAAAAAGATAAAAAGCTCTAAAATGTTAGTATTATTATTCCCACTTTGCAGATGAGCAAGCTGAGGGTTCAGAAAGCTGTGTCCCATATTATCTCTGTAAGTTTCATTGCTGTAAACATCTTTGCTGCCAACAATTTTGGCCCCCATTTTCACTGCGTAATTAATTGGCTGTAAGGCAATTTTGCCATAAAAGATAAAATAATGAAAAATGAAAAATAAAAGTGGGGTATTAAAAAGGACATAATGAAAAATGAATAACAAAATTAGAAAGATGATCCCATGATAACTGTGAAGTCACTGAGTCCAGGAAAGGTTAAATCACCTCATCAAGATCACATTCAGTAGGTGTTAGTTCTGAGATTCAAATGCAAGTCCACCTGACTCTAAGCCCATGTTCTCAAACACAACTGATGCTACCTTTCAAATATGTGATACCTACTAAGTGACAGGGCACTAAAGCAACTATTGTGACAGAAGCTTACCACCTCCCAGGGGCATCCATTTGGGCCTCTTTGAGTATGTGGGAGTTATTCTTTAGACCAAATCTAAAAAGAAAGTAAAAATAGCCTCGATAAAAATTAAAATTGTATTTTGGCATGCTGCGGTTCATGGGGTGACAAGAGTGGGACACGACTGAGCAACTGAACTGAACTGAACCATCAGCAATGAGAGCTTACTCTTACTTCACGCTTATTTTTAACAAGCGCTATGCACACGGTGGTGGACGTACCTCTTGCTCACCCATGTCCCCAGTTTCTCTCTGCTTCTGGTCTTTTCTGCCACCTTGAATTTATGCATCCCTATGCAATTTGCTTTCCCCAGTGAAACATAAGCAAAAGTTATTTGTGTCACTGCCTGTCGAAGCCTTTGGGAGCCAGTACGTAATTCCCCAGCATACCTTCTCTGCTGTAGCAAGCATGGAAGTATGTTGATATGAAGGGGCTGTGAAACTGGAGCAGCCTGGAATATGTTGAGCCGACACATAGTGGGCAACTGCACTGGGAATCATGCAGATCTTTGGGGGACTTTGCATGAGTGAGAAATAAACTTTGGTTGCATCAAACTTCTGAGATTTGGGATTTAATGGCAACCCGCTCCAGTTTTCTTGCCTGGAGAATTCCATGGGTTGAGGAGCCTGGTAGGCTACAGGCCACGGGGTCGCAAAGAGTCGGACACGACTGAGCGACTTCACTTCACTTCACTGCAGTGTAACATGGCCCGTCTTGACTATCTTGAACCCTTGTAACAATTATGATGGGGGTGCTGCTGTTAAGCCCATTTTATAGACAAGAAACTAAAGCACAGAGAAGTTAGGCAACTTGCCAAAGATTACACAACTAGTAAAAGATAGCACAACTGTGAACCTCGGGAATGGAAACTCCAGAATCTATGTTTTTAATCAGTACCCTTCATTTCCTCACTAACGTTTTTACCAGTCAGATAATAGTGCATAAATATCAAGGTCTATAAGTTTCTTGGTAAATCTTAGCCAATGTTTAAAGAGTAAAAGAATTATAATAACATACAATTAAAGGAACACCAAAATTGCTTGCTTTAAAAAAGAAGGGGAAAAAAAGTCTAGCTTCTGCTTGTAAAGCAATTAAAACTGAAAATGGGTTACAACAGAGGCGACTATTCTTTGGGAAATTGCCTGGAACAGCAGAAAATCTCTTAAAGAAAAACTCAGTTTCTCTTTCTTTACCCACTTCCTTAGAGTTTACCCTAAAGGGCAAGAGACACAATTAAAAGTATAATTAGTGTTCTCACCCCATCTTCCCAATTACATGTTTCCTTTCTAACTGAAACAAAATATTTAACAGATTCATTATTTCCTCCCTAAATCCAAGCAAATTCTTAATGAGTGGCTGAGATCCTTAAGATGAAATGGAACCATCAGAAACCTCACGCTGTGAACTGGAGGGTGTCTGAGTCCTCTGTGAAGTAAGGACACTTGTCAAGGTCCTCTCTATCCTGTGCGGTCTGGCATAATCGCTGCTCGTCGTAATTCAGGACACTTGGTCAAGTGGTTCTCTCAAAAGCAATTAATGAATTTTATGGGAACAGGGCTGGTCAGAAGGTCTGCCAGTGAGGGGCATGCCATCTCAACCTGGGGACACTCACAAGCTGGCAGGTATGGCTCTTAGCTGACTCTTCCTCTAAGTTTAGGGGTTGTCAGCCTTTCAAAAGTCAGATGATGCTGACGGTGGGAAGCAGATTCCTAACGGTCTCTGGAGTCAGGCTGCCTGGGTTTGAATCCCAGTTCTTCTGCATACCAGCTAGGAGATTGGGGATGTACTACTTAATTCTCTAAGCCTGTTTCCTCATTTGCATGACAGACAGGGACAGAATGTCTATTTCATTGTGCAAAGAATCAAAGAAGTTGCATGCACAAAGCCCAGCACAGTACTCAATACAAATTAGCTATCATTTTCATAATTATCACTAGAGAAAGCTTATTGCCCTCTCTTGCTGTTTACCTGCCTTGTGGAGAGACATGTATTTGTATAACAGTCCAGGCTTTTCTTCGCATACTTTACTTACTCTTCTCTGGGGAGGTGGAATGACTCATCTGGTTAGTGAATTGGGGAGGAGGAGCTGGGCAGGCATAGCCCTGCCCCTTTTCCCACCTTCTCCCTGGAAGTCAGCTGCCTACAGGAAGGGAGAGGTCCTCTGAACTGCTCTGCCATAGTTTTTCAGGGTGAGGTCTGCAATTTTCCAGTACAGTCCACGAGTAGGTGTTTACCCCTGATTAGTGGCAGGGTCTAGTATTAAGAAGCCCATTGTAGATGCATATCTAAGCCATGTTCTCCTAACTAGTCTTTATTAGTAATAAAAGCAGTGTTTTCATCTCCATCTTCCGATCTCCTATGTCTCTCTCAGCTATATCAGAACTGGTGTAGAGAAAGAGGTGCTGTTTATTGGATTACCTTCAACCTCAGTGATGGTCACTGCGATATTTCTGGTGGGCATTCATGGCCTTGTATGAGTTGGCTGGTTCCTACATTTAGGAATTTAAATTCCTACATTTAGGAATTTAACCTTAGGATATAATCAATCACATGTGACATTACAGGGCAATTCACAACAGAGTTGATTATAAAAGCGAAAAATGGGCAACAACCTAAATGTCCAATATCAGGGAACTCACTGTAAGATAGCACATCATACAGCCGTTTAAAGCGACGCTGCCAAGAGTGTGTAACGACATGGAAAGATGTTCATAACCTAAGTGAACAAAACCAATACAGAACAATATCTACAAGATGATTCTATCTCGTAAGGAAAACATGAAATGCAGAAAAACATTTGGATAGGATATACAAGCTATTAACACTATCTCTAGAGGGTGAAATGGAGGGTCATCTAAATTTTTTTATTGCTTATGGAAATGTTCCATTTTTCCCTAATGTACATGAATTTCCTGAAAAATAAGAAAAGAAGGTATTGAATACTTTTCATTTTTCAAAAGCCAAGTGTGCAGTGGCTGATGGAGAGAACTCCTGCAGAGCGCTCAACCTGTACTTCTCAGCCTCAGATGGTCCTGCCCTCCAACCCTTGGAAACAGCCACAAGGCAAACAGGACTGTGTTCACACCCTTCAGGGTCTCCCCTGACTTATCAGTTGAGGTCTGGTTGCTCTGACTCTCTTCTGATAAAAGTCAGGGTAGGGTTCTGTAGGAGCCCTGTGGAACAGTCAGTACTGGCCAGGGAGGGCAGATGGTGACCCAAGCAAGGAGTTTAGAAAAGTCTGGAAACAGTTATCAGGAAATGGGCACCTGGACTTTGGGGCCTTCACTGCCAAAGGTTTAAGTCCCAGCCACTTAACACAGCATTCAAGGCTTTTGAATCAGGTCCTCATGCTTAGCCTGCTGGCTCAGATCCAGACACAGAAAGCTCCCACCACTCCTCAAATTGTCCAGACCCTGGTCCCTCAGAGCACCTGATGGGATGTTTCTTCTCTTCATTATCCTCCCCTTTTTTCTGATCCTGCAGCAGCTGCATCCCCCACACAGTTACCTACAGCACTAATGCCTCCTGCACCTACACAACACAGCTGACATCTCCTACATCCATCCAGCAGCAATGTTGTCTGGGTGCCACCAAGCCTACAGTCTTTGTGCTCAGAGCCTAGAAGAACAATGAAACAGAGAAGGTGCCTTCAAGTCCAGAGGACCCACAGGAACCTCACGTGTATCCAATTAGCAGCTCTTTCCCCGCTCTAGGCTTCAGCTTTTCTGATCAATTTGGGGACAAGATTGATGTCCTCAAGGTCTCTCCACACTGGCAGTCAATGATCCCAGCCCTGAAACACTGGCCCACTCATCCCTGCCTCCTACCTTCTGTCCCTCAAAGTCACCTGACATCAGTTTGAGCATGGACACAGCATCTAACTTTTCAATTAGTCTGAATGTCAATGTCCAGACACCAAGATGATGGCGCTTCTTGGGGTGAGGAGGTTAGGTCAATGATGATCACCCCCCTGTTTTATATCACACACTGGAGGGAGTAGCAGACCCTGTAGAAATGGTCAGGCAAGGCTTAGGTGTTTGCTATCAGGGGTTCTCACATTTTAGTGGCATCAGAATCCCTCTGGAGGGTTTGTTTAAACAAATATTGTGGACCCTACTCCCAGAGTTTCTAATTCAGTGGATCTGGGGTGGTTCAGAGACTACATTTCAAGAATCATCATTTTGGATCCCAACCCAGAGACTGAACCTGGGTCTCCTGCATTGCAGGCAGATTCTTTACCATCTGAGCCATCAGGAAAGTGTGCTTATTTTGGTCAGAATTCTCAGACTCTTTTGAGGTCCGGCCATCATCCCTCATTACCTGCCTGAAGTCATCTTCTACACTTTCCCCTTGTTCGACCCATGCTAGCCACTCCTTCACTCTTCTTCAAACATTTTGGGCACATGTCTACCTCTGGGCCTCTGCATGTGTCCCGCTGCCTAGAAGGCCTTTCCTCAGTTATCTAACTGTAGCGTTTCCCAGGTGGCGAGAGTGGTAAAGAACCCACCTGCCAAGGCAGGAGATGTAGGAGACGCAGGTTCGATCCTTGGGAAGATCCCCTGGAGAAGGGCATGGCAACCCACTCCAGTATTCTTGCCTGGAGAATCCCATGGACAGAGGAGTCTGGTGGGCTACAGTTCATGGCGTTGCAAAGAGTTGGACACAACTGAAGTGACAGCTTGCACACACAGTTATCTGTAGAGCTCATGCCCTCACCTCTTTGAAGGTCTATACTAAAATGTCACTGTCTCAGTGATGCTTTCCCCTGCTCCCTATCTAAAACCACTATCTCCCATCCCCATTCCCTACCTTTTCTCTGTAGCATTTACCCCCACATAATATACTATATATTTTATATCATTAATTTCATTTATTTTTGGTTTAAATATTTCATTTTCTAAATTAAAACGTTTTCCATTGATTTTTTTTTTTTTTTACTTTCTGTCTTCCCCACAAGACTGTGGGCTCCATGAAGGCAAAGGGGTTTGTCCATTCTGTTTACTGCTAAATCCCAGAATATGCTGGTATATTGTAGATTATCTAGTATTTGTGGAAGGAAAAGAGAGAAAGGCAAAGGGAGTGAGGGAAGGGAAGGAGAGAAGGGAGAGAAGGAAGGAAAGGGAAAGGATGCAAAGAAGGAAGAAAGAATTTCACAGATAAGTAATATTCTTGTAATAGTTTCAGATCAACAATAGGGGTGCCAACTTTATTTTGCAGAGTAAGTGCTTTAAAAGCCCAGAAACATCAATTACCATCTCCTATACCTTCAGGGCCCCACGGGGTGGACCAGAGGCCACTGAACACATGGTAGCCTAAGTGAAAGGTGCCCCAGGGGTTATCTTTACCAATACACAGCACATGTCGTACCCTGCAGCACTCTAAGCATCAGTGTCTCATGAAATAAACAACATTTTAGCACCAGTGCCTTTCAAGTAACAGAGAAAGGGCTGTGGATTTCACTTCAAATACCAGCACTGAATGCCTAGGGCACCAAAGGATGCTGAAGGAGGCCATCTCCAGGGCCCCTACCGTGGGGCAGGTGATGAGAATGGGAGCACACGTGAGCCATGAACTTGCCACCCTTGCACAAGATGCCCCATAAATGTTGGCTGAATTAATGAATGACGTATGCCCGTCCAATGTGCTCATAATATTCTGGTTGTCTAAGGGTACAAGTATGGTGACATTCCAAGACCCTGTCCTACACACATGCAACCTCCCAAGCTGTAATTCAACAAGATTCCTCAGGGTCCACTGAGCTTCTTGAGGGCAGGAAGCTTTGTTTTCTCAAGGCTGAGTTCAGCCTTCCCTCTGTCCCCATACAGTTATACACTGTGTGTTCAGTCATGTCTGACTCTTTGCGAACCCAGGGACTGCAGCCCACCATGCTCCTCTGTCCATGGGATTTCCCAGGCAAGAATACTGGAGTATATTGCCATTTCCTTCTCCAAGGGATCTTCCTGACCCAGGGATCGAACCCACATCTCTTTTGTCCCCTACGTTGCAGGTGGGTTCTTAACCACTAGCACCACTTGGGAAGCCTCCCACATAGTTGGGCTACAATAAATAATTGTTGAGCTGAGTTTTTTCCATTTAAACTCAGAAATCAAGTTCTCTCTTCAATGTCTATGCCTAGATGGTCTGATTCTAAAGTAAGAAGAAACTTCAGGTGCCCTTAGCCCAGTGTTTGGCACATAGTAGGTCCTCAATAAATGTTGGCTGTTAAGTTCACTGCTACTAACTAGGACTGTGGTCGCGACAGCTCCCAGGCTTGTTACTGCTGCATTTTCCGCTAGAGGAGATGGTGCAGAATCTGCCTGGTACGCTGTTGGACCATTTGAAGAGGCTTGAGAAGAAATGAAAGTGGCCACTGGGTCACAGGGTGGGGACTCTTTTGGCAAGAGAAACCACCAGAGATGGGCTGACCCTTCCACATCCAGGAATCAAAGAGGCTGGATGAACTAGAGTAAGATGACAATGTCTACAGTCCCACAAACCAAAAGCTTGAGAGGGCTAGAAGGACTTCACAGGGAGAAAGTGAGCCTCCCAGCATCTCCGTGGTGACCACAGCCATCACACCGTCTAAGCACTCTTGTCCCCCTGGTGCTAAGGCCCCAATGGCCAGAGGTTTCCTTCTAGTCTTCTCATTAAGGAAGGGGAAACACCACTCACTCTTTCCCTTTCTCACTCCATTCATTCTGTCATTTATCCATTAATCACATAGCAAGTCCCTATAATGGGTCCATTATGGTGCTGGATGCTGAAGATGCTGAGATGAATAAACCACAGGCACAGCCTACCTGTCACTCCCCATCAAAGGGGAAAGATAGACCTGCAGGCAAATCACTGCACATCATGAGTTTCCTTCCCCAAAGTGTGATCCATATACTGAGCTGGTCTTAAGCGACATATAGATGAACATTTTTGAGTTATATGTTTATTTTCATATATAGTCAAAAATTACAACTAGCACATCAAACACTGTGTCATGCGCACTTGTGCTCTGGACTTGTTTTTGATGAACAAAAACTGTTCTTGTAAAGTTGATGATAGTAAAGAAAAGTTAAACAACTAAAGTTCAGGTGGCAGAAGGGCTTAAGAATGTGGTGTGCAGATGACTGAGGTCCAAGACCCACTGGAAGTGAATGAAAGTGCAGATGGCAGGTTCAAATCCCAAGCCTGCTGCAAATTCCAAGCCGGGTAACTTTGAACGAGTTATCTACCAGCCTGGGATCTTGATTTCTTCCTGCAGAAAGTGATTATGTCTACCTCGTGGATTCTGCTGTACATAATAAACCTGGTAGGTACAAATTCATTATTAGTTTATTATCATTACATCCTGTTCTCCGTGCACATATAATAGAGATGGAAAACTGCTACACTTGGGGTAGGGTGGAGAGGGGTGGGGAGGTGGCAAATGCTCAAAGTTGCCAGCCAGCCATGAAAGCAGATAAGGGAATGAGAAATGGCTTTATTTATGAGCCCAAGACAGCATCTTAAAAAGCACAGCCATTACTTTACCAACAAAGGTCCATCTAGTCAAAGCTATGGTTGTTCCAGTGGTCATGTATGGATGTGAGAGTTGGACTATAAAGAAAGCTGAGTGCCAAAGAATTGATGCTTTTGAACTGTGGTGTTGGAGAAGACTCTTGAGAGTCCCTTGGACTTCAAGGAGATCCAACCAGTCCATCCTAAAGGAAGTCAGTCCTGAATATTCATTGGAAGGACTGATGCTGAAGTTATAACTCGAATACTTTGGCCACCTGATGCGAAGAACCAACTCACTGGAAAAGACCCTGATGCTGGGAAAGATTGAAGGCAGGAGAAGGGGACGACAGAAGATGAGATGGTTGGATGTCATCACCGACCTGATGGACATGAGTTTGAGTAAGCTCTGGGAGTTAGTGACGGACAGGGAAGCCTGGCATGCTGCAGTCCATGGGGTAGCAAAGAGTCGGACACGACTGAGCGACTGAACTGAACTGAACTGAATGAGCCCAAGGAGCTTTTGGGACTCCCTGATGAGAAGGGAGACAGCCGGGCAGCGGAGGTGCTGGCTCCCTGTCAGCAGCTGCCCTAGTGGTCCAGGGCCCATCTGTCTCAATGGGCTTCAGCCCTCTCACCACAAATGGTATGTCAGAGCCGCAACACAGAAATTCTAACGCTGGTGGGTTCCTAGGCACTGCAGCTCACAGGACTCAGCTCTACAGCTCAGAGGAACCTAAAAGAGGAGCAGGCTGGGTGTCCTGCAACACTGGCAGCCCAGGGAGGCTCAAAAAAGGCCTCCAAAACTATAAAAAGTCCTGACAAGGGATAAGGCTTAGTATTTGATTCCCTGGGCAAAGTGTCCACTTTACTGTGCAGACAAGCACAGGCACCTAGGGTACATCCATCCAAGGCAGGGAATGCAACTCAGCCAAGAAAAGGAGTGCAACCACACGGGTGGATCTCCAGTGCCTTATGCTGGAGGAAAGAAGAGAGTCAGAGGCTGCATCATGTATGATGACTACAGCTATCACCTTCCGGGAAAGGCAGAGCGAGAGGGCCAGAGAGTGAATCAGTGGTTGCCAGGAATGAAGGGTACATATAGAAGACTATACATTGAGACACCACTTCATACCCACTGGGATGGCTGGAATCAAAAATACAGATAATCATAAGTATCGGCAAGGATGTGGAGAGACTGGAGCTCTCATACACTGCTTGTGAGATAGCAAAATGGTGCAGCTACTATGGGAAACAGCCTGGCAGCTCCTCTAAAACGTTACACATACTTACCCTATGACCCAGCAATTCCACGGGAAAACATATACCCACATAAAAACCTGTACACCAACGTTCATAGCAGCATTATTTATGATGGCCAAAAAGCAGAAACAACCCAAATGTCCACCAACTGAAACATGGATAAACAAAATGCAATATATATAAAATAGATTATCATTCAGCAATGAAAAGGAATGAAATACCGACACATGCTACAACACGGATGAGCCTTGAAAATATTCTGCTCAGTGAGAGAAGCCAGTCATGAAAGACCAGATAGTGTGTAATTCCATTTAGACTAAGTATCCAGAATAGGCAAATCCATAGAAAGTAGATTAGTGTTTTTCAGGGGCTGGGGCAGGGGAAGAAGGAATAAGACCAGGGAATTTGGGGGTAGGTAGTAGAATAGTGTGTATCTTGTTTGTGGTACTGGTTACAACTCATAACTGGTTCTGTCAAAACTTAGAACTGTACACCAAAGATTCAAAAAAAGATGCCTGTCCTAATAATATTAAAAATGGTTTAAATTATTAAAAATTTTAATCTAGTAGACACTCTGCTAAACACTTTATATACCTTGAACTATTTAATCCTTAAACCACTCAGGTATTACTATACCCATTTTATAGATGGGCAAACTGAAGCTCCGAGAGGCTATGTGATGGGCCTAGGGTCACAACTAGAAAGTGTTTTTGAAAGCCAGATTTTAATCTCAGTTCTGATTCCAGATCCCATGCCAATACCCATAGTGCTCTGCCTCCCTCCACTCTGATAATCTGGAACATTCCTTGAGCACCTCTCAGAAGTCTTTGATGGGGGACTGTCCACTCATGACTGCCCCACTGGTGAGTTCCTTGAGGGCCAAGGTGGTGCCTCTGGGCTCTGTATCCCCCACTGCACTTGGCACAGAGCCAGGCACTTAGCAGGCAGTCTACAAATGTTTGGGTATGATCAGGGGGCAAAGAAAAAGAGGCAGGGAGAATGCCATCGGGAAATGTAGAAGAGCAGCCTACGATGAAGTTCATGCCTGGGTCTCTTGGCTCTTGGCCTTGAGTCTGTCCATTAGACCACACAGTCACCATCTGATGGGCCTCCTACAGCGGGATCAAATAGCTGAGCATGAGCTGGAGAGCAGGGTGCCACACTGAACTCTGGCTCTCTCAGGAGCCTGGGGGCAAAACACTAATCCCATAGGCTGTGTTCCTCTATGATTTAGTATTTCTGTCCCGGAAAGAAAGTCTTCAGCTGAGTAAGTCACAGGAAGCAATGAGAACCAGGTGGTTTGTACAGGCCATGACTTCTGAGACTCATATCCGTTCACCGGTCTCCATTCAAACTGCCTCCCCAGGCTGCCACTCTCTCTTTCATGCCGACCCCTCCCCAGCCCATTCTTCACTTTCCTCCTGATCCTTCATCCAGCAAATCCTACAACCAGAGAAAAGGCTCAAAAACACAAATCTGATCACATCATTCTCCTGATATGGAGGAAGGCACCAGCCCTTAAAGCTCCTCGATTATTTTAGAAGGAGACAAAGTGGCCCTGCACTGAGACCCATGGCCTGGGAGGTGGAGGGGCTCCCCTTAGCTGGCACCCTTGTGCAGGGACACGACCTGGGAAATCACCCAGGGCAGCTCTGACCTTCAGTGTCTGCCTGTTGCTCTGAGAACAAACACCAAACTCCTCCGGGGAGGCCCTGAGGTCCTGCGCAGTGTGCTGTTGCTGTCTGACTCTTTTGTGACTCTGTGGACAGTAACCCACCAGGTTCTTCTGCCCAGGCAAGAATACTGGAGTGGGTTGCCATTTTCTTCTGCAGGGGATCTTCTTAATCCAGGGTCAAACCCATGTCTCCTGCATTGGCAAGCGGATTCTTTACTACTGAGTTAACAATGTCGCCTCTATTTCCTGCAAGTTCTTCCTGCTCCCGTCTGTTCCCTCCCCACTGCATGCCATCCTCCATCCAGTCAGCACAGTTCTCAATGCCCAAACAATTCTGTGTGTGCGCCCCCTTTTGAACAAACTGTTCCCTCCAAGCCCGGCCAACTCCTGCACATCCCTCAGCCATTACCTTAGATGTCCCTCCCTTCACCAGAGCCTAGAAGGGTGACCCCAGGCTACCTGGCACCTCCCTCCTACAGCTCTTTTCACCCTGTGCCATGATCGTCTGTTTACTCTGCTGTCTCTTCCCAGAACCTTCCCTCTGCAAGGGCAGGAACCAGATGCTTATTCATCAATTTGCCATTGTATCTGGGGCACGTACTTGGCACAAAGGAGATATTTATTGAATAAATGAATATATCAGCTAATGACGAGTAAGTAAATGAAACAAAATGGCTCGTCATTGGTAGGACACACAGGGTTTTGGATCAGGAGAAGATGCCTACTAACTCAGCCTGACCCATCACTTTATGGAGAAGGAAGCTGACACCTCAGGAAGGTCCCACGACTTTCCTCAGGTCACACACATGTGGTCCATTGGAAGAGGGTATTAGAAGCCAGGCCAATCCTCCTCCCACCATAACAGATGGAGAGGGCAGAAGTGCCTAAACCCGTGGGACACTACTATAGAGAAAATCTGATAGCAAAACGCAGTAGAACACAATGGTTAAGCACAAAGGCATAATTAGAGTGCCCAGGGCTACTTATTAGCTGTGTTTCCTTGGGCAACTAATTCGAACAGTGGGTCTCCAATCTGTAAAATGGAATTCAGGCACCTACTGCACAAGGTATGGGTGGGGTCAATGAAATGTTGTGTGACAAGCATTGAGCACACTGCTGGACACTTATCAGTCTATTAAAATTACCTATGAATCCTGTAATTGAATAATGCTTTTTATAACCCCGTGATACACACTGGACTCAACCCCAGCCCTGTTTTGCCAATCAATCCCATGAGCACAAATCCTATCTATGACTCCCTCCCAAGCTTCACTGGGCTTCCCAGGTGGCGCTAGTAGTGAAGAGCCCGCCTGCCGATGCAAGAGACTCAAGAGACGCAGGTTTGATCCCTGGGTCAGGAAGATCCCCTGGAGTAGAAAATGGCACCCTGCTCAAGTATTCTTGCCTGGAAAATTTCATGGACAGAGGAGCCTGGAAGCCTACAGTCCATGAGGCCACAAAGAGTTGGACACGAATGAGTACACACACATCCTTCACCACGGTGCAATGGAAAACAACCCTCAAGGGGACTGGGTTTCTAGAACTGGCTGCTAGCAGCTAATGGGACTCCAAGATAGCATTGAGGTTCCCAGGGTTTTCCAAAAAACCCCTCAATCTAACATCCCCTACCACATCTGGGAAAGAAGAGGGAGCCTTCAGTAATGCTGATCAGACCATGCTTCATACCAGGCCACATATCTCCTAGGGAAGACAAGAATGCGTCTGGCAGATGTTACCTTCTACAAAACATTCCCAGACTCTCCTCCCAGTATTTTGATGCTTGCAGCTTTGCCCAAAGAGAGGCTTTGGATAGACTGTAGTTTGGAGCTGAAGACTCCCATTGTGTCTCTCTTATTACATCCCTGGTGGTGCATGGCAAATTTACCTCTAGATCTCCAGGGAAGCAGAATAATGAATTATTAGCATTTTATCCAAGAGATGCACATACCATAAAGTCAGGGAACAATTTTTTCCCCTGAATTAATTTCATTTTATTTTTGAATAGCCTATAGAAAAAAATAAGTATAAGTAATGGATTGTCTGTTTCCTGATCAACAGAGATCACTCTTTGCTTTGAGAGGGAAGAAAACAGAGGTCATCTTCCTGATTGCTCAATAGAAAAGCAAACTTCAATTGTCTGTTTCACTTAATGTGTTCGCACTCTGATTTCATGGCGTCAGTCCCACAGTACTGGGGATGCTCAACAAGCAAGAGTGAGCCTGGATTTCTTAAGAGCCCGAAGGGTGATGTCTGTTTCCACAGAACTCTATCCCTCTGACCTGACTTACATCACCCAGAGAATGGCAATTGCATTCTTCATGCCTGTCTGACCACTATCACATGCTCCTCAAAGTCAGGCATTTTTTTCCCCTCATCTTTATTCCCAGATAGCATAGCCGGTTAAAATACTGGATGCACAGTTAAAACTAAATGTCAGATAAGCATGCAACATTCAGGACATAACTTATACTAAAAAAATACCTCTTCTTTATCTGACATTCAAATTTCATTGGCATCCCGTCCTTTCTATTTGCCAAATCTGGCAATCTAATCTCTAGAGTTTCATCTCATCTAATCCTCACAACTCTGAAAAATAGGTATTATACCATTTTATAGTTAAAGAAACAGTGGCTTAGAGAGGCTGAGATGACATGGCTCATAGGTGGGAGAGCTGAATTTGAACCTCTACCTTTCCATCTATGTGCTCAGTACATGTGTGGGGAATGAATGAATGAATGCACACCTGCAGAAGATGAGTAGCCAGGGAACCTGTTACGCGCCTACCTCTGAGTCATCATTGCCTCTCTGGAATCCCAGCCACATTTCCTCATTAGTGAGATTGCTCACTGAGAGGATACTGCCCCACTTTCCTCCTCTTGGGAAAGGGCCAACTTCCTGAGAACAACACCGATGCAGTGGGTGATGAGGACAGGTTTTCCCTAAGTGAAAACAAATCTCCTGGTCCCAGAACAGTGGGGGGCGGGGAAGGGGAAAGAGGGAGATGTCTGGACAGAACAGGCTGCTCACCACCCTGGGCAGCCATCGCCCTGGAAGCTGACCATCCTCCACCTTCAGCTGCCCTCCTCAGGCTCAGATCCAGCACCCTGGATGGGGTATCGCCCTGGCTCTAGCCTGTGACCTCAGAATGCCAGAGGTCACACAGGCTCTGCTGTTCTCTCTGCCTGGAATTCTCCGCCCAAGATCACCCCCACGTCTGCTTAAGTGTCACCTCCCAAGAGAGGCTTTCCAGCTGCTCTGTCTCAAACAGGTAAGGTCTCCACCTTACCGCTCAGCACTACCCAAAATCACATCACATATTAAGATGTCCATTTGCTGACTGTTGGTCTCCAGCATAAAATAAAAGCTCCAAAAACAGCCTCTTGTTCACTACCTTTGTTTTCCTCACCACCATTCTAGAATAGCACATAGAACACTGTTTGACATACACTAGACACTCAGGACATGTTTGCCAAGTGAAAGACTGAATAGAGTCTTGGTTTAAAAAATATATACATATTACATACATATATACACATACACACATATGGATATGTATATATGTATACATATATTTATATACACATATGTAAATATACACACATATTTATATACAGCCATATCTACACACACACACACACACACACACACACACACACACATACACACAAAATATTAAATTAAATACAAGTAATGAAGTGTTGGGGGAGTTTCCAGGTAGACTCTTCATGAGGACCCCACCACACCTTCACACAGGCTATGCCCTCTCCCTGAAATGCACAGTCCAAGTCATCTTTCAAAACCTGATTCAGTTCCCTCTTTCTCCTGGAAGACTTCACAGACCCTCTCCCTAACCCCAGCCCATTAAAGACCCTGCTACTCTATCTCTGGGCTCCTCTTTCAACTTGCTGGTGCTCCTTGTAGTGGCTATTAACCTACATTGCTGCTGCTGCTGCTGCTAAGTCCCATCAGTCGTGTCCGACTCTGTGTGACCCCATAGATGGCAGCCCACCAGGCTCCCCCGTCCCTGGGATTCTCCAGGCAAGAACACTGGAGTGGGTTCCCATTTCCTTCTCCAATGCATGAAAGTGAAAAGTGAAAGTGAAGTCGCTTGGTTGTGTCCAACTCTTCGTGACCCCATGGATTGCCGCCCACCAGGCTCCTCCGTCCATGGGATTTTCCAGGCAAGAGGACTGGAGTGGGGTGCCATCGCCTTCTCGTTAACCTACATTATACTCCACTAAATGGCACATCTAGTTGTCCTTTGTGGCAGACCGTACTTGACCAAAGATGGCTGGGACAATCCCTCTCATCGCACATGTTCTTCTGCAGTGCGACCTTGCCAATAACTCCCCCATCCAAAGGTGGAATTCTTCCTACTCCTTTGGAAGTGAGTCCTGCTTTGTGCTTTGAGACTGCTTAAGCCAATGGCAAAGTGTTGCTGTGCCACTTTTGGGGACAGCCATGAATTGATCTGGAAGCTTTCACTTTCCTCCTCTTGGAAGCCAAGCATCACAGAAGAAGGGCAATGACCCTAAGACCTCCAAGTCATGTGGAGGGGCTCTGGAAGATGGGATGCTATGAAAAGAGAGATGGGTAAGCAGAGGTACCAAATATGTGAGTAAGGAAACCATCTTGGGCATGGGTCCTCCAATCCCACCTACCCCAGAGATGTACAACAGAGATGAACTGCCCAGCTGAGCCCTTGCCAGCTCCCTGACACACAAAGTTGAGAGCAAAATAAAATAGGTGTTTTAAGTCATAAATTTTGCAGTGGTTTATTATGCTGCAACAGTTAATTGAAACATCCTTGAAGGTAGAAATTCTATTATATGTAACATTATATCTCCTAGCTGAGAACAGTGTGAGGCTTATAGTCAGCTCAATAAAATTTGCCTAAATTGAACTGGCTCAGACTGAATTAAATTTTCCCCAGGTTAGGAGGACTACTTCAATAAATAAAGTCAAACTGTCCTCAGTGATCAGCTGAAGATACGACCTGGTCCATGCAAAAAATGAATGGGCAGAGTTTACATGGAGATTTACAGGATATTATTCGCTGCTGTAAACAAAGGACTTTTATAGGGATGAAATAAAACTATGATTACCTCTGGTAAGTTTTAGGAATATTGCTGGTTATGACAGTTACTATAAAAACATCGCATAAAAATACACTATTTCTATGTCTGGTGCTAGGAAACCCTGACAAATGTCTTCATTCTCTGCAGAACCAGAATGGAGGTGTGTTGTTATGGGTGCTAAGTGGCTTTAGTAATGTCCAATTCTTTGTGGCTCCATGGACTGTAGCCTGCCAGTCTCCTCTGTCTATGGGGATTCTCCAGGCAAGAATACTGGAGTGAGTTGCCACGCACTCCTCCAGGGGATCTTCCCAACCCAGGGATCGAACCCACATCTCCTGCGACTCCTGCATTGCAGGTGGATTCTTTACTGCTGAGCCGCCAGGGAAGCCCATGAGGTGTTATTGCCTTGGCTATTTACTCCTGGACATTCAGAGACAGAGTCTGGCAAGCCAGGGTCTCTGCCTCCAGGAAAATTGCATTTTCTTTTTATCAGTCAAAATTAGGGCTTCCTGTCATGGGAGTCTCCTATAGCTGAGAGATCTGACTCTAGGATGCCTTCATTGTGAGAGAGTCATTTCCTAGGCAGGTTGATAAGAAGTCTAGGGGACCCAAGGAGAGAGGGGTCTGGAATTCTCAAGGAGGAAGAAAGGACTAACTTTTTTTTTTCTTCCTCTACACTCCTTAGGATTATATAACAATAAAGTATCCTGCCTGAGGACAGTCTCTGGATTAAACCTTCTGGCTAATCCTGTTATCTTAAAATGTAAATTATGGGAGTGGGTCTGGTGAGGTCTTTACAAGGATTCAGTTCAGTTCAGTTCAGTGCAGTGGCTCAGTCCTGTCCGACTCTTTGCGACCCCATGAATTGCAGCATGCTAGGCCTCCCTATCCATCACCATCTCCCAGAGTTCACTCAGACTCACGTCCATCGAGTCGGTGATGCCATCCAGCCATCTCATCCTCTGTTGTCCCCTTTTCCTCCTGCCCCCAATCCCTCCCAGCATCAGAGTCTTTTCCAATGAGTCAACTCTTCGCATGAGATGGCCAAAGTACTGGAGTTTCAGCTTTAGCATCATTCCTTCCAAAGAACAACCAGGGCTGATCTCCTTTAGAGTGGACTGGTTGGATCTCCTTGCAGTCCAAGGGACTCTCAAGAGTCTTCTCCAACACCACAGCTCAAAAGCATCAATTCTTCGGCACTCAGCTTTCTTCACAGTCCAACTCTCGCATCCATAAATGATCACTGGAAAAACAACGGACCTTTGTTGGCAAAGGAATGTCTCTGCTTTTCAATATGCTATCTAGGTTGGTCATAACTTTCCTTCCAAGGAGTAAGCGTCTTTTAATTTCATGACTGCAGTCACCATCTGCAGTGATTTTGGAGCCCAAAAAGATAAAGTCTGACACTATTTCTACTGTTTCCCCATCTATTTCCCATAAAGTGATGGGACCAGATGCCATGATCTTCATTTTCTGAATGTTGAGCTTTAAACCAACTTTTTCAATCTCCTCTTTCACTTTCATCAAGAGGCTTTTTAGTTCCTCTTCACTTTCTGCCATAAGGGTGGTGTCATCTGCACATCTGAGGTTATTGATATTTCTCCCGGCAATCTTGATTCCAGCTTGTGCTTCTTCCAGCCCAGCATTTCTCATGATGTACTCTGCATATAAGTTAAAT
>NW_011494899.1:2410834-2442469 GCF_000754665.1 Bison bison bison
GTCTGGTATTCCCATCTCTTTCAGAATTTTCCACAGTTTGTTGTGATCCACACAGTCAAAGGCTTTGGCATAGTCAATAAAGCAGAAATAGATGTTTTTCTGGAACTCTCTTGCTTTTTCCATGATCCAGCGGATGTTGGCAATTTGATCTCTGGTTCCTGTGTCTTTTCTAAAACCAGCTTGAACATCAGGAAGTTTCCAGTTCACGTATTGTTGAAGCCTGGCTTGGAGAATTTTGAGCATTATTTTATTAGCGTGTGAGATGAGTACAATTGTGAGGTAGTTTGAGCATTCTTTGGCATTGCCTTGCTTTGGGATTGGAATGAAAACTGATCTTTTCCAGTCCTGTGGCCACTGCTGAGTTTTCCAAATGTGCTGGCATATTGAGTGCAGCACTTTCACAGCATCATCTTTCAGGATTTGAAATAGCTCAACTGGAATGCCATCACCTCCACTAGCTTTGTTCGTAGTGATGCTTTCTAAGGCCCACTTGACTTCACATTCCAGGATATCTGGTAAGGTGAGTGATCAGACCGTCGTGATTATCTGGGTCATGAAGATCTTTTTTGTACAGTTCTTCTGTGTATTCTTGCCACCTCTTTTTAATATCTTCTGCTTCTGTTAGGTCCATACCATTTCTGTCCTTTATCGAGCCCATCTTTGCATGAAATGTTCCCTTGGTATCTCTTATTTTCTTGAAGAGATCTCTAGTCTTTCCCGTTCTGTTGTTTTCCTCTATTTCTTTGCATTGATCGCTGAGGAAGGCTTTCTTATCTCTTCTTGCTATTCTTTGGAATTCTGCATTCAGATGCTAATTTCTTTCCTTTTCTCCTTTGCTTTTCACTTCCCTTCTTTTCACAGCTATTTGTAAGGCCTCCCCAGACAGCCATTTTGCTTTTTCTCATTTCTTTTCCATGGGGATGGTCTTGATCCCCATCTCCTGTACAATGTCAGGAACCTCAGTCCATAGTTCATCAGGCACTCTATCTATCAGATCTAGCCCTTTAAATATATTTCTCACTTCCACTGTATAATCATAAGGGATTTGATTTAGGTCATACCTGAATGGTCTAGTGGTTTTCCCTACTTTCTTCAATTTAAGTCTGAATTTGGCAATAAGGAGCTCATGATCTGAGCCACAGTCAGCTCCCAGTCTTGTTTTTGCTGACTGTATACAGCTTCTCCATCTTTGGCTGCAAAGAATATAATCAATCTGATTTTGGTGTTGACCATCTGGTGATGTCCACGTGTAGAGTCTTCTCTTGTATTGTTGGAAGAGGGTGTTTGCTATGACCAGTGTGTTCTCTTGGCAGAACTCTATTAGCCTTTGCCCTGCTTCATTCTGTATTCCAAGGCCAAATTTGCCTGTTACTGCAGGTGTTTCTTGACTTCCTACTTTTGCATTCCAGTCCCCTATAATGAAAAGGACATCTTTTTTGGGTGTTAGTTCTAAATGGTCTTGTAGGGCTTCATAGAACTGTTCAACTTCAGCTTCTTCAGCATTACTGGTTGGGGTATAGACTTGGATTACTGTGATACTGAATGGTTTGCCTGGAAACGAACAGAGATCATTCTGTCATTTTTGAGATTGCATCCAAGTACTACATTTCGGATTCTTTTGTTGACCATGATGGCTACTCCATTTCTTCTCAGGGATTCCTGCCTGCAGTAGTAGATACAATGGTCATTTGAGTTAAATTCACCCATTCCAGTCCATTTTAGTTCACTGATTCCTAGAATGTCAACGTTCACTCTTGCCGTCTCCTGTTTGACCACTTCCAATTTGCCTTGATTCATGGACCTAACATTCCAAGTTCCTATGCGATATTGCTCTTTACAGCATCGGATCTTACTTCTATCACCAGTCACATCCACAATTGGCTATTGTTTTTGCTTTGCCTCCATCCCTTCATTCTTCCTGGAGTTATTTCTCCACTGATCATTATTGTTATATAATTACACGGATTATATAACAATAATGTATCCTGCTTGAGGACAGTCTCTGGATTAAACCTTCTGTCTAAAATGCAAATTATGGAAGTAGGTCTGGTGAGGTCTTTACAACCTGCAGACATTCTTTTGATTCATTGGAGAGTATATAACTCCATTGCTAACACTAGCAAGGGGGTACTCTTTCTGCCCCCTTCTGATGTCTATGTCAGAAGCTTTCTCTATCTCCTTTATATTTTAATAAAACTTTATTACACAAAAGCTCTGAGCAATCAAGCCTCGTCTCTAGCCCCAGATTGAATTCTTCTCCTCCAGAGGCCAAGAATCCCGGCATCTTTTCGTGGTTCAGCAACAACCTTTCAATTGGACCATCACAAAGGCCATGCTCTGGACCAGGATGCCTCTCAAGTCCTCTCAGTTCAGCCCCACCCATATCCAGACCATCGGAGCCACCAGAGAAGCCCCCAGACCTTCCAACTTTCCCCAAATCATAAACTCAGCACCAAAAGGGATCTCAGGACCACCTATGCCAGGGCCTGGCCAAAAACCTACTCAGGAGCCTCAGTCTTTTTCAACCAGACCTTTCTGTGTGCAAGGCTTTGGACGGAACAGGTACAAACTCCATCTCAGCAGCCCTGGATATGAATCCCGATTCTGCTACTTAGAAACAATGGGACCTGAGACAAGTCACATGACCTCACTGGGTCCACAGAGGCCAAGGACAGCTCATACCTCAGGGGGTTACTGTGAAGACTGAGTGAGATAATGTCTTGTGAAACTCTTAGACGGTAGTAAATAGTCAATGAAAGACACAGATCAGCAGTGGGGGACCATCTCCCCACTTACAGGTAGCCTCTCTAGCTCACCCTTCATTTTCTTCTCCCTACCGTTTCGTCTTTGTTCCGTCTGCACTTTGTCCCATCCCTTCAAGACCCACCCCCAACACCTGCCCAAAGTCGATTCAAATATGGGGGGAGAACGTACCTCTGCCCTTGTGCTTCCATCCTCAAGCCTGATCGGTCTAATACAGAACTTCCTTTATCCCCCCACCCCTACCTCCCAACCTCCCTGTGCTCTAATCCCCACATTCAAGTCTCTTATGCTTGCCTAAGTGTCCTGTCTGTCTCCTTTGCTTGGCTGTGAGTTTTCAGAGTCAGGAAATGAATGTTTCATCTTCACATGCCAGAGCCTAGCCCAGGGTCTGGCTTGAACAGGGGCTCAGTAGATTTGTGTGGGGTAGGTGGGGAATGTATTATCAAACAATTGAATAAATGAGTGAGTGAATGAACATGCTGGTGAGAACAGAGCACAGGATACCCTGAAAGATCAACTTTCTTGCTGAAGGCTCAGGGGCTCCACAAAGCATCCTCTCTTTCCCATTCCAGACCCCAATTCCATCTTCTGGAATTCCTGGATGTTGGAACTGTTTGGTCTCCAGGTCTCTTGGGCCACTCTCCTTTCAGGGGAAATTTCATTCCAGCATGGGTAACTCCTGTACCACACTGACTGGGTTGGGGATGGGCCCAACCAACACTTGTTCAGAACCAGTGAGCACCAGATGTTTATGGGGATACCTGGGAAGGGGATGGTCATTCTCTCCTCCTGATATACTGTGAGGAAGTCCAGTCTAGGGTAGTGACAGCCTCTCATCTGGCTAGCACATGAGAAGATGAACTGAAGATAAAGTTACACAGGGAGGAAGGTGCAGCAGAAAGGTACCAAGGGCAGCTGAGGCACAAGGACCTGACAGAGTGATCCAGCAGCCCTGTCCCTGGACCTCTCATTTACATGAACTATATCTCCCTCTTACGAATGTTTGGGTTGGATGTTTCATCACATGCATTGGAAAGAATCCAAAGACAAGGACAAGACCAAATCTCCCTCCAATTTTCTTTGCTGGACAAATCCTATAAAACGCTAAAACCAGGAAATGAAGCATCTACTTCTCTCACAAGTGGCCTCAGAGATAGGTTTTTCAGGCCCACTGAAGTATCTGCTTGTTTATAAAGGATCTCTTGCTTCCATCATACTTGATTTTGCCCACCTTTTCAACCTTGAGACAATCCATTGTAATCCACAAACAAGACACTCTACTCTCATTTCTAAACAATAAATGCCCTACAAACAAAGGTGGGTAAAAAAGGACTCTCCTTCTAGGCAGAGAACATCATAAGCAATGGTTAAAACTGGGGTGGTATTCAGTAGAAGGTATATTCAGTGAGCTGGGATGAGTGACCATGCTGGAAGATCTCTACATTCCTTTGGAAGTAAACAAGGCCCAACCATAAAATCATGTGGTGGAGTGCTTTCTGGTCCAAAGCTAATTTCTTTCAGAGTCCCTTTACCCACCAAAGTGAATTTAAAAGCAAATTGATCATTTAAAAAAATCACAATTTACTCTTATTACTCAGGTAGTTAAACAAAAACCTACATAAATAATAAATTAAATCTGTGTTGAAGCTGAAAGTTGTGTGGAATCAAGATTATGCTCATCATCAAATACTAGAGACAATGAATTTAACGCAGAGGCTGTGACCTGGCTTTAGCAGATCTTTAAAATGATCCAGAACCCCAGGACCATTCCTCAGTGCTAAAGGCTGAGCTGGCAATGATAAGGATGTCAGCCATTGCTCTTAATGGGGCTAGTTACTGTTCAATGACTTTGGGGGCTCAAGGTGAATCATTCAAGAAACACTCATCTGAGGATGAGGTTTTGGAAAAACCCAACGTTAAAGTCTTTGGATTCACTGGCAGAAAATTGCAATGCACAGACTGGAAAAATCCATGACCTTCTTTGACAAGCACCTACTCAGCTTCCCTGGTAGCTCAGATGGTAAAGAATCTGCCTGCAATGCAGGAGACCCGGGTTCGATCCCTGGGTTGGGTAGATCCCCTTGGAGAAGGGAATGGCTACCCATTCCAGTATTCTTGCCTGGAGAATTCCATGGACAGAGGAGTCATGAGAGCTACAGTTCATAGGATCTCAAAGAGTCAAACACAACTGAGTGACTAACACACTCAGCCTGAAACACAAGAGTGTTATTAACCAGCTACAACAGCTGGCTGCCAACCCAATCAATATCCCTGTCTGCCCTCTTGCTTATTAAAAGAACTCTGATTGGGTAGTAGTGGTGAGAAAAATGTGTCCAGCTAAATAACTAAATTTCTTAGCCTCCCTTGGAAAAATGGTGACTGAGGGATTAATTGTTGGTTAAAGAGATAAAAACAGGATTATTGGGTGAAGCATCAGTGAAGCTCCTTAATATTATAGGAAGGCTGACTCCACTGGCAGGTACCCTTCCCCCTATTCTTCCATCATTCTTCACCATGCTTAAGATGTAGAAGTGATGACTGGCGCTGGAGCAGCCATCTTAGGACCATGAGGGTATCTTTAGAATGCAAACCATATGCTAAGGATGGCAGAGCAGAAAGAGGTATAGAACTACTTTCCCGACCTTGGACAGCCTACCTGCCTTGACTGTTATAAGATGGAAAACCAACTCCCTGTCATGTTTAAGTCACTGTTGGTTTGATCTATGATGTGTGCATGCATGCTAAGTCACTTCAGTTGTGTCTGACTCTGTATGCCCCTTTGGACCATAACCTGCCAGGTTCCTCTGTCCATGGGATTCTCCAGGCAAGAATACTGGAGTGGGATGCCAAGCCCTCCTCCAGGGGATCTTCCTGATGCAAGGATTGAATCCATATCTCTTACAACTCCTGCATTGGCAGGCAGGTTCTTTACCACTAGTGACACCTGGGAAGCCCTTGATCTATGATACAAGTGGTCAAATACAATCTGACATCAGATGGGCCAATTAAAATCAAGTATTCTTATTGATCAAAGATAGCACCTTCACCTCTGGTCACCTTTAGCAATCAGAATGCTCTAATTGAATACATTGGTTCGTGCTCCAACTCAGGAGGAGCTAATCAAGGAATGGCTTCACCGAGTACAAAAAAAAAAAAAAGAGAGACAAAAGAACTGGAAGATCCAGACTCTGCCTTCAAAGAACTTGTGGTCTAATGGGAGAGGCAGGTCACGGTCACAACAAAAGATTTCCAGCAACATAAGGACTTACATGATCCACAGCCGAAGTGTTTCAGACAGTAAGCAAATGCTGCAGGGTTTCAAAGAAAGGGAAAACTCCAGGATGGATGCAAGGCTTGGCTTGGGGCAGTGCAGCTGAAAGCAGGGGAGGATAGGAGCCATTCCAGGCAGATAAATATCCTGTGAATAAGCTTAGAATAAGGAATGAAAGTGTTCAGGGGAAAGGTGAGGGCAGCCTGGAAGGGTAGAGAGGTTCCACTGAGGCAGGTTTAGGGGGCTAGGATAAGGAGTTTGGACTTGACCGTCCAGCCAATAGGGGAAACAATACTATCGGAGCAACTCTGATCTGAGGTGTCAGGAGGAATAGACTGAGACGAGGAGGAGGTGGAGAACACAGCTAAGGTGAGGCTCCAGTAAGGAGGCTGACTGTGGTGTGGGTTCCAGGGACATTCTGATGAGGATGGGGTTCAGTGCCTCTGGCTAGTGTGGCAGATGGGATGGCAGGAGCAACAGCACCACCACTATGGTCCTGCAGCTAAGAGTCACTCTGGACAGCCAGAGGGACAGAGGAAACTGACTCCACATCATCCCTCTTCTTCTCCTCTGCAGTCAGGCTCCTCAGATGGAAGCGTCAACATTCATGCTCCTCCAGCCCCCCAAAGAAAATTAAAGACTATGAGTCTGGTATCCATACAGAAAGAAAGATGCTAGCCCCTACCCAACCGAAAGTTCAGGATTCCAGACACAAGATCCTGAAGGGACCTCACCTGTCAGCGAGAAGTGACAGAATTTTAGAATAGCAAGGGCTCCTGGAAGGCTCCTCAGGGACCATGTCACCTACCAGTTTTCAAAATGGGTTCCATACAGCAGTAGGGACCACTGTACATAAAGGGGATGTGGATGGGACCAAAACAACTCTGCTTTTTCATGCCTCACATATTGAATTTCCCGGAAAGGTTGTATTCCAGATCAAAGGGTCCCTACCACGTCTGAGACCACTGACAATCCAACACCCTCCTTCATCTGCTGAAGCTCACCAAACTCTGCATTCCCTTTTTGGTCACCTTCATCAATTTTATAATGACTCAGTTAACGTTTATATTTCCTGGGCAGCCTCACAAGATTAGGGCAACGCTGTTCCCATTCACTTCAGGATTCCCAGATCCTGGTACAAAACGCACCACGAGGTAGGTGCTCCATTAGCATCTACTGAATAGAGCTACGACTGAAAGAGGATGGAGGTGGTTTTCAGTACGACACTGGCAGAGCCATGGTTACTCAAGCCTGGGCCACACCCAGTTGTTGCAGGCCACCGAGTTTGGGCCTGCAGTGACAGGGCATCGTTGGCTCCTCTGCTCAGAGTTCCCAGCTACCTGTGGCAGGGCTTTGAGTCTGTGCCCCAGCTTTTCCCATGCCGCTGTCTCCAGCCTGCATCCTGTGTTTGAGTAATGGTTCAGACTCATCAAGGGCACCCACTGCATCACAGCTGTCCTTGGCCAGCACCAAGCCTGGCCAAGATATACACTCAGCACTGCCCTTCTGCTTCTCTTCACCAAATTCCTGATCTTTTAAAAACATGTGGCAAGTCTTTGAAAACACAGTTGGGAACGCACAGATGGTAAAGTGACTGCACTAGAAAAATTCTCCATCCTGGGAAGTCTCTGATGAATCTCCCAGGAGTGATTTTTTTTTTTTTTCTTTTTTTCCTGCTTGGTTCTCATTTCTTTTCTTCTCTCTAAAATGAGAAGGTTGGCCTCAATCAACCCCCGAGGATGGCATCAATGTTCCATGTAGTTGTAGGAAAAGGACTGCTGACGTGTATAAACAAGGAATCACATCACAGGTACCAACTGTGGTTTCATTCCGCATCTCTGAGCCCAAACACCTGTAGAACCAGACTTCCTGTCCAGATTTGCAGACATCACACAGCATCATCCAGAGTGAGCTGGAGATGCAGGAGGGGGCTCACTGTTGATTTTGCATGAGATTCCAGTGATTTCAACAACTATAAAAAGTGTGTGTGTGTGTGTGTGAAATGACTCAGTTGAGCAGTGAAACTCTCAGAATGACCTTTCTGAGGCCAGTCTCAACCCAGTTTCTTGATGTCACCACATAGGCCTTTTTTCCACAAGGCAACTCAGTTCCAGGACTCCTCAAAAATATCTGAAGCCTTATAAGTTAAAATTATCGGCTATAAAACATGAAAAGAAAACTGAAAAACCATAATTAATAACTATGTAATTAATCCATACCATGAAGTCAACATCATGAACTGTTGGTTTCAATTTTCATAAGAGTTTCATTATACTTGGGGGTAGGGATAGGGAGGCCGCTTAGATTTTTCTCCTTTTGTAAGAATTCCTGAGGACACATGACAACAATAGAGAAATCAAGCCCACCATAAAACAGGTGAGATACACACACAGCAGAATAATTCCCAAAGCAAAACCAGTACAATTTTTTTCCAGCCGTAACACAAGTTTAATGGAGTATGTTTGGGTATGACATGGGATGGTCCCTCCATAGATAGGGTGGCTGGCTACACAATTTTGGAAGATGTTAAAACTACTTACATGACAGTCTAAAAAATTTTAGCTATTAAAACTCAGAAGTTACAGCAGACATTTGATTTCTGACAATTATGCTGAGCTGATGTAGGTACTTGTGCATGCACATACACATGTGTGCATGTACATGTGTGCACACACACACACAGAGTGACTGCCTGTTTCCCTGGTCTCTGTTACAGTAACAACTATTGATACTTTCCCTTGCTTCATCCAAATGCAAACAAACTGAAGGTTTCCTTGATATATGATGTACAATCAATAAACTCCTACTACTCTTTTTATAGAAAACTCATTTTACTCTAAGGCAAACATGATGAGTGATTAAGATTCATAACAGAGACACTGTGAATGGAATATATAAGGATTTCTGGTTGTGATAGTCCTTGCAATGGAAAGCTTTTGGCAAACCGAAGACCTGGCTGGGCTCATGTCTCCCACTGGTCACGCCCATTTTTTCAGGTACCCAGTGCAATACTGGGCAGCCCCTCTGGTGTGGTGACAGAATGGATTTTACAGCTAAGCTGAGGCACTCTGGCGTGTGAGCTTCTGTGCTTGTGTTTCCCTTCAGAAACAGTGAGCTGAGGCTGAGCTTGAGCTTCCTCTAGAAAGACCCACTATGGGAGAGGCTCAAGTAGCCCATGATGGAAGCTTCTTCCTCTGGGGCCAGTGGGAAGCTGGCGAAGGGGCTGTCTGCAGAGCCCACAGAAGCTCTGATGATCCACAAGTCACTTCCTCCCACGGTCCCTTCTCTTCTTTCTGAGTGGATGATCCATGGACTTCCTGACCTTCAAGTAGCAGCATCTGAAGTACAAATCAAAATGGTCTTGGGGTCCCTCCTACAGCTGTAAATGGAAAGGTGGGGACCAAGGTTGGACTCAAGGTTCCACTGAGTTGTGAGAGGATGCAGTGGGGGGACAAAAAGTTCCATACATCCAAAGGTTGGGGGATCCAAAGACTGGGGTAACCTCTACATCCAGATGAGTCCTCAGATGGGGCCCCTGTATACTCTTCACACACTCCTTTGGGATATTCAGTCCAAGTGCTCAAAATATTTGAGCACCAAGAACGCTCATGGAGTGGTACTGGAAAGCACAGAAGCAGTTCTGCACTAGGAGTCAGACGCTCAATGCCGCCACTTACTTGGTGATCTTGGACAAGATCCTTCACTTCTCCCATCCTCAGCTGCCCCATATACAACAGTAGGGTATGAACACCTACCCACCCTACTACACAGGGCTGTCACGAATATTAATGAAAATAGTTGATGGGGCTTTGCAACCTGTGCAAGCCTAAAGAACTGGGATACTAACAAGGCACTGGAGGATTCAAAAGTACAGCCAGTGCAGCCTGAGAAAGAGTAAAACATTCCTTCCTGTTGCCCCATGGGACCCCTCCTCAGTTCCACTCAGGTGAGTTTGTTCCCTTGGGAAAGGGGAAGAAGAGGCAGGCCTTGGCCACTCAATAGGAACATTAGGTGAAATCTGCTCAGAGAAAGTATTTGAATCGATAAGTGTCACACTGTGCTTTCTAATCACAAAACTGGACCAGACACTGGCAGTGGTGTGTGCTTTTCCTCTTATAGCAGAGCCTGACACCTAGTAGATACTGAATTATTTCCCCAAAGAAAAACTAAAGGGAAAAAGGAGAGAGATCCCCGCCCAAAGAAAAAAAAAGACATCCACAAAAAACAAGTCATAAGGGAGAGCATTAGACAAAGGTTGCAATATCTTTACAATGCCACACTGCCCATCTGATTAAATTAATTGATTGTTCACCTAGTGGCTGATTCCCCTACATCCCCTACCCTCAGAATTAACCAGACACAGTCTAGACACAGTCTTAGCGTCATCAGAATATTTAAGGAATTTTCAGTGGGTCACATGGCCTCCTTGTTATAATCAGCCAGCTCGGTTAAGGGGCAAGCCTGTGGATAACACGCCACATGGGAATCCTACCTCCTGTACCCACCCTGCGTGGCCTTCCCTGGATTTGCAGTGGAACTAACAACACTGATCTCATCAGTGGAGCTGGAGGGATTAATGAGAGAACACCAGGAAACTGCTCAGCATAGATCCTGGCACCTGAACACCTCCATAAAGGGGACCCAGGGGTTAGTCACAACTAAGGAAAGGAAACAAAGCCAAGTTTCTCCTTTTTTCTGGGGCAGCATAGCATCATGGAGAGACACCAATCTGGGGGTTTCAGGGAGCTGAGGCAACCCCCTGCCACCACGTGAAGTCAGAACTTTCTACCTCTAAAGCTCGGGACCTTGTCTCACCCACTAAGCTTGCTCATCTGCCAGCGGCTCTGTGGCTCCACACATCTATTCACCCCCCTGGTTCTCAGGTGTCTGGTTTGCAAAACCTGCCTGATCCCCAGGCTGAGCTGCCCCAGGAGAGCTGGGCAGGCTCCTTCCAGCTCAAAGATCCAAGAGTCTCTGCAGACACGGCTTTCAACTCTGAATTAGAGCAAGGTGCCATCTCACAGGAAGACATCGGGTATAAAGGAATAATGAACAATCATTCCCTTTCCGTTCTTCAAAGAGAAGCAAGCTTTGAAAAGGAGAGATTCTCCGAGCAGAGAATTCAGAAACAGAGGAAGATGCCCAGCCAGTTAGCCAATGGTTAGCGCCAGGTTCCTGGCTTGCCTGTTAATGCAGTTCCATGGATTTGTGGTTCATTTTACATACCACAAATATTGATTAGGTGCCCACTACGTGTTGGGTTGGAGAAGGCAATGGCACCCCACTCCAGCAGTCTTGCCTAGAAAATCCCATGGATGGAGGAGCCTGGTAGGCTGCAGTCCATGGGGTCTCTAAGAGTCGGAGATGACTGAGCGACTTCACTTTCACTTTCATATTGGAGAAGGAAATGGCAACCCACTCCAGTGTTCTTGCCTGGAGAATCCCAGGGGCAGGAGAGCCTGGTGGGCTGACGTCTATGGGGTCACACAGAGTCGGACACGACTGAAGTGACTTAGCAGCAGCAGTATGTGTTGGGTGATGGTGGTAAACGATCACACAAATGCACTTGCTTGCGTGGAGCTTACATTCTATGACCTCCTTCATCCATTGAACAAATGTACTTAAGAGCATACAATGTGCCAGATGCAGTACCAGAGACACAAAGATGAAGAAGATAGAGTCTGATCTATAAAGATTAATAGGTGAGGAAATTATTCCATATAACCTGGGACTTCCCTGGTGGTCCAGTGGCTAAGACTCTGTACTCCCAATGTAGGGGGCCTGATTCCACCCCTGGTCAGGGAACTAAATCCCACATGCTGCAACTAAGACCTGCTGCAGCCAGACAAATATATTAAAAAAAAAAAAAAAAAAAAACAACCTGATGAGTGCTATAATAATAGAGGTTTCAGATGACTAGAGAATGATAATACCAACAATAACAGCTGACATGCATCGAGCACCCACTATCCCAAACTAAGTGCATATAAATGTCATGTCATTTTATTTTATCCCGAAAATACTCCTATGAGGTGGGCACTCTTACAGGGGAGAAAACTGACCGAGAAGACCTTGCTCAGTTGCCAGGAGTGGATGGCACTGGGATGGGCCCAGACTTCTGGTCTCAGTGGTTACATGACATGACATAACATGTTGCGTGTGTGCTCAGCCACTCAGTCATGTCTGACTCTTTGCGACCCCATGGACTGTAACCCACCAGGCTCCTCTGTCCATGGGATTTTCCAGGCAAGAATACTGGAGTGGGTTTCCATTTCCTACTCCAGGGGATCTTCCTGACCCAGGTATCGAAACCATGTCTCTGGCGTCTCCTGCATTGGCAGGCAGACTCTCTGGCACTGAACCACTCGGGAAGCCCATACCATGTTGACTACTCTCCATAGCATCAACCAGATTAGATTTTTGGTGAGTAAATAACTTAACAACCCCTAAGTCACAATATCCCAAAGTCACTGCCTTCTACATTGGGATTTAGGAATTCAGGACTGATTCTTTCTGTTTATGTAAAATTGATTTAGCCACAAAACTCCTTAGGGGGGAAAATGCATATTTCTTTAATACAGAGGCAAGCCAGTTTAAACTTCAGACCTTTGAAGACCACGGGTGAATGTGCCGACTTCGACAAATGAAAGCAAGCACTTTGGCACGGAATGCTGGCAAGTGTCTGGCTGGACAGGATTATTTTAGGTTCAGAGGTAGCTTTGTTAGCAGAGTTCTACCTCTGCTCCCTCGTATCAGAAATGCCACCTGGGAGGTGAGGATGAGGCAGTGAAGGAGGACAAAAAAAGAGCTTTGCATCAGGCAGTGAGCAGAATTGCAAATAAGGAGGATATAGAAAGAAAAGTCACATCTAACACTGAAGTATCTGGCTGTTGGACCCTGCATTCTACCAGCTCTGCTTCTTTCCAGTATTTGTTCCTCTAGTTCCCCTTTTCTCTTTCCCATTTCTCTTGGGTCCTGGAGCTCTACAGGGTTCCAAGCACAGCACTTAGCTTCCTCCCTGCTCCCCACTCCACCTGGCTCAGTGCTTCTCCCGAGCCTCAGCAGGACACACTCTCCTGACTAGTCTCCCGGCCAAAGTCAAAGCACATTCCGTGATCCCTGCTCCCTGGGTAGCTTGAGCTTCCTGAGATGTCAGAGCAGGAGGGATTTGCTAATCCTTCAGGCCAGTGCTTTACAAACTTACTCTAGCAACAGACTCCCTTTTTCAAATGCATTTTATGCAAAAGTCCAATATAAAAACAGATGAATGGGTAGCAACTCTGAGGAAGTGTAGGGGTAGGGGATGGGAAGCCTCCCCATGTGACCCCTACAGGGTCTATAAGGCCCTCTATAGGACTCTAAGACTTAAAAAAAAAAAAAAAAAGGTCAAGATCCATGAGAACCCAGACTAAAGTCACTGATTTGGCCTAATTCCCACAGGTTGGATCCCTGGGTGAGGAAGACCCTCTGGAGTAGGAGATGGCAACCTGCTCCAGTAGTTTTGTCTGGAAAATTCCATGGACAGAGGAGCCTGGTGTGCTACAATCTGCTGCTGCTACTGCTAAGTCGCTTCAGTCGTGTCTGACTCTGTGCAACCCCATAGATGGCAGCCCACCAGGCTCTCCTGTCCCTGGGATTCTCCAGGCAAGAACACTGGAGTGGGTTGCCATTTCCTTCTCCTGCTACAATCTAGGAGATCACAACTGAGCATGCACGCACACACAAGCACACACAACCTCTGTCTATAGATGACATGCTGAGGCCATTTTGCCTTCATCCTCTTGAGAAAACATCCCAAACATCCTTCTGGTTCACTATGGTTAGTGTGGTTCCCATTAAGCACATTGATGCTGCTTGTTCACTGGGCCAAGAAACAGTGCCCAGGGGTACCAGGTAGAAATACCCCCACAGCCCAGGATACAATGGTGGGAACCACCTCTCATGTCACATGACACAGCTGATCACTTTCTCATAGATATTTTCTTCTGTTGACTTTCAGCATATTTCTAGCTCTTCTTCTTACTGGCTGCTCCTTCTCCATCTCCTTTGCTGGTCTTCCTCTTCTGCTCAGACCAAGGAAAGGCTCAGTCCTTGGTGCTCTGGTCTCTTCTACATTCACTCCTTAGGTGACCTGGTCCTGTCTCATGGTTTTAAAAACTACTCACAATCTCCCAGCTCCCAAGTTTGTATCCCTAAACCTTCCTCTCTCCTGAACATTAGCCATGACTGTCCAACTAACACCTGACATCTCCACCTGGATGTCTGAAAGGCATCTCAAACTTAGCAGAGCCCCATCTGGACTTCTGATCTTTCCACTGTCTCAAACCTGCTCTTTCCAAATCTTCCCCTCCTAGTATATGGCAACTCGATCCTTCCTGTTATTCAGACTAAACCCTGGAGGCACCCTTTTTTTTCCCAATTTATCCACCCCACCTGCACATCCTTTGTTTTCTATGGCTGCAACTCTGTTTGTAAATAAGTAGTTCATTTGTACCGTTTTTTAGATTTAACATATTAGTGATGTGTTATGATACTTGTCTTTCTGTATTTGACTTACTTCACTTAGTATGATCATCTCTAGGTCCATCCATGTTGCTGAAAATGGCATTATTTCATTCTTTTGAATCAGCAACACCCTACTGTATATGTACACCACATCTTTATCCATTGATCTGTTGATGGAGACTTAGGATGCTTCCACGTCTTGGCTACTGCAAATACTGCCAGTCTGAACTGCATGTATCTTTTTGAATTTGAGTTTTCATCTCTTCTGAATATATACCCAGGGGTGGGATTGCTGGATCATACAGCAACTCTGTTTTTAAAGGAACTTCCAAACTGTTTTCCACAGTGGCTGCACCAATTCACATTCCCACCAACAGTGTAGGGAGGTTCTCTTTTCTCCACACCCTCCCTGGAGGAACCCTTGTTGTTCTTTCGTTCTCTCACACTCCATACCCAGTGCGGCCGTGACATCTCGCTGACTCCTCCTTTCCATTATGGCCCAAATCCAAGCACCTCCACTGCCACCAGCCTGGCCCAGGCACCATCATCTCCCGCCTGCATTGCTGTAAGAGCCTCTATACACTAGTCTCCCTGCCTCCCGCTCCTCTAGCCTCCATTCTCAACCAACAGCCAACGTGTTTCTTTTTAAATCTTCAGTCAGATCTTCAAATCCTGACTCAGTATTCTACAGTGAACTTTCTAGTTCACTAAAAACAAAAGCCAAAGTCTACGGTAGCCCATAAGGGCCTACTTAGCCTGGCTCCTCAGGACTCTCTGCTTCTCTATCTTATCCCTGGCTCACTCACTTCTCTACACTACAATGGCTTCTTTGCTATTCCTGCCTCAGGGCCTTTGCACTGGCTGTTCTCTCTGCCTGGAACACTCTCCTCACCTTCTTCACCTTTCTCTGCACCAACATCACATGGTCAGTGAGACAACCCTAACCACACTATTTATAATTATAACTCACCATCCCCAGCCCTCCAGATCCCCCTTGCTCTGATTTATTTTTTCCATGCTGCTGCTGCTGCTGCTAAGTCGCTTCAGTCGTGTCCGACTCTGTGTGACCCCATAGACAACAGCCCACCAGGCTCCCCCGTCCCTGGGATTCTCCAGGCAAGAACACTGGAGTGGGCATGTATCAATTTCTAACATGTTTATGTTAGAAGTATGTTTATTGTTTAGGGTCTTATGTTTATTATGTTTATTGTTTAGGGTCTTATGTTTATTATATTTATTGTTTAGGGTCTTATGTTTATTGTTTAGGGTCTCCTTATGTTTATTGTTTAGGGTCTCTTTCCACTAGAATGCAAGTTCTATGAAGGCAAGAATTTTTGTCTGTTTGAACACTGATGTATGTTATGTGCCCAGAACCATGCCTCCTCCATAATAGGCTCTCAATAAATATTTGTTGAATGAATGAAAAACAAATGATTACTTTGCAGCTTATAGATCACTTTCACATCTGATGATTCCTTTGAGCCTCAAAACTCTGCTGGTTTTTTTTCAGATAAGAAAACAAGTTCAGAGAGATTAAATAACTTGCCTGAGATCACACAGCTTGTTTTACAGTGGACCTCATACTCTCTTCTGTCCTTAAACCCTCAGATGCCTCTGATTTAACCACACTGGCAACAGTCCCTCCAAGGCCCAGGCCCCACCCAGCTCTCTCCTTCTCCCCAGACTCATACCCCGCCATGCTGGGGACCACGTTTACAGGTTTAGGGATTATTTTTCCCCCAGAGGAGCATTTTGTACACTTTCCCTCAAATGAACTCATATCTGATTTCTAGGGACCATCTGACATAGACATCAGCTTCCAAGGCCAGCTTCTAACCCCAAGACCCTCCTCCCAAACACAGGAGGGACACTGATACACTTGCCACTCCCAACCTTCTGTGACACATGTATCATCATACCTGGACATTCTGTAAGGAATGAGAGAGGAGGTGCAGACAGCAGGAGGGGAGAGAAGCACTGCAAATCAAGAAAAGGCCCTCCTAGCCCTTTCTTAACAACCAGGGGCTGAAACGCGAGGTCACTGCTGCACCACTTAAAAACCGCTTCTACTCTCCTGCTGAGAAATTTCTTTTGGGCCTGAGCCACAGGAACAGCTACAGCAGCTCGTTTATTTCTGCCTCATCCATCACACTCTGAATTGTATATCTGCTCATGATGACTCCTTTTTTTTTTGCACAGACTACTGGGAAGCTCGAGGCAGCAAATCATGGTTCTCAGGTCTTTGGATTCTAGTACTTACACGAGTGGCCCCCTGGTTCCCTGGTTCTCCTACTCACACATGGTAAACTGTAACATTTCTTGGCTTCCATAACCATATAAGCCAAATCCTATAACAAATCTCCTCATATATGTGTGTGTGCACGTGTGTGTGTGTGTGTGTGTGCTCAGTCGTCTCCAATGCTGTGTGACCCCATGGACTGTAGCCCACCAGGCTCCCCTGTCCATGTAATTTTCCAGTCAAGGATATTGGAGTGGGTTGCAATTTCCTACTCCAGGGGATCTTCCCTACCCAGGGATCATACCCTCGCCTTACGTCTCCTGCATTAGCAGGTGGATTCTTTACCACTGCACTGCCTGGGAAGCCCATATGTATGTGTATGCTCTTCTGGTTCTGTTTCTCTGAACGGCTCTAACACTGGGGCAAACAATCCATGTTAACTTTTACCATTACTTAGTGCTGGTAATGGTTTTCCAAAGTGTTGCCTCTTTTGACACTTGCAACCTTCTATGAATACCAGAACCTGGTAGCATCATGATTTCCTGTTCTTACACAAGGAAACTGAGGCTCAGAGGGGTCACCGACTGTCCAAGGTCACACAGCGTGGGCACACCCTGCGAGGCCTGAACCGAGGTCTTCCCACTCACTGGAAGGCTCATCGCCCCTCCTGCACCCCGCTATCCCCCACCCCAGGCTCCCAGCAGCCCCCAGGCATTCCACATGATACAGCCATCAGAGGCCATGAGATCACCACTTGCTCGTGGTCTGTTCCTTAATCCACAGTCCATGCTGGGAGGAAGGCAAACTTGGGGCAGCAACCAAATCAGCAACAGGAGTGGAAGCAGGTAAGAAGGGTGTGGAGGAGGTCAGGACACAGAGAGAGGTGGGGGGCCTCACACTGGCCCCTGGAACTGAGCCTTTGCTCCCTCGCCTGCACCAGCCTGCCCCAGTGACCTGAATATGAAGCAACAACAGACTCATCAACTGGCCCCCAAAATGGCAGCTGCAGGATGGAGAGACCAGGGTGGCAGGGGTTGGTGAGAAGGCTTCGAAAGACAGAGGAACAAGATACAGAATTCAGAGATGCCAACATGGGGAGGGGATGCCTGACTCTTCACCCCCACCCTCCCTGATGGCAGACTCCAGCACCAGAAGAGAATTTCACATCTTAACCCCAGGCTCCAAATGTCCGGTGGCCCTGTGCTGGCCACAACCACTCCTGGAAGCATGAGGGAGGGGCAGCTGCACTCATCTCACATCTGAGGAGGAGGCTTTGTCCTTGGGTCACGTGAACCTCTCTTAAGTACTCCATTGGCCAAAAAGTTTGAGTTTTTATTAAGCTGAGATGGCAAAACCCAAACAAACTTTTTGGCCAATCCAATAGTTCCTGCCATGGGTGCAGTTTTACTTCTGGGTGATGTTTTGTGAATAAACAAGCTTGCCTCAGGTCTTCAAGCTGCACGAGGGCAGGAACCATGTGAAGTTTTGCTCACAAGCATGGACCCAGGCCCTGAGCCTCAAAGTCAGCCAAGAAAAGGCTGAAGGGCCTGAGGGAGGAGGCCAAGGGAGGGGAAACCATGTATTCATGAATGCTCCCCAGTATTTGACATTTTAGAGGTATTCAGA
Source organism: Bison bison bison (assembly GCF_000754665.1). Lineage (NCBI taxonomy): Eukaryota > Metazoa > Chordata > Mammalia > Artiodactyla > Bovidae > Bison > Bison bison. The sequence goes on from NW_011494899.1 coordinate 2,429,239, forward strand.
GAGAGAGGAGGTGATGTGTGTGTGTGCATGCTTCTGACATGCATCCTGACCCCCTGGCTGGCACTGTGAGCTGGATTAGGAAGAAACAATGATATACACTATCCCAAACCCCCTGCTGAACCCAAGCAACCTCAGCCTCCTTCAGGTTCCACTTACCCTGTAGAGCTGCCTCTCTGATTTGCTCTCAGATGTTCATCCACTGGGGAACCACTCACTTGATCTTGCCTTCTGAACACCTGAACTGCACAGTCACTGCTTCCCTTGGCCCAGCCACAAGCTAACGGAGACCTCTGCAAGCTTCTAGACTAGCATTCCTTCTGCTGTGAGATGCACGTAGAGTAAAACCCACAGTGTTACACCCAGGCTATAAATTAACCTCAAAAACTGCTGTCTGTTGACAAGACAGCCTCTCACCCCACTCTGCCTCCCAGGAGTGATCTGGTTTGGACGAGACAATGCATCACAGTGGAGGAGAGATGAGCTAAGAATCCAGAAAGCTGGGTTACTGGTCCAGCTCTGCCATGGAACCTTGTGACCATGGGGAAGGCAGTATCAGTATCTCACTCTGGGCTTCAGTATTCCCACCTGTAAAATATGAGAGGTGAACCAGAAGCTCCCTTGGCATGAAGCATGGCATGGGTAGGAGGCAGGTGCAATGTGAAGTCCTTCAGGCTCAAGTTCAAATCCCTGCTTTGCCGTTTCTTGTCTCAGCAACTCTGAGAAAGTTACTGAGTGTTTGGTAGCCTCAGATTCTTCCTGTGTAAGATGGAAGTGATAACAGTACCTCACTGGCATTACTATGTTTACCCTTCCCTTCCTGTCTGCTCCTCAAACTGCTTTTTAAAGCACAAATCTGATCCCTCCTTGAAAAGTGAAAGTGTTAGCCACTCCGTCGTGTCTGAATCTTTGTGACCCTATGGACTGTAGCCCACCAGGATCCTCTGTCCATGGAATTTTCCAGGCAATAATACTAGAGTGGATAGCCATTCCCATCTCCAGGGGATCTTCCTGACCCAGGGATTGAACCCAGATCTCCTGCATTGCAGGTGGATTCTTTACCATCTGAGCCACCTGGGGAACCCTCTCTACCTCCTTAAAAGCTTCTAAAGGCTCTCCAGTATCCTTGGAAAGACACAGACTCCTTACTCTGGAAGATGCTTACTCCAGCCTCTAACCGGCCCCCCTCACTTGCTTCTCCCATTCCAGTCACACTGGCTGCTCTCCTCTCGCCATACTCCCTTCTGCTAAAGGCCCTTTGCACACTCTGTTTGCATACATGGAATACTTTGGTACCTTTTCAACCAAATATGCCATGCTTCAACCTCACTCAGGCCTCACTTCCTCACTCCTGACTACATCTAGAGCCTCAGTAAAGACTCTTGCAGTCCCCTGTATCTCTCCTTTGTACCTACTGTCACAGTTGTAAATTTACATATGAATGATTGCTTTGGGGCTTCTTTAACAGTGACTGTTAAAGAACCCGCATGCCAATGCAGGAAACACAGGAGACACAGGTTCAATCTCTGGCCGGGAAGATCCCCTGGAGAAGGCAATGGCAATCCACTCCAGTATTCTTCCCTGGAAAATTTCATGGATAAAGGTGCCTATCGGGCTACAGTCCATGCAGTCACAAAGAGTCAGACACGACTCAGCTCACACTAGAGGAAGGAAAAGGATTGTTTGATGACAAAACTAAGTTCTGCAGTCTCCATGAGGACAGAGACCATGTTGCTTAACATCTAACACAGTGCCTGTAGAAAAAAATTTTAATGAACATAATAAAATCCAACAATGCTGACATCTATTAAGCAATTTCTATATGCCAGTCACCCTCTAAAAGACTTTATTGTTTCTCTCATTTAACAAAAGGAAGACTGAGTTGCAGAGGCGTTAGGTAACTTGCCCAGTATCACACAGCTAGTAAGGTGTCAAATCATACAAGTCTGCTTACTGGAAAATTATTTAAAACCTTTCACTCAACAGAAGAAGCAGGATACAGGGAACAGATCTTCAAGCAAGGAGGCTGGCACTTCTTAAGCACTTCATCATCATCATAATTGCTAACAGACAATTGATGTATTCAGTTATGGTGTGTTCAATATTATTCTGAGGATTTTACATAAATTAACTCATCCTCCCAATGACCCTACAGGGGGAGTACTACCATTATCCTCATTTAACAGATGAGGAAACTGATGCTTAGAAAGATTAACTGGTTTGCCCACAGTTACCTGGCTTACAGGTAGTAGAGTGTGTGTGTGTGTGTGTGTTAGTTGCTCAGTCATGTCCAACTCTTTGCAACCACATGTACTATAGCCCACTAAGCTTCTCAGTCCATGGAATTCTCTATGTAAGAATACTGGAGTGAGTAGCCATTCCCTTCTCTGGGGATCTTCCCGACCCTGGGACTGAACCTGGGTCTCCTGCATTGCAGGCAGAAGTAGAAAGTGGGTCCACCTAATTCCAGAGGATCCCAGAAACAATCCTTTTCTAGGAAAACCCAGCCTGTGATTCCCAGGGAGGACAGATTTCCCACCAAGTTTCAGGTTTCTGCCTTCAGTTCTAATAAGCAGACTGAAGCTCCTTCTAGCACTGAGCCTACCCAGCTAAACAGGGTATGGACAGGTATGGCCACAAAGCCACCCACTGCTCCAGGGCCTCAGCTGAGGAGGCTGCATAGCATCATCATAAACAGTGACTCACAGGGCAGCCATGGAAAAGGAAGACAGTGGGGGCTAAAAAAAGACCTGTGACCACATATTATAGAGAGGACGATCATCAACCATGACCACCAGGGCAAGCCCTGCCTCCACTCCACACACATCCCTCCAGCTGCACTGGAATCCTGCTCTGGGATCCTCTCAGAGGCTCCTTTGAACTGGATTTTACCACTGGGCCTCAGCTGCTCAGAGAACAGGCTCTGAAGCCCCAATTCTAACTCTACCCCTCAGTAGCAATGGCATCTCAGACCAGTCATTGAACCCATCTGAGCCTCAGTTTCCTCCCCAATAAAATGGGGATAAGAAACACCCACTTCACAAGAACAGTATGGAGATGAAATGAGTTAATGTGTGTGTGAAAGGCCTCGCACAGTACTCAGCTCAGCAACTGTTAGTTCCCCCCGTGGATGAAAGGAAGTGGGTGGCAAAGCGGAGAAGACAGGCATATAGTCCAATTTTCCTGGAGCACCCACTCTTTAGGGTTCACATATTACCTGTGCCTGAGAGCTTCACACCAATTCACTGTTCATCCACATAGCATCCCACTTCCAGAACATGATGACGATAACAAGAATAATCGACAAAGAATAACAGTTGTTAAATATGTACCATGTAGGAGACACTGGGGAAAACACTTTGCACTCATCACATTATTATTTAATATTACTTTGATCATCATAAGCATTTCATAAGGCAGTCCAGAGCCATACTGCCCACATTCAAATCTGACACAAATGCTTACTAGTTGTGTCAGCTTAGGTAAATTCTTTAAATTTCCTATTCCTCAATTTCCTAATCTGTAAAATGGGGATAATAATAATAGCACATATTTCATAAAGTTGTGGCCAGGATTAAAACAGTTAATACATGATGGCAGAGATGTTTAGTGCCCAACCCAAAATTAATGCCCCTTTAACAGTGTAGAGTTGTGGCCAGGAGTGGCTGCCCTGATGGAAACCACAATTTCCAGTCCCTGATATCTTGTTGAGGCCAGAGTGACTAAACTCTGGTGTTTGGAATGTGGAAGGAATTAACATACCCACATCCAAGACTGTCCTATAAAAACCTCCCCATCATCCTTACTGTTGTCCCCAATCAAGGAATTTCCTAAGAGTCGCATATTCTAGATGGCAGACCCTCTATCAGATTCCACGAAACAGAGCATCTCCTTCCACTAGCTTCAACTGGACTCAACATGAATGAGAAAACAAGTTTGATTGTGTTCAGTTGCTGAAATGTTAGAATTTATCTGATGCAACAGCTTGCATTACCCTAACTAATAAAGAAACTGAAATTGACACTGGAAGTAGGGTACTTATATATGTGGCATTGGCTTAGAAGTCAGATGGTGGGTTAAGATGTTCAAGGCTTGAAAACTGGAGCCTCATGTTTTGCAGCAGTGAAATGTGTAGTTAAACTCTCACTATGATAATTTAGAAGGCAGAACTTATGCCTACTGAGCCTGTAAGCTCTAGGGAAAAAAGATTGAAAAATAATGGTAAGAGAGTTTGCTGCTTGTTCTGGGCTAAGTTTAGCAAGATATTAGGGGAAGAGAAGATCACAGGCATGAACTAGTCAGTTTGCACGTAAAATTGGGAAGGAGTAGTGCAGAAGACAGCTATTCCTAGATACTGAGCAATAAGAACAAAGATTGAGCAGACATCTAAGTGAAGCATCAGTTAGAACTGGACATGGAACAACAGACTGGTTCCAAATCGGGAAAAGAGTACGTCAAGGTTGTATATTATCACCCTGCTTATTTACCTTATATGCAGAGTACATCATGAGAAATGCTGGGCTGGATGAAGCACTAGCTGGACTCAAGATTGCCGGGAGAAATATCAATAACCTCAGATATGCAGATGACACCACCCTTACGGCAGAAAGTGAAGAAGAACTGAAGAGCCTCTTGATGAAAGTGAAAGAAGGGAGTGAAAAAGTTGGCTTAAAGCTCAACATTCAAAAAACTAAGATCATGGCATCCGGACCCATCATTTCATGGCAAATAGATGGAGAAACGGTGGAAACACTGGCAGACTTTATTTTCTGGGGGCTCCAAAATCACTGCAGATGGTGACTGCAGCCATGAAATAAAAAGATGCTTGCTCCTTGGAAGAAAAGTTATGACCAACCTAGACAGCACATTAAAAAGGAGAGACATTAACTTGCCAACAAAGGTCCATCTAGTCACAGCTATGGTTTTTCCAGTAGTCATGTATGGATATGAGAGTTGGACTATAAAGAAAGCTGAGTGCCAAAGAATTGATGCTTTTGAACTGTGGTGTTGGAGAAGACTCTTGAGAGTCTCTTGGACTGCAAGGAGATCCAACCAGTCCATCCTAAAGGAAATCAGTCCTGAATATTCATTGGAAGGACTGATGCTGAAGCTGAAACTCCAATACTTTGGCCACCTGATGTGAAGAACAGACTCATTTGAAAAGACCATGATTCTGGAAAAGGTTGAAGGTGGGAGGAGAAGGGGATGACAGAGGATAAGATGGTTGGATGGCATTACCTACTCAATGGACGTGAGTTTGATTAAACTCTGGTAGTTGGTGATGGACTGGGAGGCCTGGCGTTGTGCAGTCCATGGGGTCGCAAAAAGTCTGACATGACTGAGCGACTGAACTGAACTGAACCTAGTGAAATAAATGTCAGATAGAGTGTATAAGGTTCCCACCTAAGCCTGATGGCCTCATTAAGTTGAGAGAGAAATAGAGGTTTGAGGTGAAGGAAGAAATAATCCAAACTGGAGAATTAGGTCTAGGAAAAAACTGGCTGCTGGTAAGCAAGATGTCATAGATGAAAATCCTACTGAGCTGTTGAGGGAATTGCATTGGCAAAATCTATGAGCCTAGATTTTAAAAATCTTTTACTGTTAAAGCATTAAAACAATCCTTGTGTTATGCAAAGTTGCTTCAGTCATGTCTGATTCTTTGCAATCCCATGGACTATATGTAGCCCACCAGGCTCCTCTGTCCACGGGATTCTCTAGGCAAGAATACTGGAGCAGGTTGCCATGCCCTCCTCCAGGGGATCTTCCCCACCCAGGGATCAAATTTGCATCTCTTATGTCTCCTGCATTGACAGATGGGTTCTTTACCACTAATGCCACCTGGGAAGCCCAAAACAACCCTTGGGCCCCTTAAAGTTCAAGGCAAAGACTAGATTACTAGATTTAGAGCCTCAAAGAGGTCATATTCCCTAAGACCCACTTCAAAGGTGGCCAAGAAGCATCAGGAACGATATTTCTCCTACAGAGCCACAAGTGTGAAGAACAATGAACCGGGAAATTGCTCTCAGAGAGGAGCAGAAGTGGGGCTTAAGCAAGGAAACCTCACCCATGGTCTGCTTGGCAGATTTCATAACTACTAGGGGCCAGTGACTTCTGTGTATCTCTCACTGCTGCCTCTTCCTAATGGGTTATCGTCCGATACAGGCACAGAGGGGAAGATAATGAGTTTCTTTTGGATCCTGGGTCCCTGAACCATGAGGAGCCACATTCAACTCCATGGATAGGACAGGAATTCACCCAAAGATCCAGAACTTCAAGTTGAAAGTAGTGACTGGATAGAACATGAGGATCTTCCCTTAGAGGAAGGGAACCATGTTTTGTGTCTGAAAAGAAGGAAACACAGAGATATTTGGTGGTCAGAGGGCCTGTGACATATCTGGCCAGTGATATACAAATATGATGATGAAGGCTCCTTTCAGGCTTAGCCCATAACACCGTTCTTAAGATGCCCACGCTCTCCTTCCTCTACCTATGGGCTGGATAAATGTCCAAAGAAGGCCCTAAAGGCCACAGGTTGAAGGTAAAGAAAGCACTCTCTCCAACAGTCTTGGTATTCAAATGACTCTCCAGTTCACTCCCACCACACTCCTCTCCCAATCAGTCTTTAGTGAGTAAGAAATGACTAGTCAGCCATTAAAAAGAATACATTTGAATCAGTTCTAATGAGGTGATGAAACTGGAGCCTGTTATACAGAGTGAAGTAAGTCAGAAAGAAAAACACCAATACAGTATACTAACGCATATATATGGAATTCAGAAAGATGGTAACGACAACCCTATATGCGAGACAGCAAAACACACACAGATGTATAGAACAGTCTTTTGGACTCTGTGGGAGAAGGCAAGGGTGGGATGATCTGAGAGAATAGCATTGAAACATGTATATTATCATATGTGAAACAGATCACCAGTCCAGGTTCGATGCATGAGATGGTGCTCAGGGCTGGTGCACTGGGATGACCCAGAGGGATAGGATGGGGAGGGAAATGGGAGGGGGGTTCAGGATGGGGAACACATGTACACCCATGGCTGATTCATGTCAATGTATGGCAAAAATCACTACAATATTGTAATTAGCCTTCAATTAAAATAAATAAATTTTTTAAAAAAAGAAAGAAATGAACTTCTATTGTGTTAAGCTAAGATTTGGAGGTTGTTTTTTATAACAGCTAATGTAACTATAACAATTATAATATATAGCACTCTTCGAACGGTGCTTGGCATATAATAAACACTGCACAAGTGTAGCTATTACTATTACAAAACCCATTTTACAAATAGGGAAACTTATGGGTGTGTCTGACTCCCAAGTCAATTACTATTTTATATTTACTTCTCAGTAAATGATAGCCAGATCCATTTTATAGGTAAGTTTGGTGTCTGGCTCAAGGTCACAAATAACAACAGATCCAGAATTAGAGGCCTTTCTTAACTATTCAAAGGCCATTAGCCACCCCACCCCTTAACCCAGATCTCCAGGTTGGTCCCCTATTGTTTTATTTTGTTGTTATTTTTATGGTGTGTTTCAGGAAACACTCTACTTACAAATACTCCAGCACTGAACTGGTGAATCTGAACAGAAAACCAAGCAACCCTCCGCTGACCCAAATTTCAAGTTTTAATTTACATTGAGTTAGTTAATTAAAAACGTGCTCTGTGAGCATAGACACTGACATGGCTGGCTGCTGAAATTGCTTTTGCAGTTCTTCACAAAAAGCTGGGTTTCTTATGGTTTCGTCCCGCACAGCAACCCTGTACTATGGAATAACTCAACCAGCTCGGGAGATCTGAGGGAAGATGGGTAGGGGGGGTGGATTTGGGGGATGATGGGTGGGCCAGGAAAACAGCTGAGTAAGCATTTGATCTATGGAGCAACAGAAAAGCAAAAGACCTGAACACCAACTTACCCACCAAACCAGGGTTGGTGAGGTGAGGGCTCATGTTAATTAGTGTTTATAAAGTGATTGGGGATCCCAGAAGTGAATGAGACTATTCAAAATCCCCTTATTATTATTATCACCAGTCTGAATAATCTGTTTTTTAAGGAAGCCACTATTATCAAGTGCCTACTATGTGGCAGTTGCTTTCACACATCTGATCTAATTCTTTTAATCACCCTATGTGGTAGGTTTGGGTTTTCTTCCTTTTTTATGTCTTTTTTGGTTTTGCAATCCTCACTCTGCAGATGAGAAAAACAAATTTAGCAAAATTAAGTCACCTGCTAAAGAGTGGCAGAGCTGAAATCTGAGGTTAGACCTTTCTAAGTGTAAAGCCCTTCTCCCTTTCATCACACCACACTGCCTCTTGCAATCTTCTCTTCAAATTCTTTCTGCATTTAAAACAAAATTCCATCCAAGGATGCCTATGGCTCTTTTTATGTCTTCTTTTTTACTGAAGTGTAATTTGCAATACAGTGAAACACACATATCTTAAGTTTACAATGCAATGCATTTTGACAAAGGCACATACCTCTGAACCCACACCCCTATCAACAGAAGGATATTTCTATCACCCAGAAAGCTCCCTGGTGCCCCTTCACTAATGATGCCCCCCCCCTTTTTTTTTTTAAAGAAATACAGTCAGTAAAATGAGCTACTTTCCTTTGATCAAGCCATCTATTTGTGACCTTCGCAATGAGGCTATGCGCATGAGGTTAATCTCTGAGGTGGGCACACTGTCTTATTTGATGCTTTGAATATCAGGAAGGAAGATTCACATAAAATTCTGCACCCTGGTGGTTCCATCCACATTGAACACGTGGATAAGACAAAGATAACAGATACCATTCTGCCTGAATTATATGACTACCATCATCATTTTGGCCCCTAAAATATGTCATGCACCAGACTGTAATATTTATACAAATAATTTCATTTAATCCTCATAATTATTACCTCTACTTTACAGCTGAGGAAATTGGGCTCAGAGTGATTAGGTATGATACATAAGAACACACAGCTAGAAAAATGTAAGCCTTGAAATTCAAATCCAGGATACCTGATTTCACAGGCTTTTACGAGTGAACTCCGGGAGTTGGTGATGGACAGGGAGGCCTGGCGTGCTGTAATTCATGGGGTCACATAGAGTCGGACACGACTGAGCAACTGAACTGAACTGAATTGATGGGTAAATTTTATATCTCAAAGGTGTAATGGGCTAGTTATGATCATTCAACAAATAGTACCCAGAATTTACTGAGTGTTAGGTGCTGTGCTGAGTGATATGGAGAAAGATACAAAGATGATAAAGATACAGTCTCAACTGTTAGTGCCACAGTGCAATGGGGAGTCACTTAGAGCAAAGTCAGGGTCAAGATTCCCACAGGATGGGGAATGGGCTGTGGAAGGCCTAGGTTTGGGGGAGGGAAAAAGGGTTGCATCAAGGAAGGCCTCACAGAGATTCCAGAAAGACAGTTTTTGAACCAAGTCTTCAGGGATGAGTGAGAACTGGCCAGCTCTGATGGGGTTTAAGGTAAATGACTGCACAGACAATGGTGTGGTGAAGCACTTCTGTCTGTTTTTTATTGAGCTTTAGCAAAATCAATCAAGCCAAATTTTAAACCCCTTACTGAAATGCAACCCTCACTGAGTTGTCTTATCTATTTCCCCACATACTCTAAACAGCTGAGAGTCAATGAAAGAAAAAAACCAGCTTTGAAGAGTAAAACAGTCACCACAGAGTTCACACCCTAAGCTCACACGTGTGATTCTTGAGAGCCAGCAAGCCCTCACTGACAGCCAATTATCTTTTATTTTCTGAGTCAAGTCCCATGTGATCCATTTCCTGATTCTTCGGGTCATAGGTGCAGAAAATTAGAAAGGGGGACAGGTACAGAGATGGCAGTAAGAAGGGGCAACCAAGGTAGAAAGACTTGAAAAGATGATTCAAGGAATTCAGAATTCCACAGTTAGTTTCTGGATATCACTGTACAATATTATACAATAGCTTGCTCAACTCAACAGGCATCTAAGAAGCTGTGTACCAGGAGCTTAAATCCAGTTCTGCCCTGTACAGTTTGATAGGAACAAAAGGTGTATAAATTAAGATAGAAAGATTGTCAGGCTAAGAAGGGCCTCAGTTCAACTGCGTAGTTAATTAAGGGCAGCAAGGATGGCCTGAAGGCAGGGAATTCATCTGTCAGTAAAGAGCAAGACATTTATGTTTCCTGTGCCTCAATTTCCTCCTCTGTCTAGTGGGGATAACAGCAGTACCTTTCCAAGCGAATGCTGAGAGGTAAATGAGTCAATATACAGAGTGGTATTGAATGCACGTTAGCTGTTATTAGCTTGTACCGCTGCTTGCTCAGTGCCTAGATTAGTAACTGCTCAATAAATATTGATGAACAAATGAATTCAGGAATGAATAAATGATGCTACTGAGTTAAAGGGGGAGAAAGATTATGTACGGCCTGGGCTCCTTAATACGACTTGCAAATCAGAAAGAATGTCATGCAAAATAGTTGAAGAAACAGATTTGATGTTTAATGTATGTTTCAGATACCTAAAAAATTAATTGCTCATTTCTTACTGCTTCCTTCCATTTTTAACAAGCCCAAGGAAAAGAGATGGAGCCATCACAATGAAATTACAGTATATCTCATACTACAAGATGGTGGAAGGGGCCCTGAGACCTACGAGTTAAGCTCTGTGCTGTGGAAATGCTGCAATGGCAGCAAACCCCAACCACCACACACTCACCCTGCCCCAAACCAGCTCTGTGGTCTCCTCCTTCCTCAAATTATACTTACTCCAAAAAGGATAAACACAAAAACTGCCTTTAAAAGATGCTAAAGATCATAAAAGTAAAACCAACTTGAAAAAATATAGAGGCTGCTAACACAGACAGACAGAGCTACAAGAGGACTTGGGAGTGTATTACAGATCCAGGCCTTCATTATATAGAAGAGGAGACTGAGGCCCAGAGAAGCAAAGTGAGTTATGACCCACAGTCACAACTTCAAGAGAATGGCCAACTCAGAGGTGAAGCAGGGCACCCAGATTCCCAAGTGAAGTGAAAGTGCAAATGGCTCAGTCCTGTCCCACTCTTTGTGATCCATGGACTGTAGTCCACTGAAGCCCGGCAGGCTCCTCTGTCCATGGAATTCTCCAGGCAAGAATATTGGAATGGGTAGCCATTCCCTTCTCCAGGGGATCTTCCCTACCCAGGGATCCAACCCGGGTCTCCTGCGCTGCAGGCAGATTCTTTACGTCTGAACCACCAGGGAAGCCAAACTGGAGTCGAAAGGGGAATCCTTTTCTTCCCAAAGGAAACGGGAGTGGGAGGAGATTCCAGTAGGAACAGCAGGTAAGGGTTGGGGGGCGGGGAGGTAAGAACAGGGGCGGTGGGCTCACGCCGGTGGGAGGAAAATTAAGTCTCTCTGTACTTTTTGTGGGGGCAGGGTTTCAAACAGAAATTATCCAGTCCAAAGCTCCTGGGTTTTACAGGTGAATCCTTATTCTCCGCCAGAAGAAACGCACACAAAGACCAATGCCTTCTCCCAGGTGTTTCCATCTCATCAGGATTTCACAGGTACGGGTGGACCTGCATGGGAAGCCTTACAGGTACCCTCCCTTTAGAGGTTTCGCTCTCCAACAGGCAGCAGAGAGGGGGGGGCTTTGGCGACGATGCGGGAGGAGTCTTGATGAGCATCAGGGGGGAGTTGCCAACTTGGCCCCACCACCCACAAGCGCGCGCGCGCGCACACACACACACACTTTTTGCTTCTTCCTTCCCCTCCCCCAACGATGACCAAAGCCAGGTGAGGGGACTGACAATTGGAGATTCTGTTTCCAAAGGGCTTCTGCTGGAGCTGCTTGCTTCTGAGCCACCCACAGAAACACGCGCGGACGCGCGCACACAGACTCTCACAAATATGCACACACTCCCATGCACACACTTGGCAACCCCAGAGGCCGGGCCGCGCCCGCTGCATCTCTGCTTAGGCCCGGGGAAAACGACAGGCAGCAACATGAATGAAATCTGCCCAGAAAGACTGCATTTCAGCTCCAACCAAGCAGCCTCCAGCCAAACCGCCGAATATGTAACAAAGTTTTATTTCGCTTTTGGAGTCTCCAGTTACACTTCTACCATTTCCTGTGGAAAATTGAAGCTTTGAAGTGTCTAGCTCCGGCTTTCGCAGACAGGCAGGACCGCCAGCTCGAGCTCTCAAAAACAAACGCCCCGGCCCCACCCCCTCCGCCACCAGAACTGCAGGTTCAAACCCACCCAGCTCCAGCCTTCAAAATAGGGGGTGCGGAGAGGAATGACAGAACCTACTGGAAACCACCTCTTAAACCGGCAGTCTCCCCGGAACTCCGCCCCACTCCCATCCTGACGGGATCCCTTAAGCCAAGTGGTGACAGCCGCAGCTCCCAGACAGCCAACAGCGGCAAAAGCTGGGAGGTCTCCATCAGGGGGGTTGTCCATTGCGCAGCGCCCACCAGCTGTGAGCTCTGGCCTCAAAAACTGCCCCAGAAAAATTGCCCGTTCCACCCTCTCACCACGTACACCTTTCCCCGACTGTTTCTAGGCCGAGTGAGCTCTCAGTCTGCCTTTACAGCTACGGGGCGTCTCCTTCACCAGCTCACCGACGGCGTCCCGAGGGCGTCGGGAAGCAAGCGGAATCGGGCGGCTGAGGGAGAAAAGCGTCTCCTCCCGAGTCCCAGGGAGCCAAACTCCTTCGCCCGCGTATTTGTCATCTTTAAGGTCAAAAACAAAAAACAAAAACCCCACAGGGCTCTGGCAGAAATGTATACTAGGCGCAAATGATCGCCCCCCAAAGTGGCGCTGTGTTCTGCCTGCAGGAGGCAGCCGCCGCTCCACCCGGAATCGCGGGCGGAACCGCAAGCTCTCTAGCTTGGGACGCTACCAACCGCGTAAAGTACGCGCAGCGCATCCCGAAAGCAGGAGGCACTAGGTGGGGTTTCTGGCCGTCTTCAGATCGGCGGTCCCCTCAGAGGTTTAAGAGCAGCGGGCGGCCGAAAGGACGCGGGAGGGGACCGAAGGGCCAACTTAGGAGAGAGTTGGACGCGTTGGATGGGACGGGGCGGCACCCGCGCGACCTCTTACCGCTGGCGTTCTTCCCGCAGATGAGGTGCTGGTAGGGCTGCAGCAGCCCCCAGATCTCGGAGTCGTTGTTGACCGTGTACTCCAGCGTCTCCACGGTGAACTTGGGCGCCTCGTGGAGCGCGTGGTGATGATGGTGGTGGTGATGGTG
>NW_011494899.1:2443015-2443693 GCF_000754665.1 Bison bison bison
CAGCTTGGCCAGTGCGTCTTTAGGCAGGCCGCCGGGGGCCACCGGGCCTGCCCGGGGATCCCGTGAGCGCAGGAGCAACGCCTCCAGCTCCTGGAGGGTCCAGGGGACCTCGTCGAGGTCCGGCAGCAGCCGCGAGCAGTGCTGGCCGGCACAGTCCAGCCCCTCGGAGTCTTCCACCAGGGCAGTGTTGACAGTGTCAAAGCTGTTGTGCCGGCTGTGCATGGAGTCAGTTAGAGGCGGCCAGCAGCTCCCGCCATACGGGGACGCCGGGTGCGAGTCGGAACAGCACAGGGACAAGTTGGAGGAGCGCACTGAGTCCGCCGCGCCACCATAACCCGAGTCCAGCGTTAGATCCTCCAGCGTCCGCACCACCGGCTTCTTACCTCTCCTGGCCATCGCTGCGCCACTTCATGCCGCCGGGAAGCCAAGGGGAAGGAGCAGCGAGGAGCAGCGGGCGCCGGGGCGCGGGAAGAGCCGAGTCAGCGCCGCCTCGGCTCACTTTTCCACCAGCCGCTGCTACCAAGTGTGACTACTTTCGGATGCCTCCCCGAGCCGTCGCCGCTGGAATCCACAGGGCACACCAGGGAGTCATCTTCCAGAGCCCAGGCCGGATCTGGGGCGCGCTAAGGAGCGAGCCAGGCCGGGGTAGAGGCTCACGCCGGACTCGCCCCTTTCTTC
>NW_011494899.1:2443793-2452322 GCF_000754665.1 Bison bison bison
CCTTTCTTCCAAAATAAAATAAAAGTGTCTGATCCTCTCCCTACTGGGCCGGGCTGGGCGCAGAAGCCGCTGGACGCCGGCCTCGGTGTTCGTAGGACGGAAATTTACTCAGATGCCGCCGCGGCAGCAGCTCCGCCGGCAGCTGGCTCTTGGCTCTCGGCTCCCCGGTTCCCGGTTCCCGGGCCGGGGTTCACTCCGTGTTCGCCCGCCCGGCACGGAAGAGCAGCAGCGACCGCGGCGGCTGCAAACCCTGCCGAACCCCGCAAGCCCTGGGCAGCCAGCGGGGCGGGCGTATGTAAAGCAGGGCCGGCGGAGAGCCAATGGGATTGGAGGATGCTAATTACCTTTAAATAAATATATATATATTCCTCGGCTCCACGCAGCCCCGCCCCTCAAGCACGCCCCCGACCTGGGACCGAGGCTGCAGGAAGTGGTGAGCTGGGGCCTGAGAACTAGAGGTGGGTGTGTGTGGGGGGCAGTGGGAGCTTAGAAACGCGGATGATTATTAGAAAAGCAGGATGATTATCCCTGCTGTCCCTGCCCTTCAGGCTTCGGCTTTGATACCAGACCTGGAGAAGCGTAGGTTGGGTAGGTTGGACAGGTGACCCACCCACCCACCGAGTTGTGCTCCCCCCAGCGGTTCACAATGTGTCTGCTTGGGGTCGCTTTATGCGCTTGGGTTTCGGATTTCACTTTCCTTTTTCTTTCTCTAGTACACACAAAGTATGTTTTTTCTTCCTCTCCTGCCTCCTCCACCTTCGGGTCCCCAAAACAATTAATGCTACCCTCTTTCAGACCCAGTTTGCCAGAGTGGAGATAAGAAACCAGACAAGCAGAGGGATAAGGAATGGACAAGGCTGGAAGGCTGTCTCTGGACATTAGCCGACAGACACCAGGGCTCGTGAACTACATTCCTTTAGTACCCAGGAGGACCCTGAGTCCATCCTTCAAGTGCCTGGGGGTGGACTGGATGGAGGGCTTGCTGTGGTTTAGTCGCTAAGCCCTGTCGCACTCTTTTCGACCCCATGAACTGTAGCCCCCCAGGCTCCTCTGTTCACCGGATTTTCCAGGCAAGAATACCGGAGTGGGTTGCCATTCCCTTCTCCAGAGGATCTTCCTAACCCAAGGACAAAACCTGCATCTCCTGGTTGGCAGGCAAATTCTTTACCACTGAGCCACCTGGGAAGTCTCACTTTGACATTCTGGTGGGTATAGTTCCAGACAGCTCAAGAGTTGTTTTTTCTTTTTTTTTTTTTTTAACTAAAGAGTGATCTATATGCATGTCTTAATTGCATTTATGTCCAATAGCATTGTCCTGTTAATTGTCCCCATCCACCAGGGCAGAAACCAAATCTTATTCACCTGGGGATCACCAGTCCCACTGTCTCTGCCAGAGGGTAGGGGACTCTCCTGCTCTGGCTTGCTCTGAGTTTCTAGCTTAAAAATGCCCTTCTAGGGAAGGTAGCCCAGATCCTTCATGTTACAAAACAAAATTCAAGTAAATTTTAAAGCTCTTATTGGCTTTATTCAACCATTTGCAAATCTGGCAGTTTTGCATGTAGCAGATGGAAAGGAGCTTGGAGGAGCTGTAGGAAATGAAAGACTTACATAGACAGAATGGAGAGGGAACAAGGAAGTTACACCAGGCAAAAGAGAAGGTTGGTTATTGCTAGGTTGCTTTCCTTTCGGGGATGGCAGGGGGTCTAGAAGGTAGATTACTTAACTATTGCTCTCAAGTGATTCCTGATTGACTAGTTTAAGATTCCATTTCTGGAAGAGCCAGGTGGAGCTTAGCATGCGCTAAGTCTCTTCAGTTGTATCTGACTCTTTGCACACTATGGACAGTAGCCCACCAGGCCCTTTGTCCATGAGATACTCTAGGCAAGAATACTGGAATGGGTTGCTGTGCCCTCCTCCAGGGGATCTTCCCAACCCAGGAATTGAACCTGTGTCTCTTATGTCTACATGCATTGGAAGGTGGGGTTTTGTTTGTTTGTTTTTACCACTAGTGCCATCTGGGATTCCATTTGGGGCCTGGTGTCTTTTTAACACTCGGTACTGTCTTGGGTGTTTCAACGCCTCCGCCACTTCTGAGGCTGTTGATTTCTGGGCCCTTGTAACACTAGGTTGCTGCAGTCTGGTTACTGGTTAGATTCCACACTGAACTACAGATTCCCCACGCACAGGCTTGACACAGAGGAGGCAATATTTGTTGTACATTGGTGAAGGAAGGACATGCTTTTGAATTGCTGGTTCAATTATGGATTTTCCCAGATAACCCAGTCGGTTGTCTGATGTCTCTCATCTCTGTCAGCCCAAATCTACCATTACTCATCCCTTCACCCTAATAAATGACCCTTCACCCTAATAAATGACCATTACCCTGTAGCTACCATCCTAATATCTATGCCCATCATCTCTTTCTGTTGACTATTACAATATTCTACCAACTGGTCTCCTTCTCTCCTGCCTCTTCTTCACCAAACCATCAAGTCCAAGAATCTTCCAAAATCCAAGTTCTCATCTTATCTCATAAGATCTCATCTTATCTCATCTCATCTTCCTGTCTTGTAGTAAATTCAAAGGCTCTCATTTGCCTTGCAGATAAATAAAGTTTATATTGGCTAGCTGGCCTTCAGCCAATCTCATTCTGTTCTCAGACTTTTCCCATAATATTCCAAACCTTTTAAAAGAGATTGTGATAGTTAATTTTATGTGTCAGCTTGAGTGAGCCACAGGTGCCCAGATTAAACACTGTTCTGGGTATTTCTTCGAGAATGTTTCCAGGTGGGATTAGCATTTGAATTGATGGACTCAGTAAACTACTCTCTCCACTGGGGTGGTTGTTGTTCAGTCACTCAGTCGTGTCCAACTCTTTGCGATCCCATGGACTGCAGCATGCTAGGCTTCCCTGTCCTTCAACCATTGTGGCTGAGCATCATCCAGTCTGCAAAGGGACTGAGTAAAACAAAAGGTAGAGAAAGGAAGAATTCATTACTCCCCAACCTCCACCTCCCTGAGCTGGGACATTTCATCTCCTTCAGCCCTTAGGCTGGGATTTACATTACCTGCTCCCCTGGTTCTCAGGTCTTTGGACTTGGACTGAATTATACCAGCAGCTTCCCTGGGCCTCCAAGCTTGCAAATGTCAGATCATGAGACTTCTCATTCTGCACTATTACATGAACCAATTCCTCATAATAAAACTTTCCCTATATGTATTTTTTCACATACCATTGACTACAAGGATACACAGTCTTCAATGATCTGAAAACTGCTTTGTCCTCTAGGCTCTCTGTCATCACCCTAGCCTCCTGAAAACATATTCAGTCACATAGACACATGATGCACTCACACACCCACACAGATATCTGCACACACATGAACATACAGACACAAAGACACACATACACATACACACACACCTTTATTCTAACCATACTGAAATCACTTGCTGATTTTCCAACTTAACATGTTGTCCCTTGCATCTGATAAGTCTTTGCAGAGGTTCTTTCTTTTGCTCACTCTGCTCAAGGACACTTGTCTTCCTCTTCTGAATCTGGCAAGCCTCATCCTCTAAGATTCAGCTCCAAGAGTACTACCACAGCAAAGTTTTTCCTGACGCTGCCTCCTGTCTATGCAGCCCTGATTTAGGAAGATGCATCCATCTCTGTTGTTTGGGACTGGTTCTCAGAGCCCTTTCTCTTCTCCTCTGCATGTTTCCCTGGTGAGCTCATCCACTTGTATGCCTTTGACATGACATTGACATTGAAGTTGCTCAGTCGTGTCCGACTCTTTGCGACCCCATGGACTGTAGCCTACAAGGCTCCTCCATCCATGGAATTTTCCAGGCAAGAGTACTGGAGTGGGTTGCCATTTCCTTCTCCAGGAGATCTTCCCGACCCAGGGATCGAACCCAGGTCTTCCGCATTGTAGGCAGGCGCTTTACCATCTGAGCCACCAGGGAAGTGTTTCCACCTATGTGCAGATACTGCTTGAGTGATGACCACTCAGAATGTAGGCAGCAAGAACCCAAGAAGAGCTCATGCACAGGGAAGAAAAGAGATGGAAACAATAGGCTTCACATTTATTTATTTTTTTCCTATGGCACCAGGTCAACTTGGGTTCCATTAATGCCTATGCCAATTTTCCAATCAGGTACCCTGAATTGACTCATCAATTTATTTTATTCTGTCTTTCCTTGCCTGTGGAATGCACAAATAATCACACCCATCTTTTGGGGCAACTAGGGGTTAAATGAGATTTCTCCATACATAGGATTTAACACAGTGTTTCACATGTGATAATTACCCTATGTACAATGTTATTATCTTCTTCATTTCCCTACTTTTCTGCAATAAACACATTACTTATAGAGTAAAAAAAATGACAAATGTTATATATAAAATCCAAATGAGGCTTCAAGGCTGGGCTGAAATGTCACCTTGTCTAGGAGGCTTAGCCATATCTTAGTGAACCTACTGCTGCCTGTTACACTGTAGATACTCATATGCCTCCTCTCACCTTCCAGAAGACACACTCCTTGAAAGCTGGGATTTTGCCCCCAACATGGTTCAGTACTAACGAGCATGTTCCTTGTGATTAGGCATAAACCAAAGCATATGTCTATTTAGTTTACTGGAATAGATCATTAATGATAATGTTAAGTACTGAGGGCACACCACCCTAAGCACTGAGAAAAATAAACACAGCAACCAAATGTTCAGTATTAGTCCCATACTATCAGAAAAGTCAGCATCTGCAAAAAAAAAGTCTAAAGAAAGTTCAAATCTTCCCAAATTCCATCTCACAGAAATCAACACTAATGACTTGTGTTTCCTTCATATCTATTTTTTCCTCATCTTTTGCTTTTAACAGATGTATTTTGACAGAGTTGGAATTGTTCTGTAATTTTGCATTTTGATTTTTCCTTAAGAAATTTCCACCAGCTTGATATTATAATCATTTCCCCATGCTAGTAAATATTCATCCAAAATATTCTTTTTTGTGTAACTACAAAATATTCCGACATATGTTTATACCTTAACTGGTGGGTTGATTCCCCCATTTGGTTGTTTTTCTGTTTTCTAACTGGGATAAGTAATGCGGGGATGAACCTCTTTGTACATAAATAACTCTTCATCAAAGCTAGAAGTGTTATTGATATCTATGTTATCCTTGGAGAAATGCAGATCAACAATGAACATACATTAAAGATTTTTTAGGGACTTCCCTGGTGGTCCAGTGGCTAAGATTCCATGCTCCCAATACAGGGGGTGCATGTTGATTCCCTGGTTCAGGGATCTAGATTCCTCTTAAGGATTGACATGTTGCAACTAAAAAAGATCCCACATGCTGTAACTAAGACCCGCCCAGCACAGCCAAATAAATCAATATCTTAAAAAAAAAACACAGAAATTAAATTACTGGGGTTATTTTACCTATCAGATTAGCAAAGATTTATAAAGTCAGTCGTGATGAATGGGTGTCGTGATGGGACCTAAACTGAGGCGATATTTTGGGAGGGCAGTCTGTCGATATGTATCAAAATGTCAATGTGTACTCCCTGTGGTTTCTCAGAAATCATATCTTCTGATATTATCTAAGGTGATTCTTGTGAATTTTTCAAAAATATACAGGATGTTCTTTGTAATGCTGTTTTAACAGAGGACTTGGGGAAACAACCTAAATGTCTTTCAATAGGGCCTGATGAAATAATTATATTAATTCAGATAGGGAAATATTTAGAGGTCTTGAAGAATAATGATGATCTTTCTTTCCATAGCATATTGGGGAGTGAAGAAATTTTTGAAAATAGGTCTTAGAATTGCATATTTAATATGATCCCATTTATGTAAAATGTTTTATATAGAGCTAAATATGTATATAAATATGTAAACTTGCCTGAAAGGTTGGAAATAATAGCTATAACTAGTTTATTGGATTTTTGAAGATTTTTTAAAAGGAGTTTTATTGATTCTAGTTCCATTCCTGGTGTTTCCTTCTTCTTTTGTTTTTTGATTTTTAAAAAAGTTTCTGTTTATACTTCTGAAGTGTTTACAATAAACAGGTATCATTTTACCAAAGCCAGAAAGCTGTTTTCCAAAGAAAATTAAATAATTTTCTGCCCGTTATTCTGAAGCCTAGCTGTCAATCAAAGTATTAATATAATCTTTCATTCTTCAGCATTCTGGAAACCAAGCAGCAAGCATAGCAACCAACCCAACAACCATAATGTGAACCAGCCTCGTTCAGCTGGGGTCACACGTGTTGAGAGCTTTATCACATGCTTTCTATGCATCTACTGGGTAGGAACAAACAAGGCCATTTGGTTTGGAAGCCTGGCTTCATTGCTTTCTACCCATGTAATCTTGAACAAGTTCTTTAGCCTCTCTGTGCCTCACCAGGCCTCTATTCTTTGTCTTTAATTGGGGATAATAACAATACCTCGATAGGTTGACTGTGAGGACTAAATGAGGTCATTAGAACACTGTCTGGCCCGCACTGTAAATGCTCAACTAGTGTTGGTTACTTCTATTATGGGTCAGGCACAGTGCTTGTCACTGGGGGCAATAAGGACTCAGCTTTCCTTCTGAGTACTACCCTTGTTGAGCTTCTAGTGGAAACAGAGACATTAATAAGAGCTGCAAGTGCAGCGAGTTTCCAGATAGGGAAGTTCAAGAATTACACACATGAATTAACAGACTGTGTATGTTTCACTGCACTATTTCTGAGCGAGCCCCTGGCAAACATCAGCTATTTCTTGGGTACATAGTGAATGTGTATAAAGCTCAGCAATGATCCCTTTGCTGTGTGTGTCTTTGTGAGTGGAAGACTCTGTCATTAGGTAGAAGACTATTGATGAGTCCACCCCAACTTCAATCTGCTCCACATCAGTGTGAAGTGAAAGTCGCTCAGTCGTGTCTGACTCTTTGCGACCCCATGGACTATACAGTCCATGGCATTCTCCAGGCCAGAATACTGGAGTGGGTAGCCTTTCCCTTCTCCAGAGGACCTTCTCAACCCAGGGATCAAACCCAGGTCTCCCGCATTGCAGGTGGATTCCTTGCAGCTGAGCCACAAGAGAAGCTCCCCATCAGAAACGGACATATATGCCTACTTCTTCTGAACTTTCTCCTGAAAGAAAGAATCACAGTCAACATAATGGCTTGCTCATTTGTCGAGTGGGAATAGGTCACACAATGCAAAGAACTTTAAAGAAGTAACTTTTCAGCAAGAGCTGTAGATGCACCTGTTAATATGAGGCAGCTCTGAGAGCAGATCCCAGGGCAATCGTGGCCCTCTCAGCATTGATTCTTCATGTCTTAGGGTCATGCAGCCCTTGACAAATGGGTAGAGCTGCATGCATGTGGATAAACATTATTCATATTCAATTGATATACTATATCTGGGGTTCACTGATCTAAAGATTCCACCTGTAGTTGTCAGAATTGTACATTAATATGATAGTCATTACAAACCCTAACACTGTCTGAGAACATACTTTGTGCCAGACAACTGTTTTAAGCATTTTACATGTACCTACCCCGTCAGCATCCCCACTTTATTGATGAGAAAACTGAGGTGCAAAGAAGCTGAGCAATTTACCCAAAGTTGAAGGGCTGTAAAATGTGGACACAGAATTTTAACCCAGACATTTCAACTCCAAAGTCCACTTTCTGAATCAGTGCCACAGGACTGTGTGTGCCAGGGGAGACCTGAAGAAGGGGACCCTAGCCCAAGGTGGGTGGTCAGAGATGGCTTTCTGGAAGAAGAGACTTGGATGGTCAGACTTCGAGGATGAGTAGGAACTTATCAAATAGGGGAAATATCCCCCCAAAGCAGAAACACCACATACAAGGGTACGGGATCAAAAGAAAACTGAGTTGTTTGGAGGAACTGGCAGAAGGTCATCGTTGCCTAGCTGAGAAGTAGAGGAAGGAATTTGTAAGATGAGGTGGAGGAGGGAGGCACCCACCAGCATAAAGGCCCAGAGGGCATTTTGAGGAGTTTGGACTTAATTCTGAAACATTTTTTTTTTTGACTACTAATTTTATTTTATTTTTAAACTTTACATAATTGTATTAGTTTTGCCAAATATCAAAACGAATCCGCCACAGGTATACATGTGTTCCCCATCCTGAACCCTCCTCCCTCCTCCCTCCCCATACCATCCCTCTGGGTCGTCCCAGTGCACTAGCCTCAAGCATCCAGTATTGTGCATCGAACCTGGACTGGCAACTCGTTTCTTACATGATATTTTACATGTTTCAATGCCATTCTCCCAAATCTTCCCACCCTCTCCCTCTCCCACAGAGTCCATAAGACTGTTCTATACATCAGTGTCTCTTTTGCTGTCTCGTACACTGGGTTATTGTTACCATCTTTCTAAATTCCATATATATGCGTTAGTATACTGTATTTATGTTTTTCCTTCTGGCTTACTTCACTCTGTATAATAGGCTCCAGTTTCATCCACCTCATTAGAACTGATTCAAATGTATTCTTTTTAATGGCTGAGTAATACTCC
>NW_011494899.1:2452844-2453664 GCF_000754665.1 Bison bison bison
CCACACTGTTCTCCATAGTGGCTGTACTAGTTTGCATTCCCACCAACAGTGTAAGAGGGTTCCCTTTTCTCCACACCCTCTCCAGCATTTATTATTTGTAGACTTTTGGATCGCAGCCATTCTGACTGGTGTGAAATGGTACCTCATAGTGGTTTTGATTTGCATTTCTCTGATAATGAGTGATGTTGAGCATCTTTTCATGTGTTTGTTAGCCATCTGTATGTCTTCTTTGGAGAAATGTCTATTTAGTTCTTTGGCCCATTTTTTGATTGGGTCGTTTATTTTTCTGGAGTTGAGCTGTAGGAGTTGCTTGTATATTTTTGAGATTAGTTGTTTGTCGGTTGTTTCATTTGCTATTATTTTCTCCCATTCTGAAGGCTGTCTTTTCACCTTGCTAATAGTTTCCTTTGAGCAGAAGCTTTTAAGGTTAATTAGGTCCCATTTGTTTATTTTTGCTTTTATTTCCAATATTCTGGGAGGTGGGTCATAGAGGATCCTGCTGTGATGTATGTCGGAGAGTGTTTTGCCTATTTTCTCCTCTAGGAGTTTTATGGTTTCTGGTCTTACGTTTAGATCTTTAATCCATTTTGAGTTTATTTTTGTGTATGGTGTTAGAAAGTGGTCTAGTTTCATTCTTTTACAAGTGGTTGACCAGATTTCCCAGCACCACTTGTTAAAGAGATTGTCTTTAATCCATTGTATATTCTTGCCTCCTTTGCCAAAGATAAGGTGTCCATATGTGCGTGGATTTATCTCTGGGCTTTCTATTTTATTCCATTGATCAATATTTCTGTCTTTGTGCCAGTACCATACTTCTTAA
>NW_011494899.1:2454930-2474612 GCF_000754665.1 Bison bison bison
TGGGTTGTTGTGTTTTCATTTTCATTCGTTTCTATGCAAATTTTGATTTCTTTTTTGATTTCTTCTGTGATTTGTTGGTTATTCAGCAGCGTGTTGTTCAGCCTCCATATGTTGGAATTTTTAATAGTTTTTCTCCTGTAATTGAGATCTAATCTTACTGCATTGTGGTCAGAAAAAATGCTTGGAATGATTTCTATTTTTTTGAATTTACCAAGGCTAGGTTTATGGCCCAGGATGTGATCTATCCTGGAGAAGGTTCCACGTGCGCTTGAGAAAAAGGTGAAATTCATTGTTTTGGGAATTGGTGGGTAGTGCATTTAACAGTTAAATACATTTAAATAATGTATAGGTGACTGCATGACTGCAGTATTGGTAACTAGATAGACAACCAATTGAACTAGAAACCAGCTAACAAGTAACTGTCTAAATATTTAAAATACAGCTCTTGTTTAGATCATCCTTTGTTTTGATCACCTTTGGGGGGTGGGGTGGGGGAAGCCTGCTGGTCACACTGGAAATATATTAAGGCCAAATCTTCTGATACCCATTTCCAGAGGTTTCTTTCAGCTGAATTAAGCCTCCAATTCCAGGGCAAACCCAAGTTTGTGGCCTCCAGCATTAATGCTCTTCCCGTCTACCAGGGCAGACAGTGTAAGCTTCACACCAGGCCTCAGAGTCTGAGTATAGCCCACTCCAATTAAACTAGAGTTGTTGACTTTTGCAGAAATGGAAGCAGTGGGATCCAGTTGATATTTAGCTGCAATTCCAAAGCGAGTGCAGTTGGTTCCTGATGTCCAAGCAAGGTTTACTGAAGTGTCAAGATCTTCACATACTTTCTGATAAATTGATCCTCCAAATTCTGTACCATCATTGACATTAGTGTGTAGCTGGAAGTCCCCAGTCCTGTAGCCCACTGCAAAGTTATTCCTTGTCAGCTTTGATTTGGCACTGTCAAAGGTCATCTGGTACCCAGCAAGCCAGCCCTCATAACCGAAGACAGCCGAACCATGGATTGCAGGTCCAGCAAAATCAAAGTCAACATCACAACCAAGGTTTATACATTCCCTCTTGTAAGAAGACTTGATTTTACCACTTTCCTTTCCTGTGTTTGGTGAAAAGGTGGTATCAAATGTCAGTTTCAAACCTTGGCAAATCTGGTCTTCAATAGCGATTTCTGTTCCCAGAGTGTTATCAGTGTTCCACTTTTCTGTGAAAGTCAGACCATACTCACACCATTTATATTTGGTCTCCAAGGTCCCAGTAACTTTACCAGTGTCTGTATTAGATGAACCAGATGTTGAGAATTGCACGCCGCTGCACGACTTTGTTTTCACATCCAGTTTCACCAACCCAAAACCAAATCCTTTGTTGAATATATCTCTGGCAGCTTTGCCAAGGTCAGCATATGATGGAGGAATACACATTGGCCGCGTGCAGTTCTGTCCGTAGGTCGCCATGGCGAGGCCGTGGGGAGAGGTGATCTGGTGGTCTCCGGGGGGGAAGGGAAGGCGCCGCTGCCGCTCCGCTAGCAGCTGAGGCTGTTCAGCTCGCTCGGCGTCGGGCTCAATTCTGAAACATTTTAAGACCAGAGTTGTCCAATATGCCTTGCCTCCCTGAAATAAAAAAAATTAGTAGGCCTATAAGATTAACTATGAAAAGGAAAGAAGGGCCACAATCATGCAGAAACAACTTGCCCTATCCCCATCAGAACCCAGAGATTTTATAAAGAGCTGTAAATGGCATTCCCAAGCCAAAGGTCTTCCCTTTTCCCAGCTCCATAAACCTCTCTCTATTCTTCCTTAGGAGCCGGGTGACATTGTTGGGTGAGTGGGGTAAAGTTTGCATATTATAGTTAGTCTGTCCTGTGAACAAAGCCCAGTTGCAGCCCTATCTGTGACTGTTCTTGACTTCTAGCTGCAAAACTGGGAAATAATGCTTATGTCAAATTTTCAGGTATGTAATGTGTTTGGCTTATCTAGTTTAGAGCAACTGGTTACTCATCACTGAGAAGAGGAAAAGAAAATACACAAACAATCTTGTATCAGTCAGGTTATGCTAGATAATGCTTCAGTAACAAACAATTCCCAAATTTCAACAGCCTAAAACAGCAATGCTTTCTTTCTTGTTTAGGTCCAATGTGCAACATGGGTTGATAGGTTAACTACACTACTTGTAGTGTTCACTTAGGGGCCCAGGCTCTTGGGAGTACCATCACTGCACATGCTTTCAAAATTTATGAGGCAGGAAAAGGAGTGAGAACAAAAGAACAACACTCTGACTTTTAAAGTTTTCACCTGGAAGTTATACACTCATATTTCACTGGCTAATGCCATTCATACAACTGTATCTAACTTAAAAGAACTTCAAAGCATAATCTCACATGTACTCAGAAAGGGAACTGGAATATTTGTAAACAATCATAATGGCTACCATGAATGTAGCTTCTGCTCCTCTGGGAGTGTTATTCCATAGGAGGACAATTTATTTGATTGATAGACTCTGGAGGAGCTGTTCTCTCCAAGTTCATTATTTGCAAGCAGTCTGGTCAGTTAAAAGCTGAGGATGTTGGTGACAAGCACTGAGAGAGCAGTAGAGAACAGAAAACAGTTGCTTGAGTTTCTGGACCCTCTGATGTGCGGCTTAAATGAGATAACAGATGAAAACTTCTCCAGAACACTTTCTACCACCCAACCCCCTGGACTTTCAAGGCTTAGCCAAAACTTGACTTCCTTGGAGAAGACTTAGGGGACCACCAGTACCCCTAGGCTAGGTCAAGTTCCCCTATTATCAGCTCTCATACCACATATACGTCTCTGTCAGAGCATGTACCCTAATTTTAATTTGCTTAATGTCTTTCATCCCAATTAGACGATATGATCCAAGAGTGTGTGGACCTATTTGTCTTGCTGGCTCTGTAAACCATATCACCCAGCACATAGTGTACCCAAGAAATGCTTGTTGGATTGGTTGGATAGATGTCTTAGCACAGAATCTGCCCCTCAAATGATACTACCATTATTGTTATTTTCCACCTGTAAGTCTCCATCTCCTCACCAGATTATCTGATAGGGTATCACCAGGCAGTGACTCTGTGAAAAAAATGAAGTGAAAAAAAATGAGCCAGCCCCTTCTCCTCAGTGGCTTGTTGGTGCATTAATTGTTGCTGTTCAGTTCTTAAGTCTTGTCCAACTCTTTGCAACCCCATGGACTGCAGCATGCCAGGCTCCCCTGTCCTTCACCATCTCCTGGAGTTTGCTCAAACTCATGACCATTGAGTTGGTGATGCCATCCAGCCATCTCACCTTCTATCACCCCATTCTCTTCCTGCCCTCAATCTTTCACAGCATCAGGGTCTTTTCTAGCATCATCAAAGTCCTCTACTAAAATGTAAACTCCCCAAGGAAAGGATCACTGCTATATCCCCAGCACTTGCTAGGCACTCAATACATGCTTGTTGATTGAATGAATGAATGGGTGGAAATTATACTATAATTCAAGCTAAGCATGTAGAAGAAGGAATTAAAATTCATTCCCCTTTCTTCTGTGTCTTCTCTTTTCAGATCCCACATCAGTGAGCCAATGAGGATTACTAGTGGGATCCAAGGCCCGGAATCAATCAAGTATTTTCTGAGTAATTCTATCTTCCTCCTTGTGGAATTCTAAAAATGGACAGATACAGTGCCTGTCCATTAGGAAATTCTGCTTTAAGTGGGGAGTCTAGCCAGGAAACAAAAATACTGTAGGAGTTTCAATCTGAAGGAATCTAATACAAGTTCCAGAGGGGATGGGAGAGCTAAGGCACTGAATGGAACAGAAAGGAGACAAGGGAGGAAGTAGCAGTAGCAAGAAGCCTGTGCTATGTCCAGGATGGAGGGACAGAGAGAAGATGATGATATCAGAGACCTGAAGCCAAGCCATGTGGCAAGATCTAGAGCCACAATGGAGGCCGAGCAGGAGAGGTAGCTCCATGTTGGGAGGGGCAGCCCAGCAGGATCTGGGCTCATGAATGAGACATAGCTGCTGCCAGGAACACCACCCATAGCAGGCAGAGAGGGGCAGAAAAACCCTGGACTTGCCCCTCCTCCTGCCTCCATCTTCTGCCAGTGCATCCCATTGGCCAAACCCATCAAGAAGCTGGAAGGTAAGGGAATTTGGGGAAGGTAGTTCTTACAATACAAAATAGGTGGGTATAAGCACAAACAAGCCAAGGACCAGCTCAGGAAGATAAGGTGATATTTCAAGATGTGTATTTACTATGGTATGTCCCTAAGTAATACTGCAGACTTTTAGAGGCGGAAGCTTTGATTCTGTCCCTTCTTCCTTCCCACTATTCTTACTCTGGTAAAATTGTTCATCACCTCCTGTTGAAACTGCTCCCAAAAGTCCCTCACTTTGTCTGCCCAGTGACAGTCTCAGTTTCTCATGCAGAAAACTCTGTTGCCTGGGTCATTTTTCAGAAGCAGCTCCCATCAGCATCAGAAAGAAGGAGCGCTGCTCTCTGTCCAGTCTTATTAGCTGCCATCTTCCTTGATTACCTCCCCCCTCACTCCCAGAGAACGAGTTATGGTTTCTTAAATACACTGTCTTTACTCACGCTCTTCCCTCTGTAGTGAATGCTCCACCAGCCCCTACTGTACTCCTATGGATCCTTCAAAGCCCATCTCAAATGGCACCACCTTAGTAAGAACATTCTTCCTATCTTCCTGTCCTATAAAACAAGCCTCTTTCTTTGCTTTTGCTTCTTTAAAGAGTTGCCTATGTAACTCCATTACAGCCCTTATCAATAATTATTAGCTAATCTCAACATCACTGTCAGCAGCTATAGCAGCCTCTTCTCTCTCTGCAACAGTAGTTGAGAGTGTAGACTTGAGTGAAATAAGCTAGACAAAGACATATACTGCAGGGTATGTGAAATCTGAAAAATACTCTAGTGAATAAAACAAAAAAGAAGTAGACTCACAGATATAGAGAA
This sequence comes from Bison bison bison, assembly GCF_000754665.1. Classification (NCBI taxonomy): domain Eukaryota; kingdom Metazoa; phylum Chordata; class Mammalia; order Artiodactyla; family Bovidae; genus Bison; species Bison bison. The sequence goes on from NW_011494899.1 coordinate 2,459,903, forward strand.
CAAGCTAGCGATTACCAATGGGCAGAGGGAACAGGGGAGGGCAAAGATAGGGGTAGGGAAAATAAAAGGGTTATTATGGAGTTATATGAAATCATGTGCATGGATCTTTTGAAAATGGTAAAGCACTAAAGAATTTAAAGAATCTTTCATTCAATAAAAAAGAAGTGTGGACTTGTGGTCATAAAGACCCATGTTTGAGTATAAGTGGCTGGCTTTTAGTAAGTTTTTCATCTGTGTGTGTGTGTGTGTGTGTGTGGCGTGCTCAGTGGCTTCAGTCGTGTCCGACTCTTTGTGACCCTATGGACTCTAGCCTGCCAGGCCCCTCTGTCCATGGCATTCTATAGGCAAGGATATTGGAGTGGGTAGCCATTCCCTCCTCCAGGGGATCTTCCTGACTCGGGTGGAACCCAAGTCTCCTGCTTTACAGGAAGATTCTTTACCCATTAAGCCACATTGGAAGCCCCTTTTCATCTCTGAATTTCTATTATTTTTTTTGTGTAAGCAAAATCATAATGCCTCAGAATTTCATAGGGTTTTAGCAACATAAGGCAATGCACATTTAACACAGCCTGACATGTGAGGAGGCTCCAGTCAGTCAGTTCAGTTCAGTTCAGTCGTGTCCGACTCTTTGTGACCTCATGAACCTCAGCACGCCAAGCCTTCCTGTCCATCACCAACTCCCAGAGTTTACCCAAACTCATAAATACCAACTAATACTAATCTTTTAACAAAAAAAATTGAGATCATATTGTATATACTGATTTGTAAACTACTTTTTTCCTTAAAATAAATCATTTTCCTATCCTTATATATTTTTTTATATTTTCCCAGCTTTTCATTTTGAAAAATTTCATACAGACAGAAAGGTTAATAGATAAAAATAACCATTCTATTTACCCTTCACCCAGATTCACCATTGCTTTCTCTCTCTGTGAGATATTTATAAATATATATGATGTGTGTGTGTGGTGTTATGTTCTTTTTTCCGGAACCATTTGAAAGTAAGTTGTAAACATCAGTTCACTTTGGCATGTATTCTACATTTTCCTACAAAGCACTGTAGGAACTTTATCACACTCAAGAAACAGCACTGACACAATAACATTATCTAAGTCATATTTCAATTGTTCCCAAATGCCCTTTTAGTGGTTCTTTATGTCATTTGATGACTACATAGAATTCTACTAAATGGATGTCCAATAATGTGTTCAATGAATGTACTGTTGGACGTTTAGGTTCTTTTCAGTATTGCACAATTATACAGAGCTCTGAAAAAAAGTCTTTATAGTTGTTTTATTTATATATTTGACTTCTTATTTCCTTGGGGAAAATTCCTACCATGGACCTTGGCCCAAGGCAATGTAGCATTCTAATTCCTTAATGCATGAGGCTAAATTGCCCTCTAAGAAGACTGTGCCAAATTTATACCCCTAGCAGTGTACAAGAGTGCCTGTCTCCAGTCCTTTGACACCACTGGCTATTATCATTTTTATTATTTATCAATTTAATAAGAGAAGTAACAGCAACTAGCATTTATGTACCACTCCTGATGTGCCAGGCACTATTCCAACTGTATGATATGAACTTGCCTCCCACTTACAATAACCCTATTACCTTCATTTTATAGATGAGAAAAGTGAGGCAGCAACCCAGCCAGCCTGAATCCAGAGACTGTGCCATTACTGACTTTATGCTATTACCTTTCAATATAGATCTAACATTTACTTAATCACCCTAGAAGTTGATTTTCTTCACTTATTTTTCTTTTATACTTTTGCTCACAAGAATTCCCTGTTTATATCATTTCCTTTTTTTGGAGGGGGGAATGGGGCATCCTAAGATGTTTGTCTTTTTCCTAATGACTTTTAGGAACTACTTATAGAGTAAAAATACTAAATTTTTCTCTGTCATATACACTGCAGGTAGTTTTCCATGGCTTGCTCTTTTGCCCCTTTGTAGTTATTTATTTATTAGTTTAACATAAGGTTTTAATTTTCTCATAGTTAAGACTGTCAGTTCTTTTAATATTGGTAACTCTCCCATCCTCTCAAGAGGATAAGTATTATCCTATCTTATACCTTCACATTTCAATTTTACATCTTCAATCCATCCCATTTCTCCATGTCTTCGCCAACACCGGCACCACCTTATTTATAAACCATACCCCAAATGCCTACCAGAGATAGAAATGGGACATGGTTTGCTGAGAGGTTGGTCCCTGGACATCTCCTACTTCATTAAATGTCTCATGCAATCCCAAGGAGCAATGCACCAAAGACAAAATGGGGTTGCCATTTCAATGTTTCATAAATGAGGTACCTTACTCCCGCCCCCCCACCGCCCGGCCTGCGTTTCACCTAAAATATGAAACACTTGACACGTTAGGCAATTAAGACAAAAGTCCTGCTACCACAGGCTTTTCTGAGGCAGGCTATTGTGTGCAGAGAGGTGGCAGTTGAGAGGAAAGCATGCCAAGAATTCATTTCAATTTGAAAGACCTTTTCAGGGCTTTATTTGTTCCAAGAGTTCTTTAAACATTTTAAATACAGTCCGATGAAGTGTTTCAGGCACTGTTTCAATACCGATTATGTCTCCTCTCCTCTTGAGGACAATGCTTTGCTTCAATACGCATTACGGTTTTCAGCAAAGCTTTGATTTTAACATTAGCCAGTCCCATTCTTTCTCGCCTTTGCTCTTTGTCCAAATATTGTGGCTGAAACCATTACTCACAAAATGAAACAATTAGTGAATTTCCAAATACACTTCAGGAGAAATACAGCAGCCCCATTGCCCGAGTGCCAGTTTGGTGCTTGCAGTGCCTTACAACACAGTGGATAATCAGTCAATGTTTGCTAAGGAAATTAGCGAAAGTGCACATGGGGTCCAGGAAAAGAGTAGCTATTAAGTCTATAATGAACAAAGGGCGGCATACTCCGAAAATTTTGCAGGGGAGCTTAAGCCTTTAAAATTGCAACTTTAATTCATTTACTCATTTAGCTACTAAGAGAATTTTCCAATGTGTGTTCCATAAAACATTAGCTCTATGAAATGCAGAGCAAAAAAAAAAAAGGAGTTTAAAAGTTAGAGATCCATACTCCACTCTTAGAGATTGGTGGTGCACATTTGCATATTAAAGGCTCTATCTATCCCCTCAGAATAGAAACACATCTAAATTAATTTAAACTCCATAAGGGCAGAAGTCAGGTCTGTTGTGCCCATTTATGTGTTCCAAGAGTGTCACATACTGCTCTAAGATATTTATTGAACTCTTGGTCTCCTGCTGATAAAGAATTACCCCCCAAACTTGGTGGTTTAAAACAAGAGTTATCATCTCACAGTTGTGGGTCAGGAACCCAGGCACAGTTGGAATGGGTCCTCAGCTCAGGGTCTTCCAGGCTGCAATCAAGGCATTGAGTGGGCTGCAGTCACCTCAAGTCTCATTTGGGGAGGACCCAATTTCAAGATTAGTTGTAGCTGTTGGAAGCCTGCAGGTCCTCACTTGCTGTTGGCTGGAGGCTTCAGTTCTTTGCTCACAACATGACAGCTGGCTTCTCTCTGAGCAAAAGATCAAGGGAAGATACCAGGATGGAAGCCACAGTCTTTTTATAACCTAACATTGGAATTAACATCTATCACTTCATCCATCACTTCTGTTTGTTAGATGTGAGTACATAAATCCTACCTACACCCCAAGAGGAAAGGCTTACACAAGGGTGTGACTGTTGGGAGATGTGGTCATTGACCAGCTTAGAGGCTGCCTACCACAAAGAATGACTGAAAGTAGCCAGCATTTTCCATACTTACTCAACCTCCTAACCTTTTTCAAGTAATAGTTTTTAACTTAGGAGGACACTTCAGAAAACATGCAAATCTAACTGAGTGCTTGGTCCTAAGGCATAAGATTATTCTTTTAAAATATATGTGTGTGTGTGTTGACTGTCAACACTACCTCCTTGAATAACTCAGAATTTAGCTAAATCTGAAGTGTCCTCTGAGAATGCATCATCCTAGAAGAAGCAGACTTTGTTGATCAGCAATACAGATTCCAACCAACAAAGATGGGTTAGGATTCTGCCGTGTTGTAACTTTCTGACTGACTATCCTGTGTCCTCCCTCATGCACCTTCTTAATGGAGCACTACACATGAACTACCCTTGGCCAGTGGGATGTTACCCTCAGGATTTTGAATTTTAAATGAGTCACATTAAATGCAGAACTAGTGGGCAAGCATTCATGGAAAAACTTGTATTGGAACTGGCAGAGTCATCAAAGCTGATCACAAATATAAAAATTCTCATTTTGGGTGCTTAGTAGAATTGCACTTTCCCATCCTGTAAAAGATTAGGCTTTTGTCAGTTAGACGTGAGAGAAAGTAGTCTATATTATACTTAAAATAGAAGCTGTAAGAGCTATTAGATTGGCTAGCCTTTCCCTTTTCCAGATTCTGGGATCATGGAAGCATGAGGCCTCTACTGGCTTGGGCCCACCACTGCAGACATATAATGGGAGTGAAAAATGAACCACTGTCACCTAGGCCACTGAGACGTTGGGGCTGTTTATTACTGTAGCATAAACTCACTGATATAGTAGTCCTAGCAGCAAATGTCAGCATTCAGTGTCCAGCAGTGGTAGATTGAGTGTCCAGCAGAGGTGCTGCCAGTGGTGGTAGTGTAATCAGCCATGATTTTGGTTGTATCTTTTCTACCTAACCTCACTTCCTTCCTGTCTTTATTATGAAGCTGGTTCTGTAAGTTATATCCTTCTAATAAGTCCCTTTCCTGCATAAATCACTCAGGGCAGTTTTCCACTGCTTGCAGCCCCAAACCCTGCCTAGTAAATTCTGTTTTATCCAATAGGAATCTATTAAGCCCAGAGTGCCCATCACTGTCCTAACTTCAGGCAAGCTTATGATTGGAACTCAATAATGAATAAGACACACCTTATCTCAAGTAAGGCTTCCCTGGTGGCTCAGATGGTAAAGCATCTGCCTGCAATGGTGGGAGACCCGGGTTCAATCCCTGAGTTGGAAGGATCCCCTGGAGAAGGACATGGCAACCCCACTACAATATTCTTGCCTGGAAAATTCCATGGACGGAGGAGCCTGGTGGGCTGTAGTCCATGGGGTCGCAAAGAGTTGGACACGACTGAGCTATTTCACTTTCTTTATCTCAAGCAATCTACAATCTCATTAAACAAATAATAAGCAACAAGTTGAGAACTAAAGGAAACTAGTTAAGAAATCTGAAATAAGCCATGTGAACCTGAAGTTAAATGGGTGGGTACTTTACCTAGAAATGTTCAGAAGAAACATACAGATGAAAAGAGGATGTGTGTATTTTAATCTCTTTATACTATGCTTTACTTGGCAAAATTCATCTTTCAATTAGAGTAACATTTTCTTGATGCAGGAAATATTATTACAACCATGCATGGCACACAGGAAACATTGAGTATTTATCTGTTGAATGATTCACTGAATGAATGTGATCACGGGAACCTAAGCTGTAGAATCAGTGACTAGGGTTTGAGTCTTGCCTCTGCCACTTACTAGCTGTGCGCTGCATTGCAGGTACCTTTTGGCTTGTTGTTGTTGTTGTTGTTCAGTTGCTAAGTTGAGTCTGACTCTTTGCTGCAACAGGCCAGGCTTTTCTATCCTTCACTATCTCCCCAAGTTTGCTCACATTCATGTCCAATGAGTTGATGATGCATCTAACTATCTCATCCTCTTCTGCCCTCTTCTCCTTTTGATTTCAATCTTTCCCAGCATCAGGATCTTTTCAAATGAGTCAGTTATTCACGTCAGGTGCCAAAGTACTGGAGTTTCAGTTTCAGCATCAGTCCTTCCAATGAATATTCAGAACTGAATTCCTTTAGGATTGACTGGTTTGATCCCCTTGCTGTCCAAGGAACTCTCAAGAGTTTTCTCCAGCACCACATTTCAAAAGCACCAATTCTTCGGCTCCTGAGTCTGAAACAGAGACTTCTACAGTCTTCATCACAAAATGGAGATGCCGCTCTTGGTTTCTCAGAATTGCTGTCAGAATTGAATATATATGACAGCATACAGGAAGATGCAATAAATAGAATATAGGCATTTAGACACCCATGTATGTGTACCTATATGTGTACATACTGCTCAGAATTTATTTCAGTTCATTTGTTAATGCAGGTAGAAATAGTTCCTGAGTACCTACCATGTGCGACACATATTGCTGAGGAAAGGAGCAATATAGTGAGCATCACATAAACCTTAAGCGAAGTGGGATGATAAGGGAAGTTCAGCAAGCTAGGAGACTTCAGTACAGGGAATGTTTGGGATGAACACTTACAAATATCAGCAATTTTGCCCTTTGTACTTTCCAAAGTTCTGGAAATCCTCCCAAGTTCCACCCTCTAATACTTCTGCTAAGTCGCTTCAGTCGTGTCCAACTCTGTGCGACCCCATAGACGGCAGCCAACCAGGCTCCTCCATCCCTGGGACTCTCCAGGCAAGAACACCGGAGTGGGTTGCCATTTCCTTCTCCAATGCATGAAAATGAAAAGTGAAAGGGAAGTCTCTGTCGTGTCTGACTCTTCGAGACCCTGTGGACTACAGTCTACCAGGCTCCTCCGTCCATGGGATTTGCCAGGCAAGAGTAATGGAGTGGGGTGCCATTAATACTTCTATCAGCTTAAAAAAAAAAAAAAGCAAAAGGCAGATGAGGCAGATGCTGTAAGTTACCTCTTCAATACCTATTTCTCCTTTCGCATACTCTTAACATTTCCATATGGTCTTCAGGATATTCACATGTCCTGCTGTAATATACATTTCCTAACTCTCCCACAGCTTAGGGTGGCCATGAAGCTCTCGCCCAAGAGACATCAGCAGAAGTATGCTAGGCATTTCTGGGAAAGCTTTCTTCCCTGACATAGGTGTTACCTCCTCCTCCCAGTCATTTCCTACTTTAACCAGCTTGGAAACATGAAGGGGAGGTCAGAGTGGAGTGAACAACCTGTGTTCAAGAGGACACCATGGGGAAAAGAAAGTCACCCACCAAAGATGGTGGGGAGGGGAGCTAGAGGAGCCAAATACCCTGATGGCATTGCGAGACGACCCTATGACCTGAATAAGCCACTACTGTTTGGGTCTTCTGTGAGGCAGCAGAATGATAAGTCTTTGATAGTATATTTATCTGCTTGACAAATATTTAATAAGCACCTACTATGTGCCAGGCACTATTCTAAGCCCTGGGGGTAGGGCAGAACAAAAAAGACAAAAATACTTATCTTCAAGGAGCTTACTTTTAGGGTTAAGGGTGTAAACAAGACAAGCAGTGAACTATGTTTTATGTTAGTGCACAGTTCTGAGGAGAAAAGTAAACCATGGAAGGATAGAGGCTTCAAGGGAGGGAAGGTTACAATTTAAATGAGGTGACCAGCAAAGTCTCTGGTGAGAAGACATATCGAATCAAGACCTGTGGGCAGTTAGGGAGCAAGTCATGAGGATACTGAAAGGAAGACTATCCCCGCAGAAGGACCAGACTTTCACAGCTGAGGTGGAAGGGGGTATCCTGAGTTATGGAAATAAACAGAGTCAAGTGTATGGATGAAGAGAGTGATCAAGAAGGAGGGTGGGAGGTCATGGGTCTTTGAGTTGACTGGAGAGTACAGATAAGATAGTCATATAGGGCAGGGGTTGCCAAGCCTTTCCAGTAAAGGGTCCTTGATTTTAGCCTTTGTAGACGCGGGTTCTCGGTAGGGACAGCTCAACTCTACAAGAAGCCTCTGAGACACTATAGGTGTGGCTGTGATTCCAAACTTAATTTCTAAAAGCAGGCGGCTGGATTTGGCTGGAGGGCCAGAGTTTGCAGATCTAAGGCAGGACCATGTAGATCAGTATAAGGACTTTGGCTTTTACTAGAAGTAATTTGTTAGTGATTGGAAAGATTTGAGCACAGGAGTGACAGATCTGAATTGCATCTTACCAGGATCACTTTCTGGGTGTTGAGTAGAGAATAGAAATTAGAGAGCAGGGGTAAGAGTGAAAGCCAGGAGGCCAGTTAGGCGACAACTGCAATAACCACATAAAATATTTCCTTGGTTTCCAAATCATCATCAAGAGTATGACAATGTTACTCAAATGATTTATTCAACTCACCCTGCTGCTGCTGCTGCTAAGTCGCTTCAGTCGTGTCCGACTCTGTGTGACCCCATAGACAGCAGCCCATTAGGCTCCTCTGTCCCTGGGATTCTCCAGGCAAGAATACTGGAGTGGGTTGCCATTTCCTTCTCCAGTCAACTCACCCTACCTCATGCTTAATTAATGATACCCACCTCCCCAACAAAGGGGAGAAATGCAAGTGCTTTGAGCCCTGACTTGCCAAGCAGAACAGGAAGTCTTTATCTAATTGAAACAGTGGGGGAGATTTTAAATAGGCAACACACAGGAGCCAAATTAGAATAGACACAGGACATCAAGGCTCACAACCCCTACAAAAATCAAAAACAAAAGCAGCACAGGCCAGCTGCAAACTCAGGCGATTTGCAGAAGACCCAGAACCAAGGCTTTTTGTTGACGATAGAAGGAGTTCATCACAGATATTGAGATTTGGATAGCTAACATGGAAAGCTATTTCCCTCCCTTCTACTGAACATGATAAGCTGGCCCTGGAGTCAGGAAAGTCCCCTGATAAAGGGCAGTCATATCTGATCGGGTCTGGCTGAGAGGAACATGCTCAACGACCATCTAAGGGTACCGGAGGTTTGTTGAGGGGTGGAGATTGGCAGACACTCTTTTTTTGTTTTTAATGAAGTATATTTGATTTACATACTTGTGTTAATTTCTGCTGTACAGAAAAGTGATTCAGTTATACACACACACACACACACACACACACACACACACATTCTTTTTTAACATTCTTTTCCATTATGGTTTACCCCAGGACACTGGATATAGTTCCCTGTGCTATACAGTAGGACCTTGTTGTTTATCTGTTCTAAATGTAATAGTTTGGATCTACCAACCCCAAACTCCTAGTCCATCCCTCTCCCATCCCTTCTCCCCCTTGGCAACAAGTCTGGTCTCTATGGCTGAACACTCTTGTGGCCTCATCACCACACCACCCTTTTCCACTAAGAGGAACCCTCACCTTTGATCTCCCTGCTCTGAATGGCCAAGTCCCTGTGCAGACTGGGCCCTTCCCTGCCCCGGGGATGACTCTTTATTGGTCTATGCCAGCTGTGGGTTCTTGTTCTCCTTGGTAAATGTGGTGGCCATGAGAATGTACCTCTTAGATCCTCTAATGCAGGAAGTGTAACTGGACATCAGCCCACCTGCTGTGCTCACATAGCCGTCACTGGTTTGGGCACTTCTGGTTCCCATGGGCTGCTCCCAGCTGATGATAGTATGTGGCAGGGATTCTAAAACAGGCTTGTTTCTGGGAGACACAGGACTCATCAACAGGTCACTCCACCTTGTGTGCTCCCCAAAGGCTTTGCTGAACTTGCCTGAGGCTGCACTGTGGGGTAAAGTGCTTCTCTCTGCTATTTTCTCTGGGCCAAACCTGCATCGCTATCTGAAGGTTCTCTTAGTCTTATTGGCTCCCTTCCCATTTTCTCTCACAGACATTTCCCCTAAAAATTTCTAGCATGTTTAATCCTATCTCAGCATCCACTTCTCAGAGAACCTGGACCAACACAATTAAAGAGTGGGCTTGTGATACAATTTTGGTCAATGTAATGCAAAGGAAAGTTGGTGGGAGAGCTTCCAGGAAGCTTGTCTTTGTTCTTAGAAAAGAAACCCAGGAAGGATGATTTTGTTTTTCTGCCTTAGGACCAGGGATGGGTCTAGATTTTATAGGGCATAAAGCTTACCTAATTTGAAGCAGCTTCTTTTTGTAAAATAATACATATACTTATTTCGGAAAATTTCACAAAAGTATATGGCCATTTGAGTACGTTTCTAAGCCGTGAAGGGGTCTTTGAAAGTGAGGGACCCTGAAGCTTAAGTTTCATTAGCTTCATGGAAATCTGCTGCCTCTGCTCTTGATGTTGCCATCAACATATGATGACTGGAGCTGGGGCAGCCATTCTGGGACCACGGAGGGGGCCAACTCAAGAGAATGAACATAAAGGAAGGAACACACCATTGCTGTTGTTTCTAAGCTACTTGAGTTCCCAACTCTGAAACTACCTATCTCTGGATTTAGGGTTTAGAGAGCTAACAAACTAATAAATGTCCTTATTCCTTAAGCCACATTTAGTTGGGCTTTCTTTACTTTGCAGCCCAAAGTGTTTTAAATGATACAGACATATTTCTGAAAAGGTTTCATCTGGCAACCCCATTCTCTGTTATGCATTAGATAAAGATCTATCTGGGATAAGAAGATTAAAGAGAGGCAAGGTGGCAACTGCAGAGCAGAGCAATTGAGTCTTTACAGTTGATGTTTCCTTGGACAGCTAGACATTCTTCTGAGACGAGGTAAATGAATGATTGAGTTGGAGAATTTACTTGCCTCTGGGGAAATGATCTAGACTTTGGTTGTGACACAGAGCAGTGAGTCGGTGAAGAGACAACAGGATGGTACTTAAATCACAAAATTGCTTCAGGCTGTCCCTACTGTATCACCTTGGAAGCAGCAATGAGAACCTCATCAGGGAAAAAGCACTGGCATTGAACCACAGGCCTTAATGGCACACATAAAATCCTCTACCTGGGTTGACAATAAATACAGGTATCTTGGTAACTGTCAGCTAATAATACACTGAACTTCAGCTTTATGTCAGGCACTATGCCAGTACTTTATACACAAGGTTTCACCTACTCCTTATAGAAAATTTGTGACAGAAGAATTATTATCCTTTTTTACAGATTAGGAAATTGAGGTTCATAAAAGTTGAATAACTTGCCCGAAGTCACACAGTTTTGAAATGATGGAGCCAGAATCAAATATCAACAGTTTGAATCTAGCGCTAGCTTTTTCTTGTCTCATCTTCTTCTTCAAGACCTTCCCAACTTTTCCTAAACTGTTTATATCAAAGGCCAGGTGGTAAATATTTTCAGTTTGGTGGACAAGTATCTGTTGTAACAACTCCACTTTACCACTGCAGCACAAAGTCCTCCACAACAATTAATGTGGCTGTATTCCAATAAAACTTTATTTGCAAAAACAGGAAGTGGGTCTGACCTGGTTTGTGGGCCATCTAGTCTACTGACCTCTGTACTACATAATCATTCACTTGTTTCTCCTACTAGCTCTCCTGTGGCTTCCACCAACTACTACAACCATGCCCATTCCGGGTGACATACAGAGTTCAGTTGTGACAGTGTAGGAGGATTACTGTGAAGTTATTGAAACTTCAGCAACATTGGAGCACTTATGCAGGCTTCTTCTAAGGCCCTAGGTGGGGCCCTAGCAGTGTGATTGCATAGTAAGCATATACAGATTTAAGTATAGATATATTTGATTTTCATAAGAAAGATACTTTAACAGTACTTCCTCTCCCTCCTCCTGGAGGAGGAAATAGCAACCCACTCCAGTGTTCCTGCCTGGAGAATCAGCCAGGTGGGCTACAGTCCATGGGGTCACCAAAAGTTAGACACGCCTGAGCAATTGAGCACAAGCACTCTCCCTCCTACTTCTCATACAGGAGGCCTTGAAATGGTCATGGGCATTTTGGGGTTCTGGCCTAGGAGGAACCCTTTAGTTTGGTTCGAGGGGGATGTTTTTGCAGCTCACAGTCGTATATGTGTATGGTTAGGCTATTGCCTGCTGCCTAGTGTGGGGACAGCTTCCAGAGCACTCCTATGACCCACTGTGGCACTCATCCATCATCGTAACCTGAAGGTGTAGGCCTAAAGATGACACAGTGCCAAGAAAGTGTCCCATAGCACCTGGCACTGGAAGCAAGTGGGTAGTGGGGAGGAACCAGGCTTGAAATGTAGGAAGGCATTACCTTGTCAGTGGAAAATTCTTTTAGGCATCAGACATGTCAATTCTAAGTGGAGGACTGGGTTCTCAGCCATGTCTAATCAAAGCAGAATTTCTCTCTTTTCAGGAAAACACTTGATCATGCGGCATTCGTGACTATGAATGCACTACACCATTTTTATGGGTAGTACACAAAATAGTAAGGTGCTTAATGAATGTTAGCTATTTTATTTCACTTTGCCTTCTTTGTTCTACAAAAATGACTGGAAAATAGAAAATTGATAATGTTGATATTAGTACTAAGAAATTTAGCTCTCAGGAATGTAACACAGTATTAAGAACCAAGAGGAAGAACACAGAGCAGCCAAATCAGTGGATTCTCAGCCACCTCTTGATACTAATATAAGCTGGCCAATCACATCCAGTGGTGAAGGAAAAGAACAAGATGGAAGAACATGTACAAAGTATGGGAGCCATATCATCAAAGATGCTGCGTGACTTGAGATTCCACTGTTTTTGCAACTAGGGAGAAGCCCCTCCTTCATCCCTTACGACACTTAATGCATTTTCAGCTGGTCATTTTTTATAAAAGTTGGGCAGTGACTAAAGATACCTAATGTCCCTGAGCCTCAGTTTCTTGATCTGTAAAATGGGGATGATACTAATATGATTATTCTGAGACTTGTACTAGGAAGTATGTGTGAACATGTGTAACAGAGGGTTGCATCCCTGGTAGGGGCTCAATACATTTAATTATCTTCCTCAAACCCGGTTGTTGAACACAGAAGGACCAGCCAGACAACTTTGAAGGCCTGTTTGCCAGTATCTGCCAATGTTCACACCATTTCCTGAGTCTGTCCGTGGGCTTAGGCACGATGCTGAGCAACATCCTACGCTTGCTCAGAAATGATTTCAACAGTCTGCAGCAGGCACAGCTCCCTGATCCAACGTGAAAATGTTTGTCCTTGTGCCCCTAGGAACAGGTCCAGGGTGATGAGTGCTCCAGAGAAGGTGTAAGAAGGGAGGGAAACACTTGAAACCTTTTTGGGAAAAAAGAAATAGTGGAGACCTGATCCTTCCTGAACTGGCCCTGAACTTGATCCTTGGAGGGAGGTGCCTATGCCACATGCATTTCACCCTCAAGTCTATCCTGCAAGCTGGAGATTCTTAACCCCTTTCACAGACGGGAAAACTGAAGCACGTGCGTTCCAAAGGACTTGCCCAAGGAAACATGGCAGGACAGTGGCAGAGCAGGGCTAGAGTCCCTGTCCTCTAAATCCATCTCTAGTGCTCTGTGGCACTGACCCCTCCTCCATCACAGACGCTGTGGCTCTCCCTCCTACTCATGGCTCCCCTGGTCCTGCTTAGTCCCTGCCACCTACCCTTACCACACAAGAGGAAGGACATTCTGCAAAGTTGCTGTCTATGATAAGCCAAGCGTCTAGAAATTCTAAGGTCATGGGGGTGTCTCTGAGGATGCAGGACCTTGAATTCCAAGTCCAGAGAGCTTGGTCTCTGTTTTCAGGAGTTTATCAGCAAGAAAATATTCTTTTCAAGATCTCCACCCACTCATTCATTCATTCCAATGTGTAATGAGTGTCTGCTACATGTCAAGAGCTGTGCTGGGCATGAGGAAACAATGGTGATCATGATAGATCTGGTTCCTGTTCTCCTAGACCTTGCACTGCAGTGGGGAAGACAGACAAAAAGATGGGCATACATATAAAAAAATATTGCTGCAAAGGGTGATGAGGGTTAAGTTGGAGTTCAAATAGGAAGCTGAGATAGGGACTAAAACTTTGAATCAGGAGGTTCAGGGTGGCCCCTCTGAGGAGGTGATATTTAAGCCTAGTCCTAAAGAATGATGAAGAAGCAGCCAAACAAGGAGTGAGGAATGGGGGTAGGGAAGGTTAAGGGAACAGCATGGCTGAGCCCTGAGACAGGGAAGCTGGGCCTGGTGGAAGAACTAAGTGTGGTTGGGAGCATACGGAGAGATGGAGGAGGTGGTCAGAGTTGAGTTTGGAGAAGTCGTCAGTCAGATAATGGAGGGCCTTGTAGTCACTGGAAGGAGCTGGTTTTTCTGAGTGCCATGAGAAGCCACCGAACTTGAAATGCATTGCTTTCTAGCTGTATTTTGATGGTACAGTAAATCTAGACAAATGTAAAAGTCTGAGTTTGAACATTCATCTCATGGTAGGCTGATTGCATTAATATCCCTAATTCTTCACCCTTCTCTATATCCATATGCTTTATCATGTGACCTTCACTTCCTTTTGGTAAAGATTCACCTGGAATCCGGACTGGACACAAGACTTATTTTGAAAGGATAGTTATCAAATGCGATGCAAGCAGAGACTTGAAAAAGCACTTGCATGTTTCTCCTTCCTCGGCTATCACCATCAAACATATCCGGTCTAGCTGGAGGGAGAAAGACACGGACCAGACTTGGAATCCAGGCATCTCATTCAAGGGCTTCCTAGACCAGCTAAACAGCCAGCCAATTCTCATACCAGAAAGAGAGATGACCAAGCAAAACACAACTGACCATAGGCACGTGAGTGAGCCCAGCCAAGATAAGCCCAGCCCAGAACACTTTGTGCAGACTTTGAGCTAATAAATGTTTACTGTCACGTGTCATAGAGGTTTTGTGGTTGTATATTACATAGCATTACAGTGGCAATAGATAACTCATATATACCTCAAACTCAAATTGCTTAAATCTCAATTTCTGAAACCTTGAAATCAATAGTTCAGATGGAGTGTCTGGATGGGTTACTCTTTTTTTTTTTATTTTTTTT
>NW_011494899.1:2474712-2476073 GCF_000754665.1 Bison bison bison
TTTTATTTTTAAACTTTACAATATTGTATTGGTTTTGCCATATATCAGCATGAATCCACCACAGGTATACACATGTTCCCCATCCTGAACTCTCCTCCCTCCTCCCTCCCTGTACCATCCCTCTGGGTTGTCCCAGTGCACCAGCCCCAAACATCCAGTATCATGCATCAAACCTGGACTGGTGACTCGTGGTTTACTCTTTACAACATGAACTCTGGAGTCTTTGTATCCTGGATTCATATTCCAGCTCTGCTATTTATTATCTGTCAATGATTGAACAGATTTGATTCTAAAAGTGAATTCGGTTTGATTCTAAACACGAACTTGCCCCTCCTACCATCTTACTGGGGCTTCTCCTTTGCCCTTGGACGTGGGGTATCTCCTCACAGCCACTCCAGCGCCTACCATCTTTTCTCTGGCCTTGGACATGGGGTATCTCCACACAGTTGGTCCAGCGAAGTGTAGTGAAGCCTTCTTCAGTGATCAGTGCAAAGAAATAGAGGAAAATAATAGAACAGGAAAGACTAGAGATCTCTTCAAGAAAATTAGAGATACCAAGGGAACATTTCATGCAAAGATGGGCTCAATAAAGGACAGAAATGGTATGGACCTAACAGAAGCAGAAGATATTAAATAGAGGTGGCAAGAATACACAGAACTATATAAAAAAGATCTTCATGACCGAGATAATCACCATGGTGTGATCACTCACCTGGAGCCAGACATCCTGGAATGTGAAGTCAAGTGGGCCTTAGGAAGCATCACTACGAACAAAGCTAGTGGAGGGGATGGAATTCCAGTTGAGCCATTTCTAATTTCAAAAGATGATGCTGTGAAAGTGCTGCACTCAATATGCCAGCAAATTTGGAAAACTCAGCAGTAGCCACAGGACTGGAAAAGGTGTTTTCATTCCAATCCCAAAGAAAAGCAATGTCAAAGAATGCTCAAAATAATGAACAATTACACTCATCTCACACACTAGCAAAGTAATGCTCAAAATTCTCCAAGCCAGGCTTCAACAGTACATGAATCATGAACTTCCAGATGTTCAAGCTGGTTTTAGAAAAGGCAGAGGAACCAGAGATCAAATTGCCAACATCCACTGGATCATGGAAGAAGCAAGAAAGTTCCAGAAAAACATCTATTTCTGCTTTATTGACTATGCCAAAGCCTTTGACTGTGTGGATCACAGTAAACTGTGGAAAATTCTGAAAGAGATGGGAATACCAAACCATCTGAGACCTGCCTCCTGAGAAATCTGTATGCAGGTCAGGAAGCAACAGTTAGAATTGAACATGGAACAACAGACTGGTTCCAAATAGGAAAAGGAGTACATCAAGGCTGTATATTGTCCCCTGCTT
>NW_011494899.1:2476173-2479341 GCF_000754665.1 Bison bison bison
GTTTATTTAACTTCTATGCAGAGTACATCATGAGAAATGCTGGGCTGGAAGAAGCACAAGCTGGAATCAAGATTGCTGGAAGAAATATCAATAACCTCAGATATGCAGATGACACCAACCTTATGGCAGAAAGTGAAGAACTGAAGAGCCTCTTGATGAAAGTGAAAGAGGAGAGTGAAAAAGTTGGCTTAAAGCTCAACATTCAGAAAACTAAGATCATGGCATCCAGTCCCATCACTTCATGTCAAATAGATGGAGAAACAGTGGAAACAGTGGCTGACTTTATTTTTTGGGGGGCTCCAGAATCACTGCAGATGGTGACTGCAGCCATGAAATTAAAAGATGCTTACTCCTTGGAAGGAAAGTTATGACCAACCTAGACTGCATATTAAAAAGCAGAGACACTACTTTGCCAACAAAGGTCCATCTAGTCAAGGCTTTGGTTTTCCCAGTACTCATATATGGATGTGAGAGTTGGACTATAAAGAAAGCTGAGCACCAAATAATTGATGCTTTCAAACTGTCGTGTTGAGGAAGACTCTTGAGAGTCCTTTGGACTACAAGGAGATCCAACCAGTCCATTCTAAAGGAAATCAGTCCTGAATATTCATTGGAAAGACTGATGCTGAAGCTGAAACTCCAATACTTTGGCCACCTGATGTGCAGAATGGACTCATTTGAAAAGACCCCGATGTTGGGAAAGATTGAAGGCAGGAGGAGAAGGGGATGACAGAGGATAAGATGGTTGGATGGCATCGCCGACTCAATGGGCATGAGTTTGAGTAAACTCCAGGAGTTGGTGATGGACAGGGAAGCCTGGTGTGCTTCCATGGGGTCGCAATGAGTCAGACACGACTGAGTGACAGAACTGAACTGAACTGAATGAATGCACAAGATATTTCACTTTTCTGAGGCTCGGTTTCCTTATCTGTAGGATGGATTTAATGATTATACCCACCCCATAGGCTGTTATAAGTATCAGATGAGAAAAACACACTTTGTAGATATTAAATACTCTCTCTAACTTTTAGTTGTAATCACCAATGTATTCATGAAAGTGAAAAAGGAAGCAGCTGCTTGGAAAGCATGGCCTGGAGAAGAGATACAAGAACGTTAATGGAGTCTTGTGTTGATGGTCTGCTCTGGTTAGTCAGTTGCATCTGTTTTAGGGAATAACAGAAGAACATAACATGTTCCATGGGACATAACATGCTTTGGTTGGAAACCACATTTCAGGTGATGGATTGAAAAGGAGAGCCAGAAGCTAAGAAACTGTCAGGATAGTGTTATCAGAGGCCCGGATGTGGCCTCCCAGGCTGGCCTCATCCACACAGCACAAGGAGGTGCTCCACACAGTGGAGTAAACTCCAAATAATTGAAAGACCCCGATGTTGGGAAAGACTGAAGGCAGGAGGAGAAGGGGACGACAGAGGATAAGATGGTTGGATGGCATCTGATTGCAAATTGATGGCAATTGATTGAAGCGTCCTGCCTGTTAGACATGGTCCTGAGGCCAACAGTGGTTGATTGGGTGAGGGTCACTCTCACCAGTCAGGCAGCTGTTGAGGGTAGTTCCTCCTCCTCCTCTCTGATCCCACTCCTGCTTCTTCAAAGGCCCTGCCTCATTGATTCCTCCCTCTTGTGTCTTGAAGCCCTGCCTCTCCCTGCATCCAAATGTGCTCAAGCCCCTTGTTCAAAACCATCTCTCCACTGGGCCATGCTCACCCGCCTTCCTTTCCTGCCACACTCCTTCAGAGAGTTGCCCACATTTCCCACTTCTTTCTAACTCTCCACATTTGCCTCCACCTCTCAGAAGCATTAGATATTAGTCATTTCTTAGACCCCAAAAACCAACTGTTTATAAAAGCCCAGCGGCTACATCTTTATTAACTCTCTCTTCCATTGTCTTGTTGTTTTGATGTCTATGACCTTGGGATTTTGATACTTTTTTAAAAAGAAAGTTGCAGTAATCTCTTGGTCTGTCTACTAATCTACATTTCATATCATTTCCAGACTTCTCTCTGAATCACAGTTCTGAGCCTGGCTTTCTCCTGCAGAAAATATCTCAGTGGCTCCCCAGTGTCCACAGAAATAGTTTAAAGTCTCTAGATTATCTCAAAGACCTTCATGCTTTGGTCTCCTCCAGCTTTCCAGTTTATTTCCCAAATACGTTCATTCATGAGTCCTCTGCTCCTATCAAACTTAATCATTCTTCATTCCTTGTGCACACTGAGTACTTGAACACCTCTGTGCCTTTGTTTGTGCAGTCCCTCCTTTCTAGCAGTCCATCCCTGCAATTTCTACACACTTAAATCATATCAGATCTTCAAAGCCCAGTATCCTTCCTTCTCCATGAAGCCTTATTTTATCTTCTCAGGAGAAAGCAATCTTTCCCTTCCCCTTCCCTGGAAATGGATACTTTTGTAGCTTTTAGTATAGTTTTTGTTCATATTATATCTCCCATATTGGACTAGGACTTCTTGAGAACACAGTGCATCTTCATATCACCACAGTACTCAGCACAGTGCATTGCACATCACAACTGTCTGATCAGTATTTCTTGAACAAATAAAACACTGTTAAATATTAAAAACACTATTGGCACAAAGATGATAGCCATAAGTCATAATCGCCAACAATTATACCATATACTAAAGTCATGTTTATCATAAGAATAACCTATGGATTGCAAACTCAGGAGACTATCAAGGCCAGGCAGGTAGTACAAATGGTAAAATAAGGTTGGGTAAGTACACCTGCCTCTTGAGAAACCTGTATGCAGGACAGGAAGCAACAGTTAGAACTGGACATGGAACAGACTGGTTCCAAATAGGAAAAGGAGTACGTCAAGGGTGTATATTGTCACCCTGTTTATTTAACTTCTATGCAGAGTACATTATGAGAAATGCTGGGCTGGATGAAGCACAAGCTGGAATCAAGATTGCTGGAAAAAATATCAATAACCTCAGATATGCAGATGACACCACCCTTATGGCAGAATGTGAAGAAGAACCAAAGAGTCTCTTGATGAAAGTGAAAGAGGAAAGTGAAAAGTTGGCTTAAAACTCAACATTCAGATAAAACTCCTAGAGGAGAACATAGGCAAAACACTCTCTGACATACATCACAGCAGGATCCTCTATGACCCACCTCCCAGAATATTGGAAA
>NW_011494899.1:2479441-2480532 GCF_000754665.1 Bison bison bison
AAAAGCAAAAATAAACAAATGGGACCTAATTAAAATTAAAAGCTTCTGCACAACAAAGGAAACTATAAGCAAGGTGAAAAGACAGCCTTCAGAATGGGAGAAAATAATAGCAAATGAAGCAACTGACAAACAACTAATCTCAAAAATATACAAGCAACTCCTACAGCTCAATTCCAGAAAAATAAATGACCCAATCAAAAAATGGGCCAAAGAACTAAATAGACATTTCTCCAAAGAAGACATACAGATGGCTAACAAACACATGAAAAGATGCTCAACATCACTCATTATCAGAGAAATGCAAATCAAAACCACTATGAGGTACCATTTCACACCAGTCAGAATGGCTGCGATCCAAAAGTCTACAAGCAATAAATGCTGGAGAGGATGTGGAGAAAAGGGAACCCTCTTACACTGTTGGTGGGAATGCAAACTAGTACAGCCACTATGGAGAACAGTGTGGAGATTCCTTAAGAAACTGGAAATAGAACTGCCCTATGATCCAGCAATCCCACTGCTGGGCATACACACTGAGGAAACCAGAATTGAAAGAGACATGTGTACCCCAATGTTCATCGCAGCACTGTTTATAATAGCCAGGACATGGAAGCAACCTAGATGTCCATCAGCAGATGAATGGATAAGAAAGCTGTGGTACATATACACAATGGAGTATTACTCAGCCATTAAAAAGAATACATTTCAATCAGTTCTAATGAGGTGGATGAAACTGGAGCCTATTATACAGAGTGAAGTAAGCCAGAAAGAAAAACATCAATTCAGTATACTAATGCATATATATGGAATTTAGAAAGACGGAAACAATAACCCTGTATACGAGACAGCAAAAGAGACACTGATGTATAGAACAGTCTTTTGGACTCTGTGGGAGAGGGAGAGGGTGGGATGATTTGGGAGAATGGCATTGAAATACGTATAATATCATATATGGAATGAGTCGCCAGTCCAGGTTCGATGCACGATACTGTATGCTTGGGGCTGGTGCACTGAGATGACCCAGAGGGATGGTATGGGGAGGGAGGAGGGAGGAGGGTTCAGGATGGGGAACACATGTATACCTGTGGTGGATT
>NW_011494899.1:2480943-2491944 GCF_000754665.1 Bison bison bison
TCATGTATGGATGTGAGAGTTGGACTATAAAGAAAGCTGAGTGCCTAAGAATTGATGCTTTTGAGCTGTGGTGTTGGAGAAGACTCTTGAGAGTCCCTTGGACTACAAGGAGATCCAACCAGTCCATCCTAGAGGAGATCAGTCCTGGGTGTTCATTAGAAGGACTGATGCTGAAGCTGAAACTCCAGTACTTTGGCCACCTGATGCGAAGAGCTGACTCATTTGAAAAGACCCTGATGCTGGGAAAGATTGAAGGCAGGAGGAGAAGGGGACGACAGAGGATAAGATGGTTGGATGGCATCACCAACTCAATGGACATGGATTTGGGTGGACTCCGGGAGTTGGTGATGGACAGGGAGGCCTGGCATGCTGTGGTTCATGGGGTCACAAAGAGTCTGACACGACTCAGCGACTGAACTGAAGTATACTGGCTATGTTTTGTGGGCTTCCCAGGTAGCTCAGCTGGTAAAAAATCCGCCTGCAATCCAAGAGACTCTGGTTGATTTCCTGGGTCTGGAAGATCCCCTGGAAATGGGATAAGTTAACCACTCCAGTATTTTTGGGCATCCCTGGTGGCTCAGACAGTAAAGAATCCACCTGCAATGCAGGAGACCTGGGTTCGATCTCTGGGGTGGGAAGATCTCCTGGAGGAGGGCATGGCAACCCACTCTAGTATTCTTGCCTGGAGAATTCCATGGACAGAGGGGCCTGGTGGGGTCACAAAGAGTCACAGCACAGCTAGTACACTGGCCAGTGCTGTGGTGTCTGCCACATTGAATGGGAGTAGCTTCTATTCAGTAGCAGCCAATTGTTGCCAGTTTGAAATATGGGCCCAGCATTACCAGCTCATTTGATTACTAGAGAGACACTAGAAACATAAATATTTATGTGAAATCAGCCAGTTTTTAAGAGTTGGCAACTAGTCAATTTTTAAAAGTTGGACTGCCAACTTTGTAAGCATGGGGATGGAGAACACTGTATTCTGTTTAAGTAAAACATGCTAGTTAATGAACTTACAAATACCAGACTTATAGTCAGTCAAAGATGGCAGGCTCTCAGAATTAGAGCATCCTACAACACATTTAAGGCTGGCTCCAGGGTTGATTCAGAAGGCACTTTGTGGCTTAGGCATGTCTAGGCTCCCCATTTTTGCCATCAATCATCATTAGGGAAAACCAAGAAGAGCTTTCTGGGAATGGGAACCCTCTGCTTGTTGTATTCTGGAAACAATGGCAGTACTTTTTTTCTGACTACATCTATTTCTGAGGTTGTTCTCATTTCCTCTGTCTCCTGTACTGCGCAACCACTTGCTGGCTTCAGGGCAGGAGCAGAAAAGTCCAAGGCCAGGTCTCCTAGCTTCTAAAACTTTTATAATCTCAGTAGCTTGGCAGAGCTCACACCCAAGGAATTGAGGGCCAGACAGGAAACCACCATGCTTTCCCAAAGCCCCAGATCTTGGCCCCATTCTTACAGGACTTAATTATGTATTGAATACCTAAGCTAGGCATTTCACAAGCTTTCTCACAGAAATCCTGTAAAGTAGATGTTTGGATTAACCAGGAAGTTAATGGCTATAACAAGACAACCCCTAAAATTCCAGTGGCTGAACATGATGAAAGTTTATGTCTTGCTCACCTGAAAAGGGTTATGTGATTCAGGTTAAGAGTGGGAGCTCTGCTCTGTGCAGTCATCTGCGGACCCAGGATCCTTCCACCTTGTGGCTGGACTCTCCTTTGAGTATCAGGATTCTCTCTATTCAGCGGGAAGATGGGGAAGGAGAACAGGGGTTGCACATGGAACAGTTTTATCAACCAGTCCTGGAAGGGCTCACATCATCTGCACTTATATTCTAAGGACTAGAACTCAATCGTGTGGCCAGATCTAACTTCAAGTACAGCCAGGTTGTATGCTCAGGAAGGAGCAGAAGCAGATATTGGTAAATTCTAGCAGCCTCTGCCATAATGGTCATTCCTATTTCCAGAGGGAGGAAAAATGAGGCTCAGCAGTTTTCTAAGATCACTAAGTGATCTTTGTGGGCCTCCAACTTAGCCTGGTCCAGCACTGACATCTGCTTTTCTTCACTGCCCTGGTTGACTTTTTGGCATCTACTATTTCATTATCAAGCCTTTGACTGTGTGGATCACAATAAACTGTGGAAAATTCTGAAAGAGATGGGAATACCAGACCACCTGATCTGCCTCTTGAGAAATTTGTATGCAGGTCAGGAAGCAATATTTAGAACCGGACATGGAACAACAGACTGGTTCCAAATAGGAAAAGGAGTTTGTCAAGGCTGTATATTGTCACCCTGTTTATTTAACTTATATGCAGAGTACATCATGAGAAGCGCTGGACTGGAAGAAACACAAGATTGCCGGGAGAAATATCAATAACCTCAGATATGCGGATGACACCACCCTTATGGCAGAAAGTGAAGAGGAACTCAAAAGCCTCTTGATGAAAGTGAAAGTGGAGAGTGAAAAAGTTGGCTTGAAGCTCAACATTCAGAAAACGAAGATCATGGCATCCGGTCCACCACTTCATGGGAAATAGATGGGGAAACAGTGGAAACAGTGTCAGACTTTATTTTGGGGGCTCCAAAATCACTACAAATGGTGAATGCACCCATGAAATTAAAAGACACTTACTCCTTGGAAGAAAAGTTATGACCAACCTAGATAGCATGTTCAAAAGCAGAGACATTACTTTGCCAACAAAGGTCCGTCTAGTCAAGGCTATGGTTTTTCCTGTGGTCATGTATGGATATGAGAGTTGGACTGTGAAGAAGGCTGAGCGCTGAAGAATTGATGCCTTTGAACTGTGGTGTTGGAGAAGACTCTTGAGAGTCCCTTGGACCGCAAGGAGATCCAACCAGTCCATTCTGAAGAAGATCAGCCCTGGGATTTCTTTGGAAGGAATGATGCTAAAGCTGAAACTCCAGTACTTTGGCCACCTCATGCGAAGAGTTGACTCATTGGAAAAGACTCTGATGCTGAGAGGGATTGGGAGCAAGAGGAGAAGGGGACGACAGAGGATGAGATGGCTGGATGGCATCACTGACTCGACGGACGTGAGTCTGAGTGAACTCCGGGAGTTGGTGATGGACAGGGAGGCCTGGCATGCTGCGATTCATGGGGTCGCAAAGAGTCGGACACGACTGAGTGACTGATCTGATATGATTTCATCTTGTACTGCAGGCATTACTGAATTTGATATACGAACTTGCATAAGGCCACCTGCATCTAGTGAATATTTTATTGGCATATCCCCATGGAATTTTGCCTAAAGAGGCGCTCAACTCTTAAAACTTTGGACACACATACTGCTTTCTCCTAGGTTAGAAAGAAGAAAGAAAAGATGCAGGACACAAGTGAGGTGCAGGTCACCCATCCACTGAGGTTTATCTGGGACATTCCAAGATTGACGGTGTGCCACTACATATGGTTGGTGAACTTGCATATTGCTTCCCCTACCTCCCGTAGCTAGGGAGCACATCAAATACCACACCACCAGAAAGTTCCAGAGCTCTGCCATAGACATGTGTGCATCAGCAGTATCTATTTGTGTATTTTGGTTGTTCAATTTCTTAGGGTTAAGGTAGCTTACAAAGTGAAAGTGAAAGTCACTCAGTTGTGTCCAGCTCTTTGCAACCCCATGGACTGTAGTCCATGGAATTCTCCAGGCCAGAATACTGGAGTGGGTAGCCTTTCCATTCTCCAGGGGATCTTCCCGACCCAGGGATTGAACCAGGGTCTTCTGCGTTGCAGGTGGATTCTTTACCAACTGAGCCATCAGCGTTCATACAAACGCAACAGTGTTACCTATCTGAAGGAATTTGAGAATATGATTAGTTAGCTACAGATAGGAAACCTCAGTGTTACTCTTTCTAGAACTATCTTCACCCCTAGGGGAAAAAAAATACTTGGCTAAATGTTCCTGTCACATACTCTTCCAGCACTATGTATTCTAGTATACTTCCTTCATGACATTCATCACATTTATAATTTTAAAAATTGCTATTGTAATAATTGGTTTAATGTCTGCCTCTCCCTCTAGAGAAGGCAATGGCACCCCACTCCAGTACTCTTGCCTGGAAAATCCATGGACAGAGGAGCCTGGTGGGCTGCAGTCCATGGGGTCGCTAAGAGTTGGGAACGACTGAGCGACTTCACTTTCACTTTCCACTTTCATGCATTGGAGAAGGAAATGGCAACCCACTCCAGTGTTCTTGCCTGGAGAATCCCAGGGACGGGGAAGCCTGGTGGGCTGCCGTCTCTGGGGTCGCACAGAGTCGGACACGACTGAAGCGACTCAGCAGCTTAGCAGCTCCCTCTAGACTGTAAACTCCATGAAGGCAGAGATCATGTCTTTTTCATTCCCCGTTTGTTTTTTGTCAGTTGCTATGTCATGTCCTCGCTTGTATCAGTCAGCTAATGCTGCATAATAAACAATGCCCTAACTCAATAACTTACAACAATTATTTATTCTCACATATATATCTACAGGTTGACTGGGGTTTGATACATCTAGGCTGGCCTCTACTGAACTTAATTCCAAGCTAACAGTATGTCTTATTCTTTAGAACCACTGGCATGTTTTCCTCATGGCAACAATAGAAGCACATGAGGTAGTGAATGCAAACAAAGTGTCTTAATGCCTAGTCTTGGAACTGACTGGCACACAGGCACTTCTCTCCATGCTCCATGGGCTAAAGTGAGCCATATGGCCAAGCATGACCTCAGTAACATGAGAAAATACACTCTGCCTCTTGCAGTGGCAATTGCAGAGTTGCACAGCATGGGGCACAGGTACAGGGGTAGGTAAAGGATTGGGAGCAATAATGCAGTACATTACAAGGCTGTGCCTGCAGCAGACAGCACACTGCACTGCCCATGAGACGCTAAATAAATATTGCTTGAATAAATGTATAGGGTATTCTCTGTAAATTAATCTCTCTAGGTTGAAAAAAACCCACTGGTTGGTAAGGATTACCTAACATGGCAGGCTAATGTATTAAGAGATTAATTCGTGTTTGTTCTTCCTAAATCTTTCCCTCCCTGCGGTTACAGCAGGGAGCCAGGTAGACTTGTATGCCTGCTTACAGGGTAGAAGAGCTGAAGCAATCTGGAGCTGAGAGCTTCTCCCATCTTTTGTTGAAGCCTCAGCCATTTGAAGAGGAAATGCCAGTCTCCCCTAAAGAGAAGGGAGGGCAGAAAGACTCTGGAGAGAGAATGACCTGCCCAGCCAGGGAGGGGAGCACTGATGTGAATTCTTCATACACAGAGTCCCACACTTGGCTCTGTGGCCTAGTTTAGAAGAAGGAAGAGCTTCAGGGAGGCTGGTTGCTTGGTGTGCCTGAGGTACCATGGGCCCCTCAGTAAAGAGCCCCAAACCCTATGACTGACCCAGAAGCAGGGACTTCTGGACATCAAGAGTTCCCCTTGAGCTTGGACAGTAAGGACGCATGACCACTTCTGCCTCCCAGGTTCTATTAACTCCTTGAAACATGAAGGCATTCCTGTAAGGTCTGAAATTAAATTTTCCACATCCAAGAGAATAAGGATCTAGTGTCAGAATTAAGGTGATTTAAAGGAGATAAAGAAAATGCTATTTTCTGTACACCCGAGTTAGAGAACAGTTATTCATACCTATTAAAGTATGAAAATTTTAGCTGGGAATTGGCAAATTAAGGCTCTTTGAAAGATTAATGTAATAATAGTATTTAAATATTTCGATTGTAAGTATTTTCACGCGAAACCTTATAAATCCATACAAAGGCCTGCACACAGCACTAAGAGAAAGATGCTAATAAAAAAATAAAGCCCTTTCCTCCCCACCTTCCAGGGCTGGAGGTATCTTTTGTAAAGCCCACACAATCCTAGATTGTGAAGTTAAATGAGCAATCATGGCTAAATTATGCAGGCTCCCAGCTGTGCTGTGATGTTTGCACACTTTCTAGGAAGTGACTAATTATAATTAGTGCTTAAATACAAAAGACATACCGTCATTACAAGAAAAGGAGAAAAATAAATCTTACATGTGTAGACCTTGGTCTCCCAGCACTGGCTGCTTGCATTCACTTGTGCTGGGCTGCTAGCTGAGTGACAGGAGGGAAATGAATGTTGGTTTTCACACTTCATGTGAGAAGATGGATCTAGATGTTCATAGGTCAAATGAGGACACCAGACACAGAACAATTCCCGAGACTAAGAATGTGATGTCAGCTGGTCACCTCACTGGGAAGGCAGGGAGGAGGAACAGAAACAAGGAGCAAGCCATCAGCAGAGCCAGGACCTCCTCCTGGTCTGTCCACTGTTATTTGTGGAAGGTCATTTAGTGTCTCTGAGTCTCAGTTTCCTGGTCTGCAAAATGGATCAACAATGCCTGCCCTAAATGTTTGATAAGTTTGTGTGTGTGTGTGTAAGTGTGTGTGTGTATGTGTGTTTTCTCCCCTGCAACAATCAAATAACCACTATTATTTGAGTGTTTATGAGGTATCAGGCCCTGGGCTGGATCCTGTGGATTGGAGGGCAAAGAAGAAACACAGAACTTCTCCTCTGGTGCTCCCCAAGCCATCCTATTTGTCTTTATCATGGTGGCTTCCACATTCATCTCCCTCACTAACCCTTTACCATCACCAGGGTTCAGGTCTTGCTTGCCATCCGCAGCACTTGTCATTGTGTCTGCGTGTAGTAGACACTTGATAAATATTATTTGGAAGAAGGGAGGGAGACAACTTGACTCAAATAGCTAGAAAAGAATTTAAATGTTAATCTTGCCTCATTTGCACCATAAAGTCTTTAAAAACAAGGAATGTGTCTGACATTTCTCTTGGTATTCACTACAGTGCCCAGCAATTCTGAGCATGTAATTATTCACATATTCCCATGAATATTTATTGAGCCCCAACTTTGAGGAATGTTCTACAGCAGGTTCTGAGGGCACAGCACTAACAACACAGCCACCCATCCTGCCTCCTGGGACTTAAGCTAGAAAGAATAGTCAGATCATTAACGAATCACCATACCAATAAATACTCAGCCACAAATTGTGAACAGCAATGCAACAAACACTAGTAGCTGCCTATTGAGCTGTTCCTTCTGTCTTTTACTAACAGAAGTCTGCTTTGTTTGGGAGGCTATATGCCCAGTTCTGAGTGACTCAACATAACTTAGTTGAATTGGACTAAACTGTCATGATGCTTCCATTTCTCTCTGCCAGTCACTGGTCTGGAGTGGACATGTGACTCAGTTCTGGTGAATAGGCTGTAAGGGAGAGTCACCTGGGGGCGTCTAGGAAATATTCTCAAGGGAAAATCCCTTTTGCCCCTTTCCCCATCCTTCCTGCTCGGGATGCATTCATGTGATGTGATATTGGCAGCTGTGGCAGCCGTGTTGTGACACTAAGGGGACACATTGTTGATAGACGGATGATAGCAGAGTAGGCAGAGTGAACACACCTGGGCTGTTGATGTCATCTGCTGGAGTCTAAAGCAGCCCAATGAATAACTCCCTTTTTCCAATTCTGAGCCATTAACCAATTGAGAATTTGGATAATGGAGGCAGAGATGAAGGAGAACAATATTACCTTGGTTGCTGATAAATGCTAAATATGTGGATGTAACTTCATGGAAGAATCACTGGGCCTGACTCCCCAAGTTAGGCAGACTTAGCACTAGTTAGAGATCACACCCAGAGCAGGAGAGACCAAGGGGAGCTTGATTTTAGCCACTCCTCCCCACTAAGGACAGAGAAGGTAAAAGGGAAGAAAGAGAACAGGACTTACAGTGACTGAGTGTCGTTCACATGAAAGGAAATTTCAGGAAGGGGCACAAGGCACGCCTCCCTCATTTGACCACATCGTTGAGCCACTGCACCAGTACTGCTCGGAAATCTCTTATTTTCTAAGACTCGTAACTGCTATTATTTAAGTCACTCTTAGTCAGGTGTTCTGTTTACTGCAACCTAACTGTTCTAAGAATATCCTGATGAAGCATCCTAACTGATCTGAGCACTATGAAGGAAAAGCAAAGGATAGAGAAAGGAACTGTACCTTCACCACAAAAGGGAATTGAAAGGGGACTTTCATTTTTATTTGGACAGAGGTGAAGGCAGTTAAAGAAAACAACTGCATACTTTGAAAACCTGCACAGGTACAAATCCAGAGGCCACCTTTACTGCCCTTTTAACCTGCTCACAAGTTGATTATTTATTTACTGGAACTTGATAAGTTCTGTGAATAAAACCAAAATCATATCTGCCAGGTCTTCCCATCTTTTTACTAAACAGGCTCATTCTCTCCCTTTCTGGCATTTTCCTTGTGTTTTTTTGGTCAAGGCTGAGTCAGCTATTGCTTTCCTTCAGAATTCTCCACCCAGCTTTAGATCCTTGAGTCAGGCCCCAACACATATTCTCTGAGTCCCTATTAGTATGCTTTATGTCAAGTTCTCCTCCTACAAAGAACTAGCCTCCCAGTGGCTTTTTCTTTTCTGAACCATTACCTCTGTGACAGGAAGGAGCTCTCAGAATTGGAAGGGATGCCTAAGAGGAGAAACACTCAGACACTGGAGACTGGATTCTGTAGTTGGCCTCTAACAAGTGTTTGGAGGTCTCCACAGCTCCCCTCTTTCAACTGATAACTGGTCCTCCCATCTTTTAAGGGACCACCTCTTGATGGAGCATACTAG
The DNA here is from genome assembly GCF_000754665.1 of Bison bison bison. Taxonomy (NCBI): domain Eukaryota; kingdom Metazoa; phylum Chordata; class Mammalia; order Artiodactyla; family Bovidae; genus Bison; species Bison bison. Next base: position 2,489,630 of record NW_011494899.1, read on the forward strand.
TCATGTTCCATACTCTGGCCTCTGGGGTTACTGTGGTCACACAAGATGGACCAATAATAAGGTCAGTTTCTTTTGGTCACAGTGATTGGTTCAATGATGAGCATGTGACCTCAGCTGAACAAATTCCCATTCAGCTTCATTCATTCTGGTCATAGAACCTGGAGCTGCTGGTGACCTGCTGCCCTACCAGGGGAGAACAGAGCCCACACAAGGAGAGAAAGCAGAACAAGAAAGAGACATCGTAGCATTTGAGACCCTTGGAGGCAAATAACATGGACACCAGTCCATCCATCTCCTTAACTATTCAAGGCCAAAAAAAAAAAAAAAAAATTTACATATCCCTCTTCTACCCCATGTTTTTAAAATTTTCTCTTGCTGCTGCTACTGCTGCTAAGTCACTTCAGTTGTGTCCGACTCTGTGCGACCCCAGAGATGGCAGCCCACCAGGCTCCCCCATCCCTGGGATTCTCCAGGCAAGAACACTTGAGTGGGTTGCCATTTCCTTCTCCAATGCATGAAAGTGAAAAGTGAAAGTGAAGTCGCTCAGTCGTGTCTGACTCTTAGCGACCCCATGGACTGCAGCCTACTAGGCTCCTCCATCCATGGGGTTTTCCAGGCAAGAGTACTGGAGTGGGGTGCCATTGCCTTCTCCACAATTTTCTCTTAAACTCATTTAAATTGAGTTTCTGTTACTTGCAGGGAAAATTTCTTGACCAACACAGATCTATTAAGCTTTGACTCTCATATCTACAGCAATATCAGATATTAGAATAGAAAGGGATAGTTATATTCATTTTTTCATATGATCATGAAGTGAATATCTATCAAGTGCCTACTAGTCCAAGCAAGTATAATAATGATTAAGGGTTTAGTTTAGGAGTCAAAACTGTAGGTTCAAATCCAGACTTCACCTCTCTGTGGCATTGGATAAGTAAACTTGCTGAGCCCTAATTTCCTCACGTCTTCAAACAGAAGTTTAAAATATCTCTACATTATCAGGTTGTACAACTTAACCTATTGTAACATGTTTACCATTTAACCTACTATAGTCTAGGTGCTTACAAAATGACAGTTCGAAATGTTTATATTGTACACCACAGGAACATAAGATTTTTCAGGTTACCTAGTTATCTAAGGACTCAATCTATCCTTAGATTTATCAGATTCCCTTAGAGAATCAAAGAGTTTAAATCTAATTCACAATACATTATTTTGAAGGGTTGTCATTGATTTAAATTTGGCCAAGTAGAGGGTAGGGTTACCGTGCTTCAAAACTCACCTTTTAATATCAATTGGTTTACATCAGCTTAAGCAACAGAAACTCCAAGTTGTGGTAACTTAAGCACATGAGGTTTATTTTTCTCGCACAATTGAATGTTGGAAGAAGCTGATTCTGGCTGTGTGGAGACCCTACAATGCCATCAGTGATCCTGAATCTTCCTGTCTGCTCTGCTATCCATGGATGATTAGCTTTTATTCTCAGGGACACAAGATGGCTGCTTTATCTCTGGGAATCACTTCTACATTCCATCCAGGGAGAAGCAGAGGGAAGCAGGAAGAGGTGGTTATCTGTATCAGAAATATAAAAACTTTCCCAATAGAAGTTTACACATTCTATGTCCAAATACAGCTGCAGAAAATCTAGGAATTCTGTTTATCTGGGTGTGTTGCTACCCCAAAGAAAATCAGGATTCTTTAGTAAGGAAGACAGAGAATGAATATTAGACAGGAAACTCGCAGTGTTTACTATACTCTAACTTCCATTAGATAGCTAGGTTTACCTGAACCCCAAGGACTTCACTGATATTTCCTATCAAACACTTCAGTTCAGTTCAGTCGCTCAGTTGTGTCTGACTCTTTGTGACCCCATGAATCGCAGCACACCAGGCCTCCCTGTCCATCACCAACTCCCGGAGTTCACTCAGACTCACGTCCATCGAGTCAGTGATGCCATCCAGCCATCCCATCCTCTGTCATCCCCTTCTCCTCTTGCCCCCAATCCCTCCCAGCATTAGAGTCTTTTCCAATGAGTCAACTCTTCGCATGAGGTGGCCAAAGTACTGGAGTTTCAGCTTTAGCATCATTCCTTCCAAAGAAATCCCAGGGCTGATCTCCTTCAGAATGGACTGGTTAGATCTCCTTGCAGTCCAAGGCACTCTCAAGAGTCTTCTCCAACACCACAGTTCAAAGGCATCAATTATTCAGCGCTCAGCCTTCTTCACAGTCCAACTCTCACATCCATACATGACCACAGGAAAAACCATAGCCTTGACTAGACGAACCTTTGTTGGCAAAGTAATGTCTCTGCTTTTGAA
>NW_011494899.1:2492044-2495746 GCF_000754665.1 Bison bison bison
GGATCTCCTTGCAGTCCAAGGGACTCTCAAGGGACTCTCTAACACCACAGTTCAAAAGCATCAATTCTTCAGCGCTCAGCTTTCTTCACAGTCCAACTCTCACATCCATACATGACCACAGGAAAAACCATAGCCTTGACTAGACTGACCTTTGTTGGCAAAGTAATGTCTCTGCTTTTGAATATGCTATCTAGGTTGGTCATAACTTTCCTTCCAAGGAGTAAGTGTCTTTTAATTTCATGGCTGCAGTCGACATCTGCAGTGATTTTGGAGCCCAAAAAAATAGTCTGACACTGTTTCCACTGTTTCCCCATCTATTTGCCATGAAGTGATGGGACCGGATGCCATGATCTTCATTTTCTGAATCAAACACTTTGTTATAGACAAATATTAATTAGTTAATAAATTAGCTAGCTAATTTATTGTTGTTTATTCATTCCTTTACCCAGTCAACAAGTTGCCAGATATTGTGCTAAGCAATGTGAGATTACAGAAATACTAAGAGATGATTTCTGCACAGAAGGAGCTCTCAGGTTAAGAAAGAAGACAGACAAAAACAAATTGTTAATATATAAATCTGGTGAATGGGGTACTAGCTATAGGTCCATAGAACAATAGGAGCATGGTCCAGGGAGTGGTCGCTAACCCTATCTGCACAGGTGAGTCAGGGGAAGTTTCAGAGAGGAAGTGACCTTTGGCCTGGGCCTCAAAAAGGAAGTAAGTCAGGATAGGTTGTGCTGTGCTGTGGTAACAAGTAAATCCCCAAATCTAAGGGCATTAGCACAATAAAAATTTCTTCCACACTTAAAGTGGATGCAGACATAACCGGTCAGGAGGCTCTCCCGGGTACTTCTCCATCACCTGGTGACTCAAAGGATTTAGGCTGTTCCATCTAGTGGCCCTACTGTCCCCTGAGGCCTCAGAGTCCTTTCCAAATACTCTGAATCCAGTGAAGAGAAAGTGTGCACAGGATTGTGAACCCAAACAGACCACATCAGCCTGAAGTGCCACATACTTCTGCTCACATACCACTGGTGCTAGTTGCGTGGTCCCACCTCCAGGAACAACAACTCTCCAATATGGAAGGATGGTGTCATTTCTGTTAACCAGTTAATCATCTCTGCTACTGTAGGACTTTACTAGGCAGAGAAGGAGGATAAAGAGCATGCAAAGAAGAGGCAGGGACTTATGCAGACCCTGGAAGTGTGGTGTATTAGAGGTGCAGAGAGTAAGTTGCTGTGATTGAGTTTTAGGTTACAAGGGTGATGTGAGCAGTGTCTAAGGAGGAATCTGAAACAGTAAATTTGACAGACTAGGGAAGATCCGCAAGGGAGCTTGAATTTCATGCCAGGAATTTGACCTTGTTTTATAGGCAGTGATGAGACATTAGGGGTTTTATATGTAGCTGAGCCAAGGATGGATTAGAAGATTCATAGACAGGAAGCAAGGATCACATTTAAGATGAAAGCAAAAGTCCAAGTGAAAAATTTTAAAAAGCCTGATCTCTGGCAGTGGCTGGAGACCAGAGGAAAGGCCCTGGGAAACAATGCAGAGGTGAAGTTGATTGGACATGTCCAACAAGGGAGATGGTGGCTCCAGTAAAAAACTGTCTGCACCACTCAAGTAGAATTCTCTTCTGTACTCCCATCTCTCCTCCTTTGCCAACCTGCATTGGGTCTACAGTAAAACTGAGTCTATAGGAAAATTGAGACCACAGGAAAATTTAGTCTACAGGAAAAGTTACAGGAAAATCAAAGAACTCCTTTTCTTCACTTGTCAATTTGGAAAGGACCCATGCAACCTGGCATCACCCTGTCCCCCAACCTCAGAATCAGCCACCCCATCCCAGTACTCTTCTTACTCAGTAATCCAATAACAATACAAAAATGACTGGGGCAGAATAGTATAGTAAGAGTATGGCTCTATATGGAGCTGTCTAGGTTTGTTTCCCAGCTTTTGTAGTTACTGGCTATATGACTCTGAGCAAATTAAAGCCTTTCTGTGTTTTAACTTCTAATGAAATTAGGCAATTAATATTCTCTATCTTATAAGGCTGTTACAAGGGTTAAATGCCATAATCTTATATGAAGAATTTAGAACAATGTCAGGCTCTTGATAGGCACTCAAGAAACATTGGCTATTATCATTTTTGTTATCATTATTATTCGGCACCTACCATCAGGCAAGCACTGTACTAGACATCATCACACCAGAGCTGTCTCACCAAGATAAAACAAAAGAAAATGTTTCTATACCCCTTTGTACATCACCCTTCACTCCCGATTCCAGTGCTTCCATTAGACCTAGACTGGTGGGACCTCTGCCCTGGGCCCTGCTCCTTGGAAGATTTTGCTTAATACTAACATAAACAGATGCATTTATTAAAGAGTGCACCATCACTTCCATTCCTCAGAATTAAGTCAGCAGCAAATTGGATTGTGAGCCCAGGCAGTATGAGTCTGAAGCCAACATTAAGTGTAACCATTCTGATCTGCTAACCTCATGAGTTAGGTACACTACTCCATTTAATGCTCATGATTATCCTTGGAAGTAGGAAATATTCAGTCTACAGATAAGGCATCTGAGACAGAAAGACATTAAGTCATTTGCATGAAACAGAACAGAAAGTAAGGATTGGTATTCAAATCCTACCCTGGATTATTTGGTTTCGAGTCTCCTGCAGTCGTGGTTGAGCAGTTAAGCCAGCCTTGTCAGAGTCTCTTGCTTTGTCCTGCAGTATTAATGTCAGATAGAGATGCATCATATGGATGGCAGTTAGACTGGCTGGACGCATAACCGGCTAGATGACTGTGCCCAGAGCATACGGATTAATGGGCTGCAGTCCCTCCTCTGAGGAAGGTCTCTAAGGCAGGGTCATAGAACTCTGGCTGCAGCACTGTCCAAGCACAGAGGCCTGTGCCATCCATACCTATTCCCGTCTCCATGTGAATCCCGTGGAGTTATATCTGGACAGGCAGGGCTAGACTCGGAAGATGGACTCCTGTGATGTATTCCTCAGCATCTGATCAATGTTGAAGACCAGTTTGTTCTGCTGGAGGAGAAGAGGATGCCAGAACCAGCTCACAGTGCTTCAGGATCTGTGACTAAGACCAAAGTGAGAGCTAGTTTGTTGTTGTTGATGTAATGGACTGCTGTGGATCCATATAAACCCAGCGTTGATAGGTTTGCAAGGGTGTTGCCTTTTCCCCCAACATCCCAGATTGATTTCTAAATGTCCTAGAAGGAAAAAAAATGGTAAGAACTAGATATTCATTCAGTTCAGTTCAGTTCAGTTGCTCAGTCATATCCGACTCTTTGCGATCCCATGACTGCAGCACACCAGGCTTCCCTGTCCATCACCAACTCCTGGAGTTTACACAAACTCATGTCCATCGAGTCGGTGATGCCATCCAGCCATCTCATCCTCTGTCGTCCCCTTCTCCTCCTGCCCTCAATCCCTCCCAGCATCAGAGTCTTTTCCAATGAGTCAACTCTTCACATGAGGTGGCCAAAGTATTGGAGTTTCAGCTTCAGCATCAGTCCCTCCAATGAACAGCCATTACTGATCTCTGTTAGGATGGACTGGTTGGATCTCCTTGCAGTCCAAGGGACTCTCAAGAGTCTTCTCCAACACCACAGTTCAAAAGCACCAATTCTTCGGCGCTCAGCTTTCTTCACAGTCCAACTCTCACATCCATACGT
>NW_011494899.1:2495846-2517299 GCF_000754665.1 Bison bison bison
AATGTCTCTGCTTTTGAATATGCTGTCTAGGTTGGTCATAACTTTTCTTCCAAGGAGCAAGCGTCTTTTAATTTCATGGCTGCAATCACTATCTGCAGTGATTTTGGAGCTCCCCAAAATAAAGTCTCTTACTGTTTACATTGTTTCCCCATCTATTTGCCATGAAGTGATGGGACTGGATGCCATGATCTTAGTTTTCTGAATGTTGAGTTTTAAGCCAACTTTTGCACTCTCTTCTTTCACTTTCATCAAGAGGCTCTTTAATTCTTCTACACTTTCTGCCATAAGGGTGGTGTCATCTGCATATCTAAGGTTATTGAGATTTCTCCCAGCAATCTTGAATCCAGCTTGTGCTTCTTCCAGCCCAGCATTTCTCATGATGTACTCTGCATATAAGGTAAATAAGCAGGGTGACAATATACAGCCTTGACGTACTCCTTTCCCAATTTGGAACCAGTTTGTTCTTTCATGTACAGTTCCAACCTGTCCAAAGAACACAAAAGAAAAAATGGAAAATATAAAGCAGTGTTCTCTTTTCTCCATAGTAACATAAAACTGAGAAAATTTCAGCCAAATGGAAACTAAAAACAAAGATTCTAGGCATCATCTTCTAGGGATCCCTCCCCCATCTAAGCTAACACCAGCCATTTTCTGTGCTATGTCTGTGCAGTGGGAGATAGGGAGTTTCCTGTCAATGACATATTCAAGTAGAGGTTGAATGGCCATTTTGCATGGATAAGATGCTATACATATTTTTAAGCATTGATGGAGAACCAGAAATTCAATGAGTTTTCAAGCTTTTTTCAATCCTGACATTCTAGGGTGGAGGTTTCCATATCCTTTTGCCCATTCTGTTAGAGAATCTTCCCAATCTAATTCTGATTCTGTCCAGTTCCAGTTTGTGGAATCAGGGCATTCTGCATGGCAGCACATAGTAGGTGCTCAGTAAATGGTCAGTCAGTCAGTCAGTTCAGTCGCTCAGTCGTGTCCGACTCTTTGTGACCCCATGAATTGCAGCACGCCAGGCCTCCCTGTCCATCACCAACTCCCAGAGTTCACTCAAACTCACGTTCATCGAGTCGGTGATTCCATCCAGCCATCTCATCCTCTGTCATCCCCTTCTCCTGCCCCCAATCCCTCCCAGCATCAGAGTCTTTTCCAATGAGTCAACTCTTCACATGAGGTGGCCAAAGTACTGGAGTATCAGCTTTAGCATCATTCCTTCCAAAGAACACCCAGGACTGAGCTCCTTTAGGAAATGGTAGATACATGTTAAGTGGGAACTTCCTTTCCCCTTACTTCATGTTTCCAAACAGAGGGACCACCATTAGAGTAACACATCTTCCCTCTTCCCCCAGAGGAGGAGTGCCTTACTGGATTGGTGAATTTAAGACAAGGAGGTAAGCATGCTCAGTTTCATCTCTCTCTTTCTCTAGGGGCCAAATGCTCATCAGCTCTAAGCAGATCTGTCCCTGCAGGAGAGGTCTGTGTTTGGGGAATTAAGCTCAGTACTGGAAAGTGGTAGCAAGCAATGTGGCCAGATCTAAGCCATGCTTATTGTTTTATCAGCAATAAAACTGACATTTTAAGCTCCATCTGGATGACTCCTTAGGGTTTTTCTCAATTAATTAGGAACCTGGGCAGGGAACAGAGGTGTCATTTATTAGTGCCCTAAATCCCAACAGTAGAATCATCTTTACTTGCAGACAGGCCCTCCAATTTGGCTACCCACCTCATCAGCTTCATCTTACACTGCCCATTGCTCTTGGTTTATCCTTCAAGGATATCAGGGTGCTTATAGTTTCTTTCATGGTTCTTGCTATTTCATACTTTTATGTCTTTGCTTATATTATTTCTTCTGCCTGCATATCCACTCTCCCCCATCCTACTGCCTCATCTCCTAACACTTATCCAATTATCTCTCCTTAATGCCTCATTTCAGGGACACCTCATCCAGGAAGTCTTCCCTGACTGTCACCTTTCCACCACTCCAGGCTCCGTTTTGAGCTCCCGTATGAATAAGTCTCTGAAAGGAAGATGCATGGCACATTGTTTAAAAATATCTACCTCTCATCACCAGATTGAGAGTTTACTGAGGTGGGGACCAAGAGTTCTTCATCTCTGAATCCCTCAGAATTCAGAACCTTTCACAGAGGACAAGCACAGTACCTTTGTATTAAATCAATGCACAAAGTAGTGGGCAACATCCATTCCTGAGGCCAGGCTGAGCTGGAAAGGGTATTTATACCAGCCAGAGGTTAGGAGCAGAAGCAAAGTTGTAGCCAAGGAGACAGGACAAAGCATTTAGTCCCATTTAGTCCACAGGGCAAAGCAGGGCAAAAAAATGACAAAGAGAGCAGAGGGAAAGCAAACAGCAGGAAGAGGAGGCCAAAAGGAATATAGTATAAGGAACAGATCATGGCAGGTAATACAATGAATACGGTAAAGAGCAAATGAGTCTGATGCTCACCTCTTTCGTGGTGCCAGGTGCATGGTTTGGTGGGGAGGATGAGAATATTTATGGCCACAGGCAATGATTTGGTGACAGTGGAGGGCAAGGGAAAATTGTAAGAGTGAGTAAAAAGAGATGGGGTCTGGCCCAAGTTCTGCCATTGAATACACACATGAGCTTGGACAAACCACTTCCTTTTCCTGAGAGTAACTGAGACATAAATTCAAGCCATTGTACAATTTTGTGCTAAATTGTATGCTCTAAACCATAAGGAACTGTCAGAAATAAGGAAGAACAAGAGGGGCTAAAGATATCAGAGAAGATTTCATGCAGGACATAGAAGGTAAAAGGAAGATAGAGATGGAGGGAGGGATGGGTGAATGGGGGAGGGAGGGATGGATGGAGTAGGATAGCTTTAGTAAGAGGTATAGTCCAAGCAAAAGTGAAAACTTAAAATGAATCATGAATTTGTATGGGGCTCATTATGGAAACCTGCTGTGCTAGAGTAAGGAGAGGGGAGAGAGATGGAGCTAATCTCTGTAGTGTGAGATGCTTGCAGCTGAAATGTTTTAGTGTCTGCACTCCTGCAGGTCTTCTCTCTAGGAATCATCCCCATACAGAGCTGAAGGAGTGGGCTAGCGAGGGCCATGTTTGTATTTGAGTGACAATCTCATGTCCTGGTTACAGATCACTGGACCAGGGTTGGACATTGGACCTAAACTCCATCAGTCTAGTTCTGCTCCCAGAAATACAGCACTGGCCACCAGAAAACTGAACAGGACTTCTCTAGAAAGCCTAGGGTGTAGAAAGATCTAGGGAAGGAGGAAGTAGTAAGAAGTGAAATGAAACTAAGGAAAGCTGAGGACACCAGTGTGTGGAGAGCAAAGGGGAGAATGTGTGAAGAACATATGGAGACCCCATAAGACAAAGTCTGTGATTCCTGGGAGATGGAGCGTGTACCTGCATTCCAGCAATCCAGTTCTTGGTTCCTCCCTGAGAAATATTTTATTTTCTGTTCCTTTATTTCAGTTGAACTATTAATAGTTTAAGTGGTTTCCTGTTCCTTGCAGTAAAAAGAGCCTTGGTCAGGACAGTCTGCTCACAAACATTTTTCTAGGTTAATCCCTACAACAATTCAATGAGATAGGTATTGTTTTTCAGTATTAATGTGGATACCAAGGCTTAGAGGGGCAACATAACCTGCTGAAGCTCTTAGCTAGTAAGATTCAAACTAAGATTCAAACTTAGCTAGTAGGATTCAAACCCAAGCTTGTCCAGCTCCAGACTTCAGCACAACTCCCCCCCGACCACCACCACCACAGGAGACCTTGTCAGTGTTGGAATCAACAGCTGACTACAAGAATATTTTCTCTCTAACCTGCACAAGACATCTCCACTCTGAGGGTTATTCTTTATTTATACATGGGCCAACTCAATAGCTTTCAGTAATTCTGAGATTCTCCTGTGGAAGTCTGGTCCTAGAAAGTGTATTTAAAATTCACTAATTCAGAACTGATGAAAAGTCAGGCCTTATTATTTGTATCTCTGATTGAACCAAATTCAAAGCAGTCTTGTCCTTGGAGAATTATGCAGAGTCTAATTAAAACAAACAAAAAAAAGAAGCTGGTCAAAATAGGTGGAAATTTTCCAAACCAAGATTATAAGAATTTCTTTAATTTGGGAATCAGCTAAGTAATTCATTCATCCTAAGCAATATTCGTTGAGTGGTGCCATCCCTAATTTTTCTATTTTAATAAACCATTACAAATATACTTTCTTCATGCATTTTATATTCTTACAGTCCTCTCAAATACCATATTATTCACCCTGTATGCCATAATATCTGTGAAAATTCATTTCCCTCTGCCTGTCCATCTGGAAAACTTGCATTCTTCCTTCAGATTTTGGCTAAAGAGGCACCTCCTCCATAAAGCTGCCCTTGGCCTTTCACTTTCCACCCACACAGGTCAACAGCTCTTTCTTCCACAGCCCAGCAAACCCTGACATTAACTCTCTTCACTCTGTGCTGTTGAGGTGAAATGTTCTTCTCCTTCCTCTGTGAAGTCACTCTCTTTTCCAATTCCCATCTTTCCCCATCCCATCCCCCATCTACTGGGAAAGTAACTGCTAATTTGATGCACCTAAGATATTGACTCAGTTCAGTTCAGTTCAGTCGCTCAGTCGTGTCCGACTCTTTGCAACCCCATGAATCGCAGCACGCCAGGCCTCCCTGTCCATCACCAACTCCCGGAGTTCACTCAGATGCCACATTTTATTAGTGAGTGAGGTTGCCATGGTTAAGACCACTTTGTCCTTCCTGGAGAGGGTCAAGACTTTTTTGGACTTCCCCTAACACCAACAGAGAGTCTGGGAGGTAACTTGGTCAACTCTCTTTTTATTTCATTTCTTCTCTTTGTGCAGTTGGTAAAGTAAGAGAATATGCAGCCCTGTGTATGATGAAGACCAGGCAGCCCTGCCCTGTAAGGACCCCCTCTCTTCTCTGTGCCCGCCTCTTCACCTGCACCCACATAGGTCATCTGGGTGGGGTGAGCTCTGTAGGCTATACTGTCTTTTTCAGGGCAAAGAAATTGGAAGTCCTACTTGAGTTTCCCAGCTGAAGTCCAGCTGTTGGGCTCTGTTTACCAGAGAAGCACTAAGTTGCATGAGTGATGGTGGAGTAATGGGATACCTCCTCATCCATTAACAGAATGGAACTTTAGTTCTCATTTAGGTCTTTTTCCTTGTTATCTGAACTCTAGGTTCTCACAGTCAAAATTCTGGGAGTGGGGCATTCATAGAGCAGGGTTTGGCACTAAAATCCCACCACACCATCCCCACAACACACTTTTTAATGAAATATTTTAACCCGGTGATTCTAAACCCTGGCTGCAGGTTGGAATCAGCTTCCACACCTGAAATCACTATGGTTCTAATGTGTGGCTAAACTGGAAAACCTTTGCAAAGCAGGGCTTAATAACTCCTCCTACCCCTTTCCACATGAGGATATGAGTTCTACTATGAGGCAATAAAAAGAAACTTCAGGAGTCAGTAGATTTAAGTAGAGCTCTGACTAATCTTGAATTTCTTCACCTCCCTGTGCTACACACCTACCATCTGCAAAACAAGAGTTTTCACTGACAGTTCTGCTTTTGACATTTTGGGAGTCATGGACACTTTAGAAATTATCCTGAAAGCTCTTGACATTTCCCCAGGAAAACAAACATTAGAACATACTCACATATTTGCTTCTGGGGTGCTTGGACTCCCTGAGATGCTGATCTAACAGACCAATAAGGCCCTTTCCAGCTTTCTGGTCCATAATCCCGAACTCTCCAATCTGGGGCCAGTATACTTTACCCCCTTTTCACTGTTGTTCAAAATACTTGTGATACATCTTTAAACACCACCATCAGCAAGATGCTCACACTAGAATAGGCACGCAGCATCTGATAACAACTGAGGGAAACGCAGATCCATTTTTTGGTCAAATATTTATTGAGTCTTCTAGGCACAGGCTCTGGGTGTATATAGTAGAGAGCAAAACAAAACAAGTCCCTGCATTCATGGTATTTATACTCTGAAGGGAGATTTGTATCAGGACATACATTCATTGAGTGGAATGCCCCATTCTACTTAAAAATCTTTTTCTGCCTGTCTCCTTCTCTCCCTCTCTCTATATGTGTGTGTGTGTGTCTGTCTGTCTCTTTCTCTCTCTCTCTTTTTTTTAATGGGAGTATGATTGCTTTACAATGTTGTGTTAGTTTCTGCTGTACAATAAAGTGAATCAGCTATATGTATACATATATCCCCTCTCTCCTGGACCTCCAGGGGGGTGGTGAGAGGAAGGTTTATTTCTTTTCTTCTTCTTTTTTAAAAAGTATTTATTTATTTAACCTTTTGGTTCTGGTGGATCTTTATTGCTGTACATGGGCTTTCTCTAGTTGCAGAGAGCAGGGGCTACTCTTCGTTGGGATGTGTGGGCTTCTCATTCCCATGGCTTTTCTTTTTGCAGAGCACAGGCTTCAGTAGTTGCAGCTCCTGGGCTCTTGGCTCATGGGCAGTATTGTGGAGTGTGGGCTTAGTTGTTCTGCAGTATGTGGGATCTTCCTGGACTAAGGATCAAACTGGTGTTCCTTGCATTGCAAGGTGGATTCTTAACCACCGGACCACCAGGGAAACCTCTGTTTCTTTAATGGTTGAAAATGCATAGTTGGTTTTTATAAGAAAGTGTATATTTCCCTTACAGCTGGGCAAGAGACTCTACTCTTGGCCCACATGTTGGAGGGTTCTGCTCTGATCTTTCTCTGCCCACGTGCCTGTACACAGAGACAGCCCATGAGGCTGAGAATATACATCCACTCCAAAGCTGCATGGCACCCTCCTACACCATGCCCTTTGTACCTATGACTCTGTATCCACTGCCACAATGTTCTGGAGCCTGACCCCAGGACCTTACAGACTTCTCCAGATCTGTCTTCCTAAAGCTGGGCCACACTGCTGGCTTATGTGTCCCTGAACCTGAGGGGTAGCTATGGGGCAGATAGTTTGCTGGGAGTGTGGAAGGAGCATGCCTGGGCAGGCTGGCACGTCCACAGAAATGTACAAGCCCCTTTGCAGAGAGTCAGAGACAGGAAGAGAGGCACAGCAGGTTAGGAGGTGGGGACTAGGGGCTGCCTCTTCCTGCACTGTTACTGAGAGCTCTGAACTTGGAGGGAATTAAGAATTCTATTGCCTCAAAGAAGGCAAAGTGTATTTCCTCCCTTTGAATTTGACATCCATCACATGAGATGCCTTGACAAATGGGATATAGTACTCCTGTACTCTTTCACCGCCACAAGAACATACCCTGGGGAGCCTGAGCCATAGAATATGATGAGAGGAGCAGAGACACCTCAGCCAATCCATGGACCCATAAGTTGAATCATAGCTGCCCCAGTCAACCCTTAGATAAATGTGCAAGAAATAAGTGCTTGTTGTTTTATATCATTATTTTATGGTTGTTCATTAGCTAGCGATAGTTGGCTGATACATCTTTTATCCCTGGTTTGCTGTGGGTTTTTAATATGAATAGGTATACAGAGGCAGATTTATGGGAACTAATGAGGCCTCAGCTTCAAAATGCCTTACTTCTAAGGACCTTCTTCAGGGCTCTGAGAAAGGCCCTAGCAAAGTGTTTACATGAAGATGTATTGTGTTAAATGTGAAAAAGATATACACACTCTGATTAGTTTGGATCACTGTGGTTTTCCACTCCAGCTTGATCTCATTATACTTGGCTTTATGTCAGGTAGTCCTGAAGTGGCCGTGATCATTTGTGGGGAATGTAGGAAAGGTAGAAATTCAGTCTGGAATATACTTGGTTTGTGGGATATATTTATATAGTTTTCACTCATATCTGTGAATAGTTGAGTCATTGCTGCTGTCCTAATGTAGAAATGACTTCTGAGAATATGCCTATTGATTAATAAATGTTATCAGTTCAAAAAGTTCTTAAGAAAAGCCACTACAGAAGAAAAATTCATATGCCCTGAAATGTTAGAAATTTTATATGAAAAAGTTTTGATGGATTTTCCCCAAATTGACAACAATCCTTAGTATTTATATTTCATTACCAAAAATGATTGCTGTAATTCATGGGGTCGCAAAGAGTTAGACACAACTGAGCGACTGATCTGATCTGATCTGACCAAGAACGAGTTTTTTTTTTTCTGTAACATTTTTTAATTTATTGATTTTTTAATTGAAGGATAATTGCTTTACAGAATTTTGTTGTTTTCTGTCAAACCTCAACATAAATCAGCCATAGGGATACATACATCCCCTCCCTCCTGAAGCCCCCTCCTATCTCCCTCCCCATCCCACCCCTCCAGGTTGATACAGAGCCCCTGTTTGAGTTTCCTGAGCCAAACAGCAAATTTCCTTTGGCCATCTATTTTACACAAGGTAATAATGTAAGTTTCCATGTTACTCTTTCTATACATCTCACCCTCTCCTCCCCTCTCCCCATGTCCATAAGTTTATTCTCCATGTCTGTTTCTCTATTGCTGCCCTGTGAATAAATTCTTGAGTACCATTTTTCTAGATTCCATGTATATGCATTAGAATATAATATTTATCTTTCTCTTTCTGATTTACTTCACTGTATAATAGGTTCTAGGTTCATCCACCTTGGAACTGACACAAAGGCGATCCTTTTTATGGCTGAGTAATATTCCATTGTATATATATACTACAACTTCTTTATCCATTCATTTGCCAATGGACATCTAGGTTGCTTCCATGTTCTGGCTATTGTAAATAGTGCTGCAGTGAACAATGGGATACATGTGTCTTTTTCAATTTTGGTTTCATCAGGGTATATGCCTAGGAGTGGGACTGCTGGGTCATATGGTGGTTTTATTCCTAGTTTTTTAAGGAATCTCCATACCATCTTCCATAGTGGCTATATCAATTTACATTCCCACCAACAGTGCAAAAGCATTCCCTTTTCTTCACACCCTCTCCAGCATTTTGTAGACTTTTTTTATGATGGCCATTCTGACTGGTGTGAGGTGATATCTCATTGTAGTTTTGATTTGCATTTCTCTAATAAAGAGCAATGTTGAGCTTCTTTTCATGTGTTTGTTAGCCATTTGTGTGTCTTCTTTGGATAAATATCTGTTTAGGTCTTTTTCTCACTTTTTGATTGGGTTGTTTGTTTTTCTGGTATTGAGTTGTATGAGCAGCTTGTATATTTTGGAAATTAATCCTTTGTCAGTTGTTTCATTTCCTATTGTTTTCTCCCATTCTGAGGGTTGTCTTTTCACATTACTTATAGTTTCCTAAGCTTTTAAGTTTAATCAGGTCCCACTTGTTTACTTTGGTTTTTATTTCCGTTATTCTAGGATGTGGGTCATAGAGAATCTTCCTTTATGTCATTGAGTGTACCAAGAACAAGTTTTTAAGATAAAATATATATTTCCAAATAAGTAATAAAAAATTTAAAAAACGTCATGCTAGAAAAAAGACCCAATTATCTTTTTATTTTCTCTATAGAAAGTATTGCAAAAATAATCATCATAAAAAGGAGTGACCAAAGATTTATTCAGCCAAAAAGTGTACGGGAAAATATTATAGAGTTATGTCAGACAATTAAAATAATTAAAAAAAATTTTCTAGGCTCTGTAATGCTTATGATATTTGTCAGCTTTTTACTATTTGTAACTTATTGGGATTTCTTTCACTAAATAAAACTTTACTTCCATGTATTTTATATTTTGCTGATAATTTTGTATCACTTTTATTAATATTAGAAATTGTATCAGTTTCAAGCCTTGCAAAACCTTGATGTGTTCCTGGATGTTTTAGCAAATTTCCTCTGTAACTATTTCATGCTCAAGATTTTTCTCCTTTATTCTGTGAGTATAATGAATTGTATTGATCACTTCTACTGTCAAATCTATTATGCATTCCTGAAGTAAATCTAACTTAGTTGTAATGCATTAAATATTATCCTTTTAATATATTGCTGAATTTGATTTGCTAATATTTAGCTTAGGGGAAAAGGCAATGGCACCCCACTCCAGCACTTTTGCCTGGAAAATCCCATGGACAGAGGAGCCTGGTGGGCTGCAGTCCATGGTGTCGCTAAGAGTCAGACACGACTGAGCGACTTCACTTTCACTTTTCACTTTCCTGCATTGGAGAAGGAAATGGCAACACACTCCAGTGTTCTTGCCTGGAGAATCCCTGGGACAGGGGAGCCTCGTGAACTGCCGTCTATGGGGTCGCACAGAGTCGGACACGACTGAAGCGACTTAGCCGCAGCAGCAGCAGCAGCTTAGGAGTTTTTAGATCTACAATTATGAGATAAATTCATTGGTGATTTTTCTTTCTTTGTAACAAAGAAGCTGAGAGGTGTTCTTGCTTTGTCTATTCTCCTGTTGATGTAAATAGTCAACAAACAATCTATAATAAAAACAAGAAGAGAGTTTTATTCAAGTCAAACTGAGGACTAGTGTCCTGGAGATTGAAGAAGCACTTGAATTGTGTTCTGCCAGACTACAAAATGAGGGAGGCTTATCTAGGAAAATACCTCAAAATTACCTAATTTGTTTGTCAGAAATTAGGATTGGAACTGGCAAGAAGTAAGGGTGGTTGTTAAGCTAGGACTGATTGGAGTCCTAAACAGTTGCCTGATTACAAGGGGAGACACCTTAAGACCATAAAGGTGCAGTTGGCAGCTGCTAGTAGATATTGTTTAGAAAACAGCTGGTGGTGTCCTTGAGTTTGATACAGTTCAGCAAATTCAAGTTCTCAGAGATTCAGGAATGTGTCTGAAACCACATCTGCAATGGCCCCCTGGCTCCATTTTGAATGCCTGAACCATAGTTACTCCATTTTGATTTTTAAATGCGTCCTTTTCTTTAACAGTTAAAGCAGATGTACGTGCACTCTACATGTACAGTGCGTGTTTGACAGGCGATAGGACTGCATAAAGTTCAAGCCAAGTCAGGTATACGCCAGAATGACTTCTCTATACCTCAATATGTGAAAATTTCTTCCACCACTCTCAACATTGAACTGTCTGGGCCTGAAGGCTAAAGTGTGGGAAAACTAGAAATTATTCATAATATTTCTTTTATAGATTTGATACTATTCATATCTTTCATTTCCTCACATGCCAATTTTAAGTTTTGTTTTCCTATGATTTATTCATTTCCTTTAAAACTCCAAGTCTTGAGTTGTTTAGAATGTTTTTAACACCCATAGAATCTGTAGTAACATCTCCTTTTTTATTCCTGAAATCTCTACCTTCTTTCTTCTTTTTCTTTTTGCTTCTTTCTCCAATGATTTATTGACTTCATGAGTCTTCTCAAAGAACTTTTGGTTTTCTTGACTTCCTTTTTTTATTTTTTGTTTTATTAATTGTTGCTGTTATATTTATCCCTTCTTTCCTTCTACTTTCTAGGATTTATCACTGAATATTTATAAACTTCTCAAAATGGATACTTATATAATTAAATTTCAGCCTTTCTTCTTTTCCATTATATGCATTTAATACTATATATTTCCTTTTAAGCAATTCTTTATCTGTAGCCCACAAGTTCTCATGTGCCATATTTTCATAACCATTCAGTTCTAAATATTTTCTGGTTTCCAGTCTGATTTTTATCTTTGATCTATGGATAGTTTAGAAGTGTGTTGCATAATTTCCAAATAATTAGAGATATTCTGGTTTCCCATTGTTATTTATTTTGAGCTTAATTCTGTTATGGCTAGAGAGTTTTTTTTTTTTTTCAATCCTTTAAAATTTGTTGAGATTTGCTTTAAGGCTCAGCATCTGGCCAATTTTGGTAAATGTCCATGTGAACTTGGAGAGAAACTATTCTACAGTTTTTGGATGTAGAGTTCTAGGTGTTTCAACTAAACCAAGTTTTATAATCATGTCAAACTTTGGTCTGTTTGTTCTGTCAGTTACTGAGAAATGAATGCTAAAATCTCCCAGTATGCTTATAGATATCTATTTCTCTCTCTCTTTTAAAGATTTTTTTTTTGGTGTAGACCATTTTAAATGGGTTTATTGAATTTGTTAGAATATTGTTTCTATCTTAGGTTTTGGGGCCTTTTTAGCTTCGCTGTGTGTGGGATCCTAGTTCTCTGACCATGGACTGAGCCCGCACTACCTGCATTGGAAGGCAAAGTCTCAGCCACTGGGCCTCCAGGGAAGTCCCTGCCTGTTTCTCTTTTTAGTTATGTCATTACTGCTTCCAAACTTTTGAGGTATTGTTAATAGGTTCATAAAAACAGAACATTTATTTTTCTGTGGATGGTCTCTTTCACCATCTTGAAATATTTCTCTTATCACAGTAATTCTTCTTGCCTTAAAGCCTACTTGTCTGCTGTTAGTGTAACTATGTCAGGTCTCTTTTGGTGGGCATTACCTGCTATACCTTTTCCCCACCTTTCTATTGTCCACCTTTCCCCTGTGCATATTAGTATTTAAAGTATATGTTGTAAGTGGAATATGGTTTTATTTTTCCATTTTAGTTTTTCAACCTTTGGCTTTTAATCAGAAAACTACGACTTTTTGTATTGCATGGAATTAGCCGCATACTTGGGTGAATTTTTAAACTTGACTATTAGATTGTTTTTACTGTCTCACCTGTTTTATGTTCCTTTTTCAATTTTCTTTTTTCTCTTCTGTAAAGTGTGGAGTCCTAACTACTAGGGAATTCTCTATCACCTAATTTCTTGAATGTATTAATGACAGCTATTTTAGTGCCTGTACTAATGCCAACATTTTTATTTTCTGCTAGTTTCTTTATGTTGCCTGAGTTTCTTTTCTAATGGTTTTTGAACATTTTTTCTTGCTTCCAGGTGAGTCTGGTAATTTTGGATTGGATATAAGACATGATATACAAGGATCTGGATGGTGTTATCTTCCTCCAGAGAGGATTATTTTGCTTCTGGCAAGATTGGCCCACCTTAATTAAATCAGTGAGTGAACAGATTCAGAACCAGGCTTCAGTCTTTATGAAGGTTGATGCATTTATAGTTCATCCATATTTCTGGGTTATAACCCTTGGGAGTTCTAACTGAAAGAACAGGGTAAACATCATGTTGCCTTTCCTTTGGTAGGCCCTAGACTCCATTTTTGTCTCTTCTGGTGTCGCACAGAATCAGACACGATTGAAGTGACTTAGCAAGCAAGCAAACCCCGCTAAAACTGCCAGAAGCGACACTCAGCTTTTCACCTGTCAGTCTTTGCTGTGCAGCTTCTCAGTATCTTAGGTAATGCTTGTCAACTAGCAAATGCCCTGGAGGAAAAGCAGCACAGAATGTCAGGTACATTGTTCTTTGTTTCCCTTTTTTCTGAGATCTTAGGCTCTTAAAGGACTCACTTTAGTAGTTTTCCAATATTTTTGGAATGATTTTTGAAATTTTCATCCAGCTTTTCTCATTGTCTTTGGTGGGAGAGTTGGTCTGAAACAAGATAGCTATTTTGGAAATCCTCCATATCTAACACTTATTAAGAGCTTAGTATGTGCCTGGCACTGCTCCATGTACTTCATATCTACTCATTTTCAGTCATTTCAGTTCAGTTCAGTCGCTCAGTCGTGTCCGACTCTTTGCGACCCCATGAATCACAGCACGCCAGGCCTCCCTGTCCATCACCACCTCCCGGAGTTCACTCAGACTCACGTCCTTCGAGTCAGTGATGCCATCCAGCCATCCCATCCTCTGTCGTCCCCTTATCCTCCTGCCCCCAATCCCTCCCAGCATCAGAGTCTTTTCCAATGAGTCAACTCTTCGCATGAGGTGGCCAAAGTACTGGACTTTCAGCTTTAGCATCATTCTTTCCAAAGAAATCCCAGGGCTGATCTCCTTTAGAGTGGACTGGTTAGATCTCCTTGCAGTCCAAGGGACTCAAGAGTCTTCTCCAACACCACAGTTCAAAAGCATCAGTTCTTTGGCGCTCAGCCTTCTTCACAGTCCAACTCTCACATCCATACATGACCACAGGAAAAACCATAGCCTTGACTAGATGGACCTTTGTTGGCAAAGTAATGTCTCTGCTTTTGAATATGCTATCTAGGTTGGTCATAACTTTTCTTCCAAGGAGTAAGTGTCTTTTAATTTCATGGCTGCAGTCACCATCTGCAGTGATTTTGGAGCCCAAAAAGATAAAGTCTGACACTATTTCTACTGTTTCCCCATGTACTTCCCATGAAGTGATGGGACCAGATGCCATGATCTTCATTTTCTGAATGTTGAGCTTTAAGCCAACTTTTTCACTCTCCTCTTTCACTTTCATCAAGAGGCTTTTGAGTTCCTCTTCACTTTCTGCCATAAGGGTGATGTCATCTGCATATCTGAGGTGATTGATATTTCTCCTGGCAATCTTGATTTCAGCTTGTGTTCCTTCCAGCCCAGTGTTTCTCATGATGTACTCTGCATAGAAGTTAAATAAGCAGGGTGACAATATACAGCCTTGATGTACTCCTTTTCCTATTTGGAACCAATCTGTTGTTCCATGTCCAGTTCCAACTGTTGCTTCCTGACCTGCATACAGATTTCTCAAGAGGCAGGTCAGATGGTCTGGTATTCCCATCTCTTTCAGAATTTTCCATAGTTTATTGTGATCCACACAGTCAAAGGCTTTGGCATAGTCAATAAAGCAGAAATAGATGTTTTTCTGGAACTCTCTAGCTTTTTCCATGATCCAGCACATGTTTGCAATTTGATCTCTGGTTCCTCTGCCTTTTCTAAAACCAGCTTGAACATCTGGAAGTTCACGGTTCACACATTGCTGAAGCCTGGCTTGGAGAATTTTGAGCATTACTTTACTAGCATGTGAGATGAGTACAATTGTGCGGTAGTTTGAGCATTCTTTGGCATTGCCTTTCTTTGGAATTGGAATGAAAACTGACCTTTTCCAGTCCTGTGGCCACTGCTGAGTTTTCCAAATGTGCTGGCATATTGAGTGCAGCACTTTCACAGCATCATCTTCCAGGATTTGAAATAGCTCAACTGGAATGCCATCACCTCCACTAGCTTTGTTCGTAGTGATGCTTTCTAAGGCCCACTTGACTTCACATTCCAGGATGTCTGGCTCTAGGTCAGTGATAACACCATCGTGATTATCTGGGTCGTGAAGATCTTTTTTGTACAGTTCTTCTGTGTATTCTTGCCACCTCTTCTTAATATCTTCTGCTTCTGTTAGGTCCATACCATTTCTGTCCTTTATTGAGCCCATCTTTGCATGAAATGTTCCCTTGGTGTCTCTAATTTTCTTGAAGAGATCTCCAGTCTTTCCCATTCTGCTGTTTTCCTCTATTTCTTTGCATTGATTGCTGAGGAAGGCTTTCTTATCTCTTCTTGCTATTCTTTGGAACTCTGCATTCAGATGCTAATTTCTTTCCTTTTCTCCTTTGCTTTTCGCTTCCCTTCTTTTCACAGCCATCTGTAAGGCCTCCCCAGACAGCCATTTTGCTTTTTTGCATTTCTTTTCCATGGGGATGGTCTTGATCCCTGTCTCCTGTACAATGTCACAAACCTCATCCCATAGTTCATCAGGTTCTCTATCTATCAGATCTAGGCCCTTAAATCTATTTCTCACTTCCACTGTATAATCAAAAAGGATTTGATTTAGGTCATACCTTAATGGTCTAATGGTTTTCCCTACTTTCTTCAATTTAAGTCTGAATTTGGCAATAAGGAGTTTATGATCTGAGCCATAGTCAGCTCCTGGTCTTGTTTCTGCTGACTGTATAGAGCTTCTCCGTCTTTGGCTGCAAAGAATATAATCAATCTGATTTTGGTGTTGACCATCTGGTGATGTCCATGTGTAGAGTCTTCTCTTGTGTTGTTGGAAGAGGGTGTTTGTTATGACCAGTGCATTTTCTTGGAAAACTCTATTAGTCTTTGCCCTGGTTCATTCCTTATTCCAAGGCCAAATTTGCCTGTTACTCCAGGTGTTTCTTGACTTCCTACTTTTGCATTCCAGTCCCCTACAGTGAAAAGGACATCTTTTTTGGGCGTTAGTTCCAAAAGGTCTTGTAGGTCTTCATAGAACCGTTCAACTTCAGCTTCTTCAGCATTACTGGTTGGGGCATAGACTTGGATTACTGTGATATTGAACGGTTGGCCTTGGAAACGAACAGAGATCATTCTGTCGTTTTTGAGATTCCATCCAAGTACTGCATTTCAGACTGTTTTGTTGACCATGATGGCTACTCCATTTCTTCTGAGGGATTCCTGCCCGCAGTAGTAGATATAATGGTCATCTGAGTTAAATTCACCCATTCCAGTCCATTTTAGTTCACTGATTCCTAGAATGTCGACGTTCACTCTTGTCATCTCCCGTTTGACCACTTCCAATTTGCCTTGATTCATGGACCTGACATTCCAGGTTTCTATGCAATATTGCTCTTTACAGCATCAGACCTTGCTTCTATCACCAGTCACATCCACAATTGGGTCTTGTTGTTGCTTTGGCTCCATCCCTTCGTTCTTTCTGGAGTTATTTCTCCACTGATCTCCAGTAGCATATTGGGTACCTACTGACCTGGGGAGTTCCTTTTTCAGTATCCTATCATTTTGCCTTTTCATACTTTTCATGGGGTTCTCAAGGTAAGAATACTGAAGTGGTTTGCCATTCCCTTCTCCAGTGGACCACATTCTGTCAGACCTCTCCACCATGACCTGCCCATCTTGGGTGGCCCCACGGGCATGGCTTAGTTTCATTGAGTTAGACAAGGCTGTGGTCCCAGTGTGATTAGATTGACTAGTTTTCTGTGAGTATGGTTTCAGTGTGTCTCCCCTCTGATGCCCTTTTGCAACACCTACCATCTTATTTGGGTTTCTCTTACCTTGGACATGGGGTATCTCTTCATGGCTGCTCCAGCAAAGTGCAGCCGCTGCTCCTTATCTTGGAGGAGGGGTATCTCCTCACCGCCACCCCTCCTGACCTTGACCATGGAATAGCTCCTCTAAGCCCTCCTGCACCCATGCAGCCACCTCTCCTTGGACATGGGGTTGCTCCTCTCGGCTGCTGCCCCTGACCTCACACGTGGGGTAGCTCCTCCCGGCCACCACCCCTGACCTCGGACTGGGGTAGCTCCTCTAGACCATTCCTGTGCTGTCACAGCCTGGCACTCTTGGCCGCTGCCCCTGACCTCGGCCGTGGGCTCCTCTCAGCTAATACTGGGGAATAGCAGCGCTAAGTGCGCCTCATCCAATTCTAAAATAGAATTCTTATTTATTAAATTATTATTTTCCCTCACTTTACAGAGAAAAGAACTGATGCATAGAGTGATAAATTGTTTGTCCAAAACCATACAAGGTAAGTAGTAGATCTAGAATTTGAAGTCACATAACTTGACTTAGAAACTTACACTTAGCCATAGGACTATAAAATTCTTAATTCTCAGTTCTTTCTGGAATTGGAATCCATGAGGTGTACCTAATGCCTTACATTAAAACCATGTTTTACTTGAGTTAATCTGAGTGGGTTTCTGTCACTTGCAAACAGATAATCACTGACCAAGCTCTTTGGACAAGCCACTTCTCCCTCAAAAATGCTTCATAAGAATGAAATGTACTAAGATCCTTCCCCCAAATAGATACAATTTTCCTTCCTAGAGTGTCTCATTTATTAACATCCTCGTTTTTTTGGACTTCCCTGGTGGCTCAGACAGTAAAGCGTCTGTCTACAATGTGGGAGACCCGGGTTCGAGCCCTGGGTTGGGAAGATCGCCTAGAGAAGGAAATGGCAATCCACTCCAGTACTATTGCCTGGAAAATCCCATGGACAGAGGAACCTGGTAGGCTACAGTCTATGGGGTTGCAAAGAGTCGGACACGACTGAGCGACTTCATGTTCACTTTCACTTTTCCTTGTTTTTTAAAATGAAACTCCCCGGATAATTCCCTCACACCCATGTTTCCAGCAAACCTGCCTATGAGAAGTAAAGGACACGTTCAGCTACAAGTAGGCAGCCTCAGTGAGGGAACAAGTCCTCCAGCAAGGTCAGAATTCCATCAGGCTTGTGTTCCAAGGCTCAGAGCACAGCTTGAGCAGGAGAGGTAATTGAGCCAGCTGCTGGGAGACAGCAGTCACATCCCCCCAACTCATTAATCTGCCTCCCTCGGATCTGAAAGGGACCCAGGGCTTCCATTTTACCAGCATGAGGAAGCATACTATTTTCACACATCATTCCATAAAAATCCCCACCTGGAGCCCTTATCTAAGAAAACAAAGAAGTACTCAAGGGAAGATTCTCTGCAGCATCACATAGCTCATTATTTAGCTAATCTTACCGCATAAAAATTCACCCAGCTGTTTATTTTTTCCACCATCAGCCAAAAGCGATATTCATTGGTTGTTTTTTGGTTCGTTATAGCCTGAACTGAGGGGCTTCCCTGGTGGCTCAGATGGTAAAGAATCCGCTCACACTGTGGGAGACCTGGGTTTGATCCCTGGGTTGGGAAGATTCCCTGGAGGAGGGCATGGCAATCCACTTCAGTATTCTTGCCTGGAGAATCCCCACGGACAACAGAAGAGCCTAGAGGGCTACTGTCCATGGAGGTTGCCAAGAGTTGGACACTACTGAATGACTAAGCACGGCCTGCACTGAAGCCTAGAATTTGGGAGAAGCCCAGAGAACGGTGTTTGCTTTGAGGGACATTGGAGGTAAGAAGCCTCCTGGGGAGAACAATCCTTCAGTTAAGGTGAAACAATCCCTCTTTGTCAAGACAGAATGTGGAAGAAGGTGGCATATATTCATCTTGTCCAATCAATCTGCTGTTCCCCAGTATCCAGAGAGAAACTCTGAGTTTCTGATCAGAAAGTAACTAAGAGGCCGCTAAGAACTTAGCAAGGGCATCAAAAAGGATTTATAGCACTTGTCTCAGAGAATTCCAACAGAAACTCTTTCCCAACTCATGTACCAGGATAATGATGATGATTGTTTGATTGGCTATTATGTGTCAGACGATCTGATATGGTGGTGGTGGTGGTTTAGTCACTAAGTCGTGTCCAACTTTTGTGACTCCATGGACTGTAGCCTGCCAGGCTCCTCTTCCATGGGATTTCCTAGGGAAGAATACTTGAGTGGGTTGCCATTTCCTTCTCCAGATGATCTGTATGCATTATCTCTAAGCAACCTGAAAGTTAGGTATTTTTATATTAGTTTACAAATAAGAAGATAAAGTTAGAAAGGTTGAGTACTTTGAGACAGTTTCTCTGTAAATGGTAAAGCTAGGATGCTAAATTAAAGCCAATGTTCTTTTCAAAAAACTACCCTATCTTCTGATTTCTATTCATTATCATACGAAATGGTAATGGATATTTTTCAATGAGAGTGAATCTACACTACAGCAGAATAACTGTTATCCCTTAGAGAAATAAAAATAAATACTGTCCAGTTATTTAAAATTATTTTGGGATTAACATATAGACACTACTATTTTTTAAAATAGATAACCAACAAAGACATACTGTATAGCACAAGGAACTATACTCAAGTAATAACCTATAAGAGAAAAGAATCTGAAAAAAAAATATATGTATGTGTAACTCAATCACTTTGCTGTGTACCTGAAATTAACAAGTTGATTTACCACAAGAAGGACTGATGTTGAAGCTGAATCTCCAATACTTTGGCCACCTGATGCAAAGAGCTGACTCATTGGAAAAGACCCTGATGCTGGGAAAGATTAAGGGAAGGAGGAGAAGGGGATGACAGAGGAGGAGATAGTTGGATGGCATCACCGACTTGATGGACATGACTTTGAGCAAGCTCTGGGAGTTGGTGATGGACAGGGAGGCCTGGCATGCTGTGGTTCATGGGATCACAAAGAGTCGGACACGAATGAGTGACTGAACTGAACTGGAATCAACTATACTTCAACTAAAAAATAAAATACATAGACCAGTTAGACCTAATTATATTGATATCTATAAGACATTTCACCCCAAAACAATGAATTTCACCTTTTTCTCAAGTGCACGTGGAACCTTCTCCAGGATAGATCACATCCTGGGCCATAAAGCTAGCCTTGGTAAATTCAAAAAAACTGAAATCATTCCAGGCATCTTTTCTGACCACAATGCAGTAAGATTAGATGTCAATTACAGGAGAAAGACTATCAAAAATCCCAACATATGGAGGCTGAACAACACGCTGCTGAATAACCAATAAATCACAAAAGAAATCAAGAAAGAAATCAAAATATGCATAGAAATGAATGAAAATGAAAACACAACAACTCAAAACCTATGGGACACTGTAAAAGCAGTGCTAAGGGGAAGGTTCATAGCAATACAGGCTTACCTCAAGAAATAAGAAAAAAGTCAAATAAATAACCTAACTCTACACCTAAAGCAACTAGAAATGGAAGAAATGGAGAACCCCAGGGTTAATAGAAGGAAAGAAATCTTAAAAATTAGGGTAGAAATAAAGGCAAAAAAAAAAAAAACCCACAAAAGAGACCATAGCAAAAATCAACAAAGCCAAAAGCTGGTTCTTTGAGAAGTTAAATAAAATTGACAAACCATTAGCCAGACTCATCAAGAAACAAAGGGAGAAAAATCAAATCAACAAAATTAGAAATGAAAATGGAAAGATCACAACAGACAACAAAGAAATGCAAAGGATCATAAGAGACTACTATCAGCAACTATATGCCAATAAAATGGACAACTTGGAAGAAATGGACAAGTTCTTAGAAAAGTACAACTTTCCAAAACTGAACCAGGAAGAAATGGAAAATCTTAACAGACCCATCACAAGCACGGAAATTGAAACTGTAATCAGAAATCTTCCAGCAAACAAAAGCCGAGGACCAGATGGCTTCACAGCTGAATTCTACCAAAATTTTAGAGAAGAGCTAACAACTATCCTACTCAAACTCCTCCAGGAAATTGCAGAGGAAGGTAAACTTCCAAACTCTTTCTATGAGGCCACCATCACCCTAATACCAAAACCAAAGATGCCACAAAAAAATAAAACTACAGGCCAATATTACTGATGAACATAGATGGAAAAATCCTTAACAAAATTCTAGCAAACAGAATCCAACAACATATTAAAAAGATCATACATCATGATCAAGTGAGCTTTACCCAGGGATGCAAGGATTCTTCAATATCCACAAATCAATCAATGTAATACACCACATTAACAAATTGAAAGATAAAAACCATATGATTATCTCAATAGATGCAGAGAAAGCCTTTGACAAAATTCAATATCCATTTATGATACAAACCCTCCAGAAAGCAGGCATAGAAGGAACATACCTCAACATAATAAAAGCTATATATGACAAACCCACAGCAAACATTATCCTCAATGATGAAAAATTGAAAGCATTTCCCCTAAAGTCAGGAACAAGACAAGGGTGCCCACTCTCACCACTACTATTCAACATAGTTTTGGAAGTTTTGGCCACAGCAATCAGAGCAGAAAAAGAAATAAAAGGAATCCAGATTGGAAAAAAAGAAGTAAAACTCTC